>NC_143208.1:2805157-3116842 GCF_030267445.1 Bombyx mandarina
AAAAAAATATATTTAAATATATATATATATATATATATATCGCTGATTGTTGCTTCTCATAATCTTCTGAAAAAACAAAGTCATTTCCTGTCATTTTATTTTATTTTACATTTTATTATTTTAAGACTAAGTATTACATTTCATCTCATTCTTTTGCATTACATTCAATTTCAGACCAATCAACTTTATTTCATTTCACTCCATTTCATTTTTCATTGAACGCAGTTTATTTGTATGTATTTAATAACTTAAATGTTTATTTACAATAAAAACTTAAGATCTTCTATAATGAGACTGAAAAGTATATTGGAAGAAGCGGTTACCATGCTGAAAAAAAGACAATGAAAATAGGATGATTAAAATTGTTTTTTTATTTAGATGAGCATTATTAATAACACTTTGTGTTATCAGTATGTGTAAACAAAAAAAAAAGAGACTATTTGGAAGTACGGCTTAGTGTTTTTTCACAGTACATTTTTTTAATAAAGCTAAATGAAGACAAATATTAAGAATGTAATAAGGAAAATTTTAAAGTGGGTATAATAATTATGTAACGTTCTTCTCTATTTACTGGAATGCAACTCTATAAGTTCAATTCCTAAACAGGTTTTTCATTTTTAATTACTATTTGCCTCACTAGTCTTAAAAGGTATTAAATAATCTATCGCATTTTTAATACTTTTTTAGCTTGACCTATGAAATTAATGAATTACGTAAGGCGTAATGTAATTCCATCAACGTCACAACGCCCGATTAATTTGAAAGCTTGGGCATGTATCAAGAACCGATGACAGTGCAATAATTGCCTTACTTTGGCCCACAATCCTGGCTGCAAACTCTTTCTACTCTTTCTTGCCCTTACCTTACATTATGTGGGGTCGGCGCAGCATGCCCTCATATTTGGTAGTTTTCCAATTACAGTACAAGAGTGCAGTATGCGGCACAATGCTCAACTAAGCTTCAGCATAATTCGGCATTGTGCGTCACTGAGTCGCATTATGCTCTGTAATTGGAAAATTAATACAGGTAGTTCAATGAATATACGGAGATCCAACCTAAGGAGGATTGAGTTCAAGCATACGGCTGATTGTAAAAATAAATAGCATATGGTAGTTTTCCAATTACAGCACAAGAGCGCATTATGCGGCATAATGCTCAACTAAGCTTCAGCATAATTGGGCATTGCGCGTCACTGAGTCGCATTATGCTCTGTAATTGGAAAACTAATACAGGTAGTACAATCAGCCGTATGCTTGATGTCAATCCTCCTTAGGTTGGATCTCCGTATATTCATTGAAACGTGCCATAAATTTTTTTCTATTGATATTCTCTTTGACTTCATATAAACTTTTGGTTCTATATTAATTTAATACTATAATCCCTACTAAGACCACCATGTTTAAAACTTAATTAATCTAATGTATAATTCGGCATGTTGTTCAGATATGTTTTAGACAATCATAAAATTAGTATTTTTGTAAAACAAGTGGTTTTTTCTTCCTCCTACTCAATTACTTACTTACAATTTCCGGTGTTTTAAGAACTTTACGATGCTTCCTTTTCTAACGACATTGAGATACGTTATGTAGACTGACTGATATAAGTTAACGAATCGTAATCGCAGTTTTAATTTCATCTTCCGTAACTCTCAGCTATATATAAATTTTGCTAGCAATGTTAATCGATGTCGAGAGGGCTACGGGTAGCAATTAAATATGTATTTTTTATTTTGACTCCAAATGTCACCATTCTCAACAAAGTTGCGTTCCGCACTGTTTTTAAGTACGGTTCCCTATTTGTGTCGGGCGACAAAGTTTGAGAACAAATATTCACCAGAGAATACTTAAATTTTTAATATATTTACTTAAATCAATGTCTAAAAATTTACTTCGTTAGTAAATATATCATTTATTAAATCATATTTTCTAACTTTTCTAGCCGACAACATCGCAGCCTTAACAGGTGGACCTATAATTCAAAATATAGGTCGGTGAAAAGTTGAGCACACCTTTATTTATTTCGAAGATTCCATATTCTGTTGATGTCGAAACATCAATGTCCCTTCCAACGAATTTGAACGAATTCAATAACAACGATATATCGAAGAATTATTTGTAATCGTAGGTATTTTCCGGATCGTCTTTGATTCACAATAAGCGCGGGCGTGTACTGACGCCCACGGTTTTTTTTTGTTCTGCGGGCTGCTACACAAATAATAATGCAAAGACATTCTGAGAAAATTGAGAACTGGCCAAACGACCACAGCCGTATATTAAAATCAAATTATTAATAAAAGTAAATAAAAAGTTAAGTAGGAAGATAATAGTTAATTAGGAAGGCAATCATTTCTAGTCGCCACAGAACCATTAGAAAGGAGTAATGACTTAATTGGTTTGCCCTATTAACGGTGTCTCACAAATTGAATCTGACCTATTTTATTCCAGAAAATATAAAATGATAATTAATGTTGAATGGTCATATATAAATAGATATAAAATGTAATCTACAAGGCACTTGTAATAGAGTTCTACTAGTTCTTTAGTCTATGTCTTGAGGTTGCTGACGGATCATGTTTTGAAGTGGATAGAAGTATAAAGTGTTATTTTTGTGATGAGTGTACGTGTTATTTATAAGGTAATTTTATGTTATTTTATTTTATTAACAACAGTCGCGTCGTCAGCTGAATTTCACGAATTTACTAACAGCTGATTTCGACGTTAATAACTTGTCATAGTACTGCCTAGGTGGCATTTTTGCATGTCATAAATTGAAGATTAATATTATTTATTTCGTTTATTTTTTTCATTTTTCTTAATTTTGAGGTAATCATAAAGTAAAACAATGATGCCGGTATAAAGTCTAATACATATAGAAACAACAAGAGACAGGTACCGGTGTATCTTCAGTAATTATCATACAAAAAAATTATTAAATGGAGTTAAAGAATGCTAGGATTTTCTTTTAATTTCTTCTTTTTTTTAAATTTATATTGCGCCCTATTGTAAGAATGTTTGTTGAGTGCAGGGATCCTTTATATCAAAGAGAAAGGAAATATTTTTACATATAAAAAATAACAATAGCAGTAGGTAAATAATGATAATGATATTATTTTTATGATTTCATTGAACTTACCTTCAATGAATGTGTTATTGACTTCTATTATGTTTCTTGTTGTCATTGATAACATACTTATGACTAACAAGAATTTACAGTGAGATTGTTCCACCCTCATTTTAATTTATTTACAAATCATTATAAAAATTGTAATTTTTATTTCGAAATTTACACTCAAGATTGTTAAAGGTCTGAATACCCAGCAGATGATACTGTATACTTGTAAAATTAGTTTGTACATTTTAATACGTAGTTTTCACGCTGCTCATTATTTAAGTAGTAAATAGAAATAAAGTAAATGGAGTAAGACAAAATTAATAAGTATGGAATGCCAAAACTAAAAGTAATATAGACTAATCTAATCCATATTTAAAATTGAAAAGTTATTTTGTATTTTACTTGGTTTGTATAAATATTGTGGCTATGTGAATACTGAGCTTAAAAAGATACTAACAATAACCTTGTAGATATGTGATAATATTTGTACGTTTGTTTTCATATCAAACCTACCACATACTAAATAGGAAATAATAATGGAGCTATCAATTTAACATCGTCATTTTAAAATTTGAAAATATATAAACAAAATTAAAAAAAACTAAGATTGAGTGTCGAACAAAATTGAAAGCAATATAATTTTATTACATTAAAATTATAATGAATATGGAAATGAAAACATTCATAATTAATATGAAATTTTATTAATTACAACAATGTTATTATATCATTATCTATTTTATCGCCATTTAATTATTTAGCATAATTTCATAATTGCTGTATTGATAACATTGTCATTTAATTGATATAGAATGTGTACGGAATTAAAAAAAAAGCAGATAAGTAGTTATGAATAATTTAAAATTCGTAATATTATTGTCAGAAAGATTTTTTTATATATTTAAATTAATATAACTATGACTATTGTAACCTAAGTGATAATGTCGATGGATAAATATTTAGATTTTACTCTTTTAAATTATTGACAATCAATTCTCAATTAAATTAATACAATGTCAATTACAGTGAAATTGTATCTCAAATGTAGAGCATGCAACTAAAATAGTCACCGGAGCATAATTCAAGTGTCTTACTACTAACGAGAGTCTCCTGATGTAAAGAATCATTTAGCAAAATTTATAAAATTAAATAAAAATACGTTATATAAAACACCTTCAATTTTTACACATGTTTTTCCAAAAGTTGAAGATGTTTCGTTTTGAAGATGTCCTTTTATTTAAGATCCCTGGTAGATTAGTTTTCACCGATGAAAGGACAGCAAATGCTCGTCCCTATTTTAATTACGTCCGTAGCCGAAAGAGCCGGTCGCGATGGCCGACCTGGTGCCCATCTGATGGTAAACTTGAGCAATACTGTTTTATAACCAGCGGCTGATATTTAGTTACATGAGCAATAAAATGCTTCGCCTACCGTTGATCTTTTATTTAATTCATTGCGAGACTCTATACAGCTTTACGAGTGACCTGGTTCAAAGGAATTCTAGTACTGGGGCAGGATCGTACTTAGGGGGTGTACACGAAATAATATTATTACTTTATATTCACTCGAATTTGTTGACTATGGTTTAAGCAATGTAAACAAGCCTTTGGTTTCGAAGAATTTCGCGCAAACACCTACAATGAAATTGATATAAAAGACGCGATTTCGTATTTGTTCGACTCTATATACCAGTATACTGACTCCTTACTACGAGTATTGCTACATTGTATCAAATTATTTTCTGTGTGACATTTCTTAACACAGGACATCACGTTTTTAACGATGTCATAAAGTTACACAGACAAGCTTGCTTCAGATCAGCTGTTATGACACCGTAACTCGTGGACTAGTCGTAATCATGATCGAGTGATATAGCAATGATAAGTACCAGTTTCTCCCCATTGCAATTTAGTTTCAGATTTTTATGTCATTACACTATAAAGCTTATTACTATGTTAGTTATACATATATATATCGATAATTGAAATAATTAATAACGACTTTAAAACCATGCCAAACTAAACCCTCACCCACTTACGGAAAAAATCGATAATGGACTAGGAGACCCATTGTCGTATCAAGTGGAAGCTGTGATACGGAAAAACGACACACTGCTAAGTTTACCAAAAATGTATCGCAGTTAGACGTCGCCACTTCGTTATTACTTATTTTGTTGAGACGTTAACGTACATAATATATACAATTTCAGGAAAAACTAAACTCGGTTAATATTTGTAGTCAAACTAGAAAATATATATTTTGTTACATATTTTTCTATAATACAATTGGCAGATAGATATATCGGTGATAGGAATCACCATCACCAAACAGAATGATGTGGTAGCTGTAAAAACAATTACGTAATGTAGTAAAGATAAAAATGGAATCCACATTGTATGTACCTACTACACGAAAGTCCAATGAAGAATCGAATAAGTCAAAGACACGAATTGATATTCTGTAAACCTCTGGAACCTCGTGTCTGCACAGTACAACAACGATTTAAGATACGGGAATTTTCAAAAACTTAATCATATTTTTAATATTCATGAAGACATTAAAAGTGTTCATGTATATTATTTTCGCTTCGTAATGATCTCTTTTAGTTACACTGTTGTATAAATTCATCCACTTGTGATAAACGTAAACTTTAATCATATATTTTTTTCTTAAACAAAATCCCACGCGTTTATTGAAGTAAGTAGATCAAGTAATATTTTGAAAGTTTTTGCGTTAGGTATTATATAAGAATTGAGAGTGTAAGTAAATCGATATATAAAATATAGGTAAGCGGCAATGCAGTTGTTGCCCTACGTCACAAAAATAGCACCATCGAAGAAAAAAACACTTTTACACTGCACGTTATGTAATGAAGAATCGCCTAAGGCGACGAGATTTATCCAACTTCAGATTACAAAGGTCACAAAATACTAACCTATTAAATTATATCATTCTAACTTAGTAAACAAATCAGCTCTCTCGCTTGTTATTTCATTGCTTATTCGGCTGTAGCAAGTGATTAGGGTCGATTTAATTAAATATTTTTTCGTCGTAGAAATAATGACTTGTGAAGTATAATAAAATATTGTGCAAAATTTTTAGCACAATTTTATTTATTTATTTTTTACAATAAATCCTAAAAGTTAATAATGTAGGCGAAAGTCAATTAAATAACCATTATTAACTTAAAAATTGCTGGTCGGAACTCAATAAAATACGAATACGCTTTCAAATAAAAAAGGGACCATCAAAATCGTTTCACCTAGAAAACAGTTCAAAATTACCACAGAAAATGTCGAATTACAAAAAAAATCTTTTTTTTTAAATTTGGTCAAAAACTTCCGTCATCTCTGCATTATTAGGAATAAATTTGATAAAACATGCCGCTTACTCTATTGTGCAAAGATACCATAAAAAACAGATTCGTCTGAATTCGTTGTTATTTCAAGCACACATCATTTCGACAGAGTTTGGCATTCACCTTTTTGAATGTCTCGTTCGGCTGAAACCTTAAAACCTTAAATAAGTAAAAATGATCCTTTACGCTTATGACGAAATGACGGCGATAAAAAAAGCTTCCTCAATATTTTTAATAATAGTATTCAACGACGGTGTTGAGGTTACATTATTTGAATAATTAAATTATTATAACTTTGCTTCGAAGGTAGGCAGGCGGACCTTTACGCCATGGCGTTCAAGTTGAAGATCTGTGGATGTGAACGGTGTAACAATAAAATTAAATAAAATTTTCTGTCAAATAATCAACCTTGCAAATAACAGAAAAAATATATTATTTAGATCTAGTTGGAACAAACAGTTTTAAATATTATGTTCTCAATTTTATTTAAACTCAAAATTAATTTTTGTTAGAACATCTCCATTAATACTCATCGTTAGGCAGTCATACCTCTAGCCAGTCTCGTTCCAAATTCGAAAACTGAAATGTTAACTATTATAGTATCTCCGACTATAAAGCTACAAAAAAAAAATCTTGTAGACTACGCGGTAAAAAATTAAGAATGTAAAAGGGTTCACATATTATTCAATGTGCTATGCAATTTACGCTAAATGTGTTCGCGTAAATTGATGTATAGTACGTTCATACCCACAAATGAATAAACGTGTAAGCTCTATTTATATCTTGCGGACTTCATTCATTAGACTCTAATAATTAGCGTATCATACGCAGCGCTCCCTCAACCTAGAAACAACGATTTATGCAAGAGACTTAAGTGCAAGTACAGCGCTATTTTGTTAAAGATCGCGAATTATGTACCCGATATGAATCTTATATCTTTAAACGAGAAATTCTTGTATATATATTTATTTATTTATTTGGGAAACAAACAGTACAATATAAACATATAATGTTTAAAAAAATATAGCTAAAACAATAACCAAAAATGTTTCCACAATCAAAATCACATATAAGTAGAGAGTGAACAAGAAGAGAAATATAGAAATTTAAAAATTTAATTAAAATTAAAATTACAAATATATATATATATATAATCTGAATCTCGGAAACGGTTTCAACGATTTTCATAAAATTTAGTATACAGGGGATTTCCGGGGCGATAAATCGATCTAATTACGATTTATTTTCAGAAAATGTTGTTTTATTCGTATTTTCAATAATCAACTTTATGACTGTTCCCGACATGTATTGGCGAATAATAATACTATTTTTCTTAATTGAGAGCAACTAACCGCTTTAAAGACACAACAAGATGGCGTTATAAAAAAAAAAAAAACCAGTAAAGCTCGGTCATCATCTAGTAATATTTATGCTGAAAATTGTCAAATGTTAAACAGAACGAGACGTGTGTCAACTAAATAAATATTGAGAAATAAATCTTTCCTTCCTGCACGGACGGTCCAATATATGAATATATGCATCGTTTTATTTCCAACTAATAAGAAAAGGCATATATTAACACGGCATTATTCAATTTTCCAAGATCAAGCTAAATACAATCGATCCGGCTACCCGGAAAAGGAGTTCGTGGTCAGTTTATTTAAAGAACCTGGGGTACGTTTCAAAGTTCACAACAAAGTTTGACGCTGGATTACAATGAAGGTAATTATTAATTAAAAAAATTAAACTATTTGAATGTACTAATCGGCGGTACCTTGCCATGATCTACTATTAAATAAATGTAAGGAACCATGGTATATAACAACCAAGGCACAGGGTTGAAATTTCTTTGAAGTTACATAAGTATTAGACCTCAGAGACTAGTGGGAACTCATCCTATTTTAATACTGTCGTTAAAAAGATGTAGAGAAACTCGCTGGCACAGAAATATAGTGTTCGTATTTAACTTTTACAAGTCCTCGTTTGAAAATACACGTATAGGAACATATGCCGAAAAAAAAGTCGTACACACAACATTTAGTATCTTGTAAGTATCTTGAGTCCGATTTATTCGCAGCTTTCCATCTCCAAATTATCCCCTCTTTGCAGTTCATCCCAATCCCATTCCCTATTCCACCCATCATCAAAGTCCTTTGTGTCCTGTTCGACGCCGTCCAACTATCTGAGCATGAACCATTTGATATGTCAATATAATCCGAATCCATTATATCAATAGCAACAACCAAATCCACACTATCCTTTAGTCCTTTGTTAGACGATTCACAAGTTCAATATATCGTTGCAACGGCTAAGATTATGTTAGAATACTATTGTTTCAATCGCACTATTCAATTACATCTAACTAACAGAATCCTCTTAGGTCTCCATGGCACGTTAATTAATACGAAACACAGTAACATTCAGAGTAATCTAGGTTTATTGAAAACGTATGAATCGGGCGAGATTAAAAAATCCTTATTCAATGTTTATCTAAATGCTGACCACATTTCACTGCAGCTACCGGTAAATTTACGCTAAACACATCCATTCGTTGAATCGCCTCACGGGCCACCTCGTCAGAAAGTTTACCCCACCACAAATACAAAGTTTGAACTCGGTCGTTACAAACGAAGCGCAAACACGTAGTAATTGAATCGGTAGAATCAAATATATAATTTCGTTTAATAATAAAATAAACATGAAAACTGTTTAACATGCCCGATTTGTTCTACCAGAGTGTATGAATGACAGTAGGTTAAATATAATATATGAATACGAATCTAAAAATGAATTCCGATTTATTTAATTAATATTGAAATTAAACTCTTTGTAAGGCTTGACCTGTATCTATTTATATATCGCACATACGGTGCCTTAATGTCACTTATGCAAATTATTTTGTAAACCTGAATTGAGTATGAGAAACACATTTTTTATTAGTGAGATGTTTGCTTTTACTGATGAAGTTTAAAGTTTTTGTTTAAATATTATCATTTTATTTCTTTAGTCGAGAAGAACTATTCAATTGTAATAAGATGTCGAATTTTCAAACGCTTCTCTTGAAAAATTACATAATTTGCTTATGTGACGTTATAAAACCATATATGCGATATTATGTTATACTCGTAAGATCTTTCAAAGTAATTTTCATCAACGCTAGGCCGTTCAACTAACTTTTGCGCACATATCGGTCGATGACAATGCAAATAGTTCTACTTCTTTGACCTAATATTTTGACCAGGATGAGCATAGGAAAAAATAAGTATGGTATTAAATGTCTTGTTTGATTTAGTATTAGATATTTTTTTTAGGTTTTTCATGTAAAAGTAAATTGTTGAAGTTTTCATAGTTCAAGATTGTGGCGACATAAATATAACGTTAAGAACGCTTTGCCACGACAAACTAGTCCTACTTTCACAATATAAATAAAAGTCAGCATTTCAAAGCACTAAAAAATATAAATCTATATATTTTTTTAACTGAGACCAATTCTTTATATTATTAAGTACTAGCGACCCGCCCTCGCTTCGCTTCGGAAACATTAAAACACACATGAAACCAAAAAAATAAAATAAAAAAAATAATAAAAAAAGTAGCCTATGTTCATCAGGGACAATGTCGGCTTCTAATGGAAAAATAATTTTTCAAATCGGTCCAGTAGTTTCGGAGCCTATTCGAAACAAACAAACAAACAAATCTTTCCTCTTTATAATATTAGTATAGAAAACGAATAGTGTATCTGAACATTGAAGGTTTTTATTAAGAAGACAACTTCGCAATAATATGTAGTTTTCTTTCATTTAACATTTGTATTAGAAAACTATATAAACCCCCGTACAAATCAAAAAGAATCCTTTTTTACTTTGAGCATCTCATTAGTGTTGACCTGTCAACGTGATACATCTGTCCGTAACCCGTTTGCTACCTCACCCTTCTCGGCCCTGTTGCACCACCTGCCTCCCGCAGAGTACGCCGCACTTGATTCGAAAAAGATTGAATATCCTGTGTATTTTCATAAAATCAACATTCAAAGAGAAATTATCAGCGTAAAATTCGTGCTGCGGTTAGTACATTATTAAAGTGAATATTTTATTTTCACGACTGCGCCTATTAATTGTAACTATAAATTACGAATGCTGTTAAAAATCGCGTTTATCCAAATTTTATATTTACAAATGATGAAATGTTGTATCCTAATTGAGATTTCGCCCCAAACCAAGGCCCTATAGATATGTGTTATGGGTTCCCTTGTGTGCCAGTTTGGAGACTGGCGAGGGAGATCCAAGAGTACATGTAATCTGCCTCACACGGTTGTCTGGTTCTGACCCAGTGGCTTATCCTGGAGCCGTCAGTTCGGCGTCTCGTGAGGCTAGGGCGTTGGGAGAAGAGGCGTACTCGCTGCCTGCCTTCGTTAAGCTCTATATCTTCCGAGGCCCGGACGCGAATTGTTGAGTGATAGTGGCTTTATCAACGGAAACCCCATGCCACACCAACTCCCCAAAACCTTTGGCGGCTTAATTCTGGGAACCGTCTTGCTTGAAGGGTAGAACGGTCGTTTTACAACACCATCGAGGCTTAATGCCGCTATTGACTTTGCGATGGCTACGGTATATACTAAAGATCGGGTACGTCGTACGCTTACCCATTTAAAGATATTATTATTTTCGTTTATAATATTTTTTCGTAATTAAGAAGCTCAAACAGACGCACACACATTCGGGACCATTTATGAAATAATAATAATAGAAAATAGATGTGATTTTCCCAAGTTTCCGCTTGCAGCTACCTAACAAAATTATTACAAGCATGGAAAGGCTTTGTGAGTTTCGAATCCTAGGGTTGTACATTTGTAACTTTTTCGTGAATTTAAAATAGATATTTTATCCATGATACAAGAAATAATTAATTACGCAAACATTTTTTTTACGTCATTAACGTTTTTTTGCCAATCTATCAAATCAATAAATCTATCAAAATTATAAATAGATACTGAAAACACTTTTCTTGTTAGAAGTAATATTACGAGTATACCGAACGTGTTGTGTGATTACTGCGTGGGGTAAACCTATTAAAAAATACTGATTTTCTCTAAACTTTTACTAATCTGTTTTTTTGTTCATTTTAAATAGATACAGACAATTACAGACATGGGATATAAAAATATCAAATATAATATAAAAGCCTCCATATTTCTTGTAACCAATAATTTATTTTTTCTCCTACCTACGCCGAAAGTTTGGTTTTCGTCCCGCTGTACAGGCTAGAAAATGTAACTTTTCCTCCCGCTGTACAGGGAAGAAAGTGTAACTTTTTCTCCCTGGGTACAAATGCGTATGCGCGTTAGTATCTACGTCTGCTCTCACCCACCTAAAATTCTCCGCCATTGTTGTGCGCGGGTAATTTGCCATATTGTGTTTAGTGTAAAAGTGAAATAAACAAAAGGCAATAAAATTTAATTGTGATGTATTAAACAAAGATGAGTTCATCAAACAGTTCTTATTCAATTAGTAGTAGTTTATTTAAAAATTAAAAAACAGTTAATTTGTTTTTTTTTTGTGTGTGTGTTTGCCAATTTTACACGCTTTAATAATTACAACTTTTCTCCCTTGGTGCACAATGTACTATTGTCTTTTACTCGTTTGCAAGATCCTCTCCTCGAATGAAGGCCTTCTCCATCGCAAACCAACGTTCCCTATTTTGGACCACTGTATCTAGCTTGGGCCCGCTATCCTTGTGATGTCATCCTGCCATCTTGTATAAGGCCTATCTCTGTGTCTCTTTCCCACTGGACCACTCCACGGAATAAGTCTATTGGTCCATGTTCCATCTTGTAAATTCGCTACATAGACCGCCTATTACAGACATGGGATAATGCAACGTAAAACAAACACCCTGGTTTCCAACAACTTTTTGTTGCTATCAAATAAAATATGAGTTGACAATATAGTTGTCGCATGAGACAGAACTCATGAAAAGGCAAAAGGGGGAAAAGTCTGTGACACACATTAGTGTCACACACGTTACCTTTAAAAATGACAACACCAATAACGATTTCATAATATATATTTTTTTACCAGTATTTTACAATTATTTCTTTAATTTAAACAAACAAACAGACTAAATGTACACTTCACATTGAATCAATTTTCATGAACTCATTACTAACATTAGTTCAACTGCCTCATCCTTTCTAATCGACGTGGAAACAGTCACTAAGCCCGTTACCGCTATTGATCGATTTTTCTCTTTTATCCTAATTTGTCCACTTTTTTTGTGTAAATAAATGTCACTTTAATAATATGCATATTACAAAATAACGAGGGTCAGCCCTGTATCATCGAACATATCGCTAGGTACATATACATTGTTAGTGTGTATAACGCTATCCGGTCTTCCCGTATCTATAGCAACAGGTACAAGTTATTTGTAAGTAAGTGACGAGTATTACAACTGAACTAAAAGTGCGCAAGTGAACTTGTTGATTCTTATTTTCTATGTCAGTGCTTACTGTGCAGCGAACCAAGAATTTTATACTTTCAGTTAGTTTGAATGTTGTTTTACTGAAGCGATTTACTGAGAATTTCTGCTGCAATATCCGTTGATATCGTTTTTTTTTCTTTCTTCTTTTGAAACTACTTACTGTGCTAAGAAATATCTCGAGATATCAGTGCAGATTTTTAAACTTAAATTAAATTTAAAGTTCAGTGTTCGTGCTTCGATATTAATGTTCTATTGAAGCGTAAATGTGAAACGCTCGGTGATGTTTAGTGACAATGCCGTAATCTGTTTCTCGAGTAGGTACCAATTTTTTTTGTCATCATGTATTTTTTATTTATTTTTTGATTGCTTAGATGAGTGGCTACCGAAGCCCATAGACATATAAAACATAAATGCCACCTCCCATGTTGAGATGAGTTTTAAGGTTTCAGTATAGTTACAACGGCTACCCCACCCTTCAAACCGAAACGGATTACTGCTTCACGGCAGAAGTAGGCAAGGTGGTGGTACCTACACGTGCGGACTCACAAGACGTCCAGTAAATTAACGTGTGTTAACGAAAGCCCCCAACGAAGGAATAACGTAACAGTTTTCTACTGAAAAAGCGTGACAGACCAGCCGGCAACATTGTACTGCTCATTTTTGTTGTAAAGCAGAGAGATTTTCTGGGCTGGGACGGGATAACCGTTATACGAGTGCGGCTTTGAACGATGCGTCCAGGCAGCGATAGCGCCAGTCAATTTATTAAATTTATCGGTCTTAGAACGGGATCCGACCTGTCGCGGCCGAACTTGATGGATATGACGATGACAAGAAGTAGCGAAGCGCGTCAGTTAGAGAATTCATCATTGTGTTCAACGCTCCATTTACGATTGCTTGGCCCCGCCGAGACGTTTAGCGGTACTTGTTTTTAAGGGACTTTTTGGCGGGAACGCGAGGAGTGAAGTTGTGTGATTTGTTTTATTTTGTCTATTTAGTGTTTCCTCAGATTTAAATATGTAATAACGGTGGTTTAATATTTGTGAAAGTGCACAAATGTTGGAAAATCAAACCAAGCCGCTGGACGTAGCTTCTCGGGATCCTCCAAAAAGCCCACTGTAAAAGTCTCAGTAAATGACCACCATTTTACTGAGACTATATTTCATCCTATATCATCTCATTTCATTTCATTTAATTTCATCTCAGTTGATTATGTAATGTCTCAAATTAATTATCTTCATTTTATTTCAGTTTACTCCATATTATCATTTTAATAAAAATAAGAATATAAATTAAAATAAGACTTGACCTAAAGGTCTTAGTTACCAGGTCATAAAATCCCTTTAAAAAAAACATGTTTTTAAATTTCTTGCCTAAAAATAATTTAGCGCGCGCGACGAATCCCTATCTTTGCGTTTTCTCATTGAAAATGTCACACATCTAAGACGCGCGCTAAGTGCTCTATATTTCCAGTTTTCCTGAAAGTAACTTTATGTATGAAATGTATAGTGTTTTCAGTTGCATGAGTGACCGGTGCGATAAAGAGTACGCACGTAAGCGTAAACTCATAAACATTGTAACAAAATACGTTTTTCTTAGTCTGTAGTCTATTTAAAAGGGCTTGAAACTAGACTAGCGGTAGAAGATTGTTCCTATTTGGAACCGTGTTTCCGATTCCATTAAATAAACACTTTGAATGTAATTGCTTTTCTTGTTTTGCAATCTGAATGCCTTGTAAAAATATCGAAGCGGTACACGTAAGTATGGATAAACACGTGTTTTTAATTTAACTTATTGATTAACTAGTAGGTGATGAACCCCTTGGTCTGCCGAGGGACTTCGGTTCCCTCTGTATTTTGTACCGTATGTTCCATGAGGAGTGCTCTGAGGAATTGTTCGAGATGATACCGGCATCTCGTTTTTACCATCGCACCGCCCGCCACCGGAGTAGAGTTCATCCATACTACCTGGAGCCACTGCGGTCATCCACAGTGCGTTTCCAGAGATCTTTTTTGCCACGTACCATCCGGCTATGGAATGAGCTCCCCTCCACGGTGTTTCCCGAGCGCTATGACATGTCGTTCTTCAAACGAGGCTTGTGGAGAGTATTAAGCGGTAGGCAGCAACTTGGCTCTGCCCCTGGCATTGCTGAAGTTCATGGGCGACGGTAACCACTCACCATCAGGTGGGCCGTATGCCCGTCTGCCTACAAAGGCAATAAAAAAATGTGTAGATACTCTTTTTTAAATAAAACCTTATTGATTAACTCATCGGGAGCTAATTGCTTTGAAGTGTCATGTTGTATCGCTTGTCGCATTACAAATGAGCGCTAATGCGAAAACCCGATTTGTATGTTAATATGCAAATCCATGTCTGACATACTTCGGGGTGACGTTTATCAGTGAATTTCACCGAGGGCAATATCGGTTTCATTTAATTGTAAAACTATAGTAGAGGCATCGGGATGTTTGAAAATTAAAAAAATAATATATATATGAACAAGACATTATGGCATTCAGTTAAGGAACGGATCTCTTTAGTTACTTGTTGGTTAATTTGCATATTTCGTTCAACGATCAGACTATTGTGGAGACAGTACAATGAAGACTTTGACCTCGTGTTTTAGGTGGGTGATTTTAGGTGATGTCTACAGGTTCCGATAACTGCTTAACTCCAGGTGGGTCATGACCTCGTTCGTCTACGCAATACTTGATAGATTTTAATACATATTCAGGAGACGAATTGATATTTTAAGCGCATTCATATTATTTAGTACAAATAATGAGAGTGAAGTCGTGGGTACTCTAATACCACAGTAAATGATATTACTTGTATTACCTAGCAAAATTACGTTACTTGCAAATTATCGACAAGATGCAGCATTTCTCAACTGACGAATACCTAGACGACTTTTTTGTCACTTGCTTCATTATTGAAAGTCCCTGAAACTTGACCGTGGCCTGTCTTGTGAGCTGTTTCCATCTCGTCCTATCCTCAGCTTCTCGTATGGAGGTTGCGACTGGCAGCCCAGTTAGGATGGTTATGTGGTCACACCAGCGGCTAGGTGATCGGCCGCGGGGTCTCTTTCCTTCAAATTTGCCCGTCACAATCACTTTGTCCCAGCTGTCTGACTGTCGGTGGGCAATGTGACTGTAGTAGCTGAGGATCAGGAGCTCTGGTAGCAGAAAAACTTTAAGCACCACATTCGTTTTCCATATGAATCCCGATTCTGCGGACAAAATGGAAAGCATTAGACGTCGCCCAAGACACGTCATTTCGGATCCTCCCGATCCACTAAAGGCGCTTTTAGGTACCTCAAGCACCGGTCATCGTCCTCGTCGAACCCGTCGCTTGCGACGAAGGGCTTGACGAGTAAGTAAATTAACCCACAGACACAGCCCACTGAGTTTCTCGCCGGATCTTCTCAGTGGGTCGCGTTTCCGGCGGTAGATTTAGCAACGTCGTCAGGTTTGAGCCCCGCGCGCTCAACTACTAGTTAAGGTTACGCTGAAATAGCTCTCTAGGCTAACAATTAGGTAGGAAAAAAAACCATATGAATTTTTCCTAAGACTTCATTACCATTTAGGCGTGAGTTTAATCTCAGCTCTTAGACACTTGTGTCACTTTGAGAAATATATTTTGTGCGACACGTGTAATCATTTTATGATCCCACAAAGGGAATCTTACAAAGGACGCCTCGAACGTAGGAAATATGAGAGCGTTGCATTTTAAATCTCAAAGAGTTTAAATGGCTGTCAGCCGGATCGCTGTAATTCATAGAAAAACCAAACACATAGATATGCACTACTCCTGGAATTGCTGAAGTCCAAGAGCAACGGTAACCACTCATCATCACATGGGCCGTTCGCTCGTCTGCCTACAAGGGCAATAAAAAATATGCAAATATTACACTTACTACACAAAAATTACGTTTTGGATGATATTTCTAGTTCGTTATGAAAACCATTTGGAAGTTATTGAATAATGAGTACTTTCTTTATTATTTTTTTGGATTACAACGTTTCCTCTTTATACGATAGCATAGAAATAAGAATTTCTCGATAAATTCATACTTTATTGCAACCCTTGTTTCAGTAACGGAATTTGATTAGAACAGGCTCTCGCAAAATTATCCGCGGAGACCGGTGAGCTTAGTAGGAAATTCGATTTATTGGCGCATCTAGTATCAACATCAAAGACCTAAATGCAATATGAAAATAACAAAATTTCCGCCCCGAGCTTGCTTTGAAATAATATTTCCGTTTTATTCAAAACGGGCCAAGATGCAAAAATGTATCTTCCCATAATTAAAAAGAAATCTTACAACAACAGGAAAAGTACAGACGGAGAACTTTTTTTTTAAAAAAGAATATTGAATTTGTATATTTAAGTCATCTGCGGTATGACTTTCGATTGAATAAAATTATTAAATAGAGTCAATCCACTTGATGTTAAATGGTGTTTGGTACTCGTCTAACCACATGAATGGTAAGTATAACTGCGAAAAGTGCTGAGATGTGGCACCCACCTTTTCATATTACAAGATTTTGTTTATTTTTTATTGGTGGTAGGACCTCTTGTGAGCCCGCTCGGGTAGGTACCACCACCCTGCCTATTTCTGCCTTGAAGCAGTAACGCGTTTCGGTTTGAAGGGCGGGGCAGCCGTTGTAAAACTATACTTGAGACCTTAGAACCTATATCTCAAGGTGGGTGGCGCATTTACGTCGTAGATGGGGTCCAGTAACCACTTAACACCAGATGGGCTGTGAGCTCGTCCACCCATCTAAGCAATAAAAAAAATGATTCTTACAAAGCGTTAGTATGAGCACAACATAATTTTTTAGTCGTCGATGGACGGACAAGTTTCTTAATGAAGCTGACGACGAAAGGTAATAATAGCCAACGAGACTTGATCGAAGTCCCTGGTTGATGCAATCAGTGCTCAGCCCTGCATAATAATTTATATTACTATTACTATTGTAATTTATATTTAGCGTTAGTAATAGAAAAAACGATGGTGCAAACCTCCACGAAACTAACAGTAAGTACGTGCGTATTTGTAAAAAACCATGGCTTAAAATTTATAACACAAAGATTTTAGTTTGTACTAGCTGACCCGGCAGACTTCGTACTGCCTCAATCGATAAATAAAATACCTAAAATTTTGTATAAAATAAACTTAAAACAAACAAAATTAATCCGTCCGACGGCGGACACATCAAAGTAAAAACAAAATTGTTATTTGTTATTTAATTCCGAGCATTTACATATTTATCTACCTTTTAAACCTTCTATGGACTTCCACAAATAATTCAAGACCAAAATTAGCCAAATCGGTCCAGCCGTTCTCGAGTTTTAGCGAGACTAACGAACAGCAATTCATTTATATATATATAGGCTATAGCTGAAGTCGTACGTAAAAATGTGTACACATTATTGGTAAAGTTCGGTGTGGAAGTTCCGTAAGAACAGAACTACAGATAACGTAGACCTTTACTACTATCGCACGAGGGCTTCAAAATACACTTAACACAAATTACTTACGAACTAAACTTAAACCCAAACAAAAAAAAGAACTTTAACCTAAATACCATATTTTCATTTATTAAAACAAATATATATCCTATATTTGATGACGTAAACAATTTTTTTTTTTAAATAAATTTAAATTATGTTAAGGAATAGGACAAAAGGAATTTAATAATTAAATCTAATGGAATTCAGCTAATATTTGAAACTACATTTATTACTGTAAACATATATATTATACCATGGCTTTTGAAAAAATGCCTAGGTTCCTATTTAAAAGAAAAATATCTCATGCATAATATAAAAATGTTACAAAGATCAAATGTGACGCTTTACTTGGGCGGATCGCCCAGTACAACGCGAGCGCTCGTCGAGGCTGGACGTTAGTCAAATATGTCTCAAACCCCGGTTTCACGAGATTTCGACGAGTCTTTCATAGACCCCAACCTAAGGTCAGAATTTATATAACCGGAAACGATTAAAACTAAACGGCTAATCTATATTTCTCAGAAATACGTTGTCTAGTTTTTATCATTTTTTTTTAAACTAGTTTCTCGTTTGTATTTTGTGTATATTAATTAGGAATAATTGCTAATTCTAGCCCATTTCAATTCAATTAAGTTGGTTGTATTTATGATTTTTGTGGTTTTGATATTTTTTGTATTATTTTACACTTACGTCTGCTGTATTGAGTAAGTTAGTGCAAAATTATAAATTAACTCCTTTATTTTCATTACATTGTATAATAGCTAATTAAGTTTATCAGTATTGCTTTACAATTTTTACTTTTTTGTAATAACATATTTTTGTTATTTTAAAAATGAATTCTATGATCCTTTATATATGTTATGTTGTTATGTTTTCCTATTATTATGTTGCAATAATTACAAATCTGCATGGTTTAATTTACATTTGTAGCACAGATTTTTTTTTATTTTTAACACATTTTTGTTATTCCTATGTTACATTTTAAAATATTTTCTACTTCTTTTGTAAATGTATTTTAATTATTCATATCTATGTTATATCAAGTAACTTTAAATGTAAATCAATCTGAGAATAATTGCTGTTTAAGTTGCTTTTGTGTTATTCGTTAATTTATTTAAGTATTCGATATATCAGAGCAGCGTTGTAGCTACATGTGTTGAATCCTGTTTTAGCTTTTTTTTATTTTTATTGCCCTTGTAGGCAGACGAGCATACGGCCCACCTGATGGTGAGTGGTTACCGTCGCCCATGGACTTCAGCAATGCCAGGGGCAGAGCCAAAGCCGCTGCCTACCGCTAATTTCTTTATTCGAGTAACAGTACATACATATCATAATCAGTTCCGAATGTGTTACAATAAAAACACATCTTACGTTCTACGTCACAATGTCCGAGAAATAACGGTACTTATTACACTCAAAAGATTTTTGTTTCAAATTAAGATTTAGTTAAAGAACTTTAGTTAAAATTATCTCAACTACTAAAACAACTTATATAGTTCGTAGCAACATAGTCGTAGCACTTTACTTAACGAATATGTTCTGGAATTTTAAAAGTGCAAAGTTAATTTTTTTTATTGTTTCTTGATATTTTAGTTATGTAGTAAGCCATAAGAAGTTACGTTAAATATAATTTGAACTATATTTCTAGCATCAAAGTTAAAATAAAAAGTTAAGATAAATAGTTCCGTAGCACCAGCTACGAGCTACGCGTTATTACATAACTCACCTACAATATTACTTACGTAGAACAACGGTTGTACGACGTATGAAAATGCACTAAGTTAAGTAGAATTAAAGTGTTAATTTTTAACATTTTTTTATAGCTATGGTAAAAAAGAAAAAAAGAAAAAGAAAGGGTAGTGAACTTACGGCCTGTTTTGACGTTATGCGTAGACGTATGTAAATTCAGCTGACCGCATTGAAATTTAACAGTCAAATTTGAAATTAATTGGTTAAGACGATTGACGACATACTGACGACGACTCTCCATACTGACACGTTTATTTGATTCGTACAATTGATATCAGGCGGGCTTGCATTTATTACCCGTACTTAGGAAAGATTTTAGGGGTTGAGAAATAGGAAGCTAGCTTGGACTAGACATGGTCACGTAGTTGGCCTATTGATTAGTCTCTCGGCCAATTATGCCGGTTGGATTCGATATCTCTTAGACATATTTGATATTAGGTGTGTCGTCCGTCTCAGTTGAGGCCGGTGCATGTGAAATTATAAAAAAACTACGATGTCAGTGACACTTTGACTCTGACGAATGAAGAGATGTAGTTGCAGTAATCACAGGTCCCCGACTTCGTGTGGTACTCTATCCTCAGATCTGTGTCGGTTTTCCTAAGTATCGGCAATTTAGATTCGGGACAATACAGTAGAACGCCATTTCGTTTGGTCATAATGAGGACTGTTCGCTCCGAAGCTTTCTGTCTTCGCTCTACGTTCTGAACCCTGCGGTGTGCCAGGAGTGCGCTGAGGAGAAATTTGGAATGATACTCACTATCTCTCTTCCTTCCCACATGGTGGGTTATCGGTTTTCCTTATTTTTCTTGTCCTTCAACGCTATATCTTTTGACCTTATATTGGGTCATCCCCTAGGTCTCCGACCGGGAAGGTTGAGCTGCCATAGCCTTTCCTCCGTAGTCTGCTGGGCTCCTTTTTGACCATAAGATTTCAGCCTACTCTCCTGGTTCTTGTCGGCGATGTTAAATATATTG
Source organism: Bombyx mandarina (assembly GCF_030267445.1). Lineage (NCBI taxonomy): Eukaryota > Metazoa > Arthropoda > Insecta > Lepidoptera > Bombycidae > Bombyx > Bombyx mandarina. The sequence goes on from NC_143208.1 coordinate 2,826,344, forward strand.
AGGCTCCCTCGTACGTTTTCGTTGCGCATTTTATCGAGTCGGGTTACGCCGCATATCCACCTCACATTCTTTTAGGCTACAGCCCATGTTTCGCTGCCATACATAAGAATTGGCTTTATCATGTTCTAATAGGTCAAACCTTTGAGTTTGACAGGCATCTTCTCGGACCTGACACTGATTACTTGTTACTTTAGCCACGCTGCGACTACTGTGTGGAATATTGCCTTTTTTAGTTCCCAGATCTGTTCAACATACCATCCAAATACTTGTGTTGATGACATGGTTACAAGTTGACCATCAATGGGAATCGGACTGTTGTGACCTGGTTTTGGGTCATTAAAAAAAGAGACTTCGCAATCCTCAGTACTAGGCCTGTAGCTGCTGTTTCCATAACAGAAGTGCCTTTTGTAACTCTGCGCAGCTATTGGGGTATATAGCAAAGTCGTCTGCGTATATGAAAGTTCTCAAGGCTGAGGACTGCACCATTTCAGAAAATGGGTCTCAAACCAAACAAAACAGGAAGGATCTCAGTACTGAGCCTCGATGCAAATTATAGTTTGTGTGATTACTGGTTGTAGGACCTCTTGTGAGTGCACACGGGTAGGTACCACCACCCTGCCTATTTCAGTCGTGAAGCAGTAATGCGTTTCGGTTTGAAGGGTGAGGCAGCCGTTGTAACTATACTGAGACCTTAGAACTCATATTTCAAGTTTGGGAGCGGCATTTACATTTTAGTTGTCTATGAGCTCCAGTAACCACTTAACATCAGGTGGGCTGTGAGCTCGTCCGTCATTAATGCAATAAAAAAGAAAAAAAAATCAGAACCCCTATTGGTTTTCTTTGACCCACTGCTATTCATAAAATTGTTCTCGTCTCCTTGTACATGTCCGCTGTGATATTAACTTAATGTTCGGAGACATTCTTCTTGCGAAGACTCTACTAGACCACATACCCTTTGGGACACTGTAAAATGCCTTTTCCCTGTCTATAAGAACCATTGTGGTTGCGACTTCGACACGGCAGAGCATACGCTCGTCGCCTGCCTCGCATGGGAGGGGTGGCGCCATGTCTTCGTCGCAAAAATAGGACACGACTTGTCGTTGCCAAGTGTTGTGGCATCGATGCTCGGTGACGACGAGTCGTGGAAGGCGATGCTCGACTTCTGCGGGTGCACCATCTCGCAGAAGGAGGCGGCGGGGCGCGTGAGACCCACACAGCTCCGCCGCCGTCGAGCGGGGGCCAGAGAGGCGGATTTCGCCTAAGCCCTAGGTCTTCGGGTCTCCCTCACATGTCGGCCTGGGGACCGGCGAAGGGGGCCTAAGAAGACGACGTGCAAGCTGCTCTGCACGCGTTTTATGCATGAGCATCCGGGTGATGGAAAGCCGGCTATCCTCAACCCACGCTTGTTTTGACCCAGCGGGGTATTCCGTATGATAGACCATTCTAACCGGCGCCATCTAGGCGGGCTTCGGATAGCCTGCCAACCGAGAGGGCTGATGGTCGTGGCGCCGAAGACCGCCAGTCCGACGTCCCGAGGGGTAGGGTGATGGGAGAGATGTGCTCCGCACTAAACGCTTCACTTTCTCCCTTTGTTTTTTCATGAGCTCTGTCTCATGCGAGGTTTGGATGCTGGTTGTTGAGCGACAGGAGGTTTTAGTCGGTTCGAATCTGATATGCCCCGCCCTCCATCCCCAGTGAAGGGCGGAAGTCCGGCGATTTCCTCCTGACAAAAAAAAAACTATAAGAACGATATACAATGGTCGAAGTTTTGCACGATACTCTTCAGCGATCGTGCTTAGAGCAAACATGGGATCAGAAATGATACCGTCTGTTCATTTTACAATTGCACAGCCCGCCGCCGGAGCAAAATTCATTTGCATGCATAAATTATTTTCCCATTATCAACCGAGTCGGGAATTAACTCGCCCCACTGTAATTACTGGTACACTTTTACATCCTAAGCGGTAAGCAGAGGCAGTTCTGACATCTATAAGCATTGGTAGCAACTCACCAACACGTGAGCCCTATACTTGTTGCCTGCTAAAGCGATTAAAAAGAACCCGGAGGTGACCATCGCCGATGAAGTAAGTAGGTACTTTGATAACACGCAGTGAATGATAGACCAAGAGTATGTGTCCATGTGTTTTTACTGTTAACATTTAATTTTAGTATTTGAGAATTGACATTCCGTATATCAATAGGCAAAGAAAAAACTGTTAATTGCCATTCTCTCCTCTCTTCGTCAGTCGATTTTCTTTTATTTAGTTTAGTTGAAATTGAATGGTTTTGATATATCGATAAACAAAATTGTAAATCGTTTTGCTTTTCAAAACCTCGATAACTTGACGTGTCGTTATTCGATCATTTCGATTTTCTATCATTGGACGAACACTGATTTATCACAATTTTGTCAAATATCATATATATTGTTTTTGTTCTATCGTGTCGCCAATTACATCTAAAGTCTGTACAGATGTTGTCGGTAATGTAGAAAAAGTTTCTGGCATAATATTATCTACGTACGATATATATATAGCGTTTGTCACAGCGAACCTTGGATGGGCTTCACGAGTAACGTAATAAAATTGGCTTTTAGTTCAATTTTGAAACGCCCGTACCCTAGTCTAATTACGTACTAGACTAGGTTGCAATTTTGTTCGTGAGTTTCTCATTCATTTATGCCCCAATCCCATTATATTTCGTTCCTTTTTAAATTGAAGTAAAGCCTACTTTTCATGTTAACATTTAAAAATATTTAACATTTTTACCGATTTTTTTTTGTAAATGTGATTGGATTTAGATTTAACTGCCTCATTTTGATAGCTTGGAACTTCTGAGTCTACGGAGAGACTTTGGTTTTCTCTGTGCTTTGTACCATATGTTCCACTGGGAGAGCTCAGAGGAAACATTCGATATGATCTTTTCATCTCCTTTTTACGATCGACCCTCCCGCCGCCGGCGCAAAGTTCATCCTTACTATCCACGACCGCTGCGGTTAGCCACGATGCATTTTCAGAGAACTTTTTGCCACGTACCATCGGGCTTTGGAATGAAATGCTCGCTACGATATTTCCCGAGCCCTATGACAGGTTCATTCTCAAAGAAGTATTGTGCAGGGTCTTGAGTAATAGACAGCGGCTTGGCTACACCCTTGGCATTACTGACGTTCATAAACAACTTTGATTATTTTGGCGTTGGCCTATTTCAGGTGGGTAGTAGGTATTCATATCGTGATGTCATTAGGCTCCGAAATAGCGTCACGGCCTACCCTGTATTCAGTAGTTACTTGACAACTGTCCATCTAGATCTACGAATAAAACTGTTTTCGATCGCATCACTGGTTGTATTTGAACGCACTTTGTGCGCATTATAGCCACCGGTGTTCTATTCATACGTTTACCGCAAACATCTATCTATTGATTGATTTTCCATTTTAAAAGCAAACTAACATGCCAATTCGGAGTAATTACTGCGTAAATATAAGGTTGGGGAAAAAGTTTCTTCGCATTATTTAACAAAATTCACAAAATTTTTAATATAGTTTATTTACATTTAACTTAAGTATGTAGATACCATTTTGTTTGATAACTTTTTGCCATCTTGTAGATAGGGACATGATCCTATTGCTATATAAATTTTGGGGCTTCTGATCAAAATACCGCGACAATTGGTTTTGGCAGTCCACTCGTGATGTTAACCTGACACTGCCTAAAGAATTCTGAAGAGACCGAAACAGGTTGAAATCTGAAGGTGCAAGGTCAGGACTATACAGCGGATGCATTAGCACCCCCCAGCCAAGCTCAACTTTTTCAAAAATGGCATCCAATTTATCCGTAATAGGGCGACCAGAGCGACGTGCATCTTTGACATCAAAATTTCCGGATTGAAAACGCTTAAACCAAATCTGTGCTACTCTCACAAACACTGCACTAGGTCCATCAACATAGCAATTTTTTTTCGCGACTTGCGTTGTATTTTAATCTTTTTTGTAGCAAAATTTTTAAAATGTATCGAATTTCTTCATTAAATTCACTCATCTTGACAGTACGAAAAATCCAAATTTGAATTTGGAATTATCTTCTTTAAAATTTAAACTTTTAATGATACCAAAACCAGCCAGATACAAATAGTATAGCCAAAGAGATTTTATTACAAGTTCATACATACTATAATGCGAAAAGACTTTTCCCCAACCTATTAAGTGATTGATTTTTGAACATATTAATTTCGGACTTCTTCGAAGATACAAAATCTTCGCGTTGTGATGAAATATGGTTTCTATTTTTATTCAAGTACGATTTTTTTTTCTTTATTTGAAATGATTGCTTGCTAACAGATACGCTCAAATTAAAATATTATTGCTAAAAGGCAATCAAATGAAGACCAACCGCGGAGTTACGGTTAAGTTACAAATTAAGAATACCTAAAATAATGTTGTATGGAATTTCTTTCGGGGAAGGTCAGAGAACCTAATAAGATAACAGTCTGCTTGGTTGTTTATTAAGATATTACCTACGAGGTAACGTCCTCGATGTCTTTGAACTGTGATCTGGTTTTAACCTTTCTACATTACTGTCAACAATTTCAATAGTTAATCTGTCTTGATCTAGGTATGATGTTATAGAGTGAAACGCCACCGATATACAGCTATTTTCCCCGCAAAACAGTAGTAGATCACATAACGGTATTGACACAAATCAGAAGCTAGATGACACAATAATAAAGCAATGATGAAACTTGAATCGTCCATACAAGATAGACTATAATGCTTTGAGGGCTACTCCAAAACCCAAATTATCCTGGAATAGAGCACTACTTCGTCACCGAGAGTCCCGAAGGATTTCTTATGTGAATCTAACACCAACAAAGCTAGGAATCTTTGCAAAGGTTAAACAAGGCATTTGGTATGGGACTCTCACAAAGCGCTTTATCAATAGAGAAGCACCTAAACCTTAACGTGCCTGCAGACATAATGAAATAGCTTCCCCACACTTTTCTGTGACCGCTAGGACACGAATGAAGATTCTAGATAATTGTTGTCCAATGTCTAGTATCTTTAAACACTGTTACAATGCTCATGGAAGCGTTGTTTGGAGATGAGCAATATTGATAAGCGGAATGACAGGGTCAATGGAGAATTCCCAGGGTCATCAGGTCTCAGGCAAACTGTTTGCCCAGCACTTTAGTTCCGGTGTGAAGGGTATCACAATCTTTCACCAAAGCAACCGCTACTTATATCTTCTTTAATCGAGCCGAGCCAGAGTTTAACTCTTCTTCTTTCTTTCTTATTATCCTCTGCTGGGGCGGTGGGCTCAAATCAAATTCTTCTATTTGCATCGGTTTTGGGCAGTCTGTTGTATGTCCTCCTACGTCATGCCCGAGACGCCCAGTTCCAGCTCTACTGAGCGACACGATGCCAAGTTGTTCTGGGACGGATTCTCTTCTTTTTGTCCTTCCTTTTCGAATGTTTTTCACTCTCTCTTTTTTTTACCTTTTCGGATTTTTTAGAAGTACTCAATATTGAAATTTTCTAAAATCCAAGGAAGACTCGATAGAGAGATACACATAAGAAGATTTCCAACATATTTAAAAGGAATCAGTGGAGTAGAACTCAAAATATCACAACAACAATATGACAACAATTTAAAAAAAAAGTAGTTTCGAGAAAAACGTTTAAGTTTGAGAAACAATTCCAATAGAGTGACTCAGATAATAATATTTAATACTTACATATATCTAGAGGTAAATTTCATTATCAATCTTCAATTAGTCTTCTCTTCGATTTTCAATCTTTAATTTAATAAGTTAACTGTGTGATTCGCTCTACTCAACTGGCTTAGATACTGCGTCACAAAATCCAATATATCTCCGAACATAATTACAATTTTTGAAAACCCGTTTATGGTCATATTCTTAAGGGTCTAAATTTTGAAAATACACAAAAAAAGCCAGAATACTGCCTTAATAACAAGGTTCATAGGTATAGATACCTATGAACTTGCGCTTAAACAACAGTGCCCAATTAAAACACTTTTATATATGTAAGGCTGGTAATAAATTTTAAATTGGAAGTACTTGTATTTAAAACATATATAATTTTATTTTACAATTCAGTCATTTGTTTATTGATTATTGTTTTATTGTCACCACCTTTGGTATCTTTTTCATCAAAATGGTCACGATAAATATCTTTTTCCCTATTTTGTCAGTGAAATTGGCGATAGCTGTACATTTATATTAATAACAAATAATAATGTCCTGTCGCCTTAAAGTCGGAAAAAATACATTAGGAATTTCCCATTTTTTGTACTATATCATCAATCAATTGATGATGCTCATCAGAAACTATTAATTACACATTTGCTGTCCAAAAATAGAATACATTTTCTTAATTGTTGAAGTAAATTGGAAGTAATGTCATTTCGTTTATTGAAACAAAGAAATAAAACGTAATAGCTTGTAAAACAATCTCATAATAATAGGGATTAACTCAAAAAGTGTCGGATTGAAATGGAAATCTGTAATTAATATGGCAATAATAAGTCTAACCCCCCTCCCCCTCTACAACCTACAAAAATAGGAGATAAGGAGTGTACAATAAAAAAATACACCATCTCAAATGCTTTAGGGATTTTAAGTTTTATTGTTATATTACAGCAACTACTTCTTCTTGTCCTTATCCCAAATTATGTTTTTTTTATTGCTTTGATGGGTGGACGAACTCACAGCCCACCTGGTGTTAAATGGTTACTGGAGCTCATACACATCTACAACATAAATTCGCCACCCACCTTGAGATATAAGTTCTAAGGTCTCAAGTATAGTTACAACGGCTGCCCTACCCTTCAGACCGAAACGCATTACTGCTTCACGGCAGAAATAGGCAGGGCGGTGGTACCTACCCGTGCGGACTCACAAGAGGTCCTACCACCAGTAATTACGCAAATTATAATTTTGCGGGCTTAATTTTTATTACACGATGTTATTCCTTCACCGTGGAAGTCATTGTGAACATTTGTTGAGTACGTATTTCATTAGAAAAATTGGTACCCGCCTGAGATTTGAACACCGGTGCATCGCTCAACACGAATGCACCGGACGTGTTATCCTTTAGGCCACAACGACATCTAAAATGATGTGAGATCGGTACAGCATGTTCTCTTTTACCATTCAGATCTGTTATACATTATCTCTGCCCTCATATCGTTCTCTCGCATATCCTGTTTTGATCTCTCATATTCACGGCAATTTGACACTTGTTATTCTAATCTCGTTTTATTATTAAAACTAGCGGCCCGCCCCGGCTTCGCTTGGGAAGTAGCGCACAATATAATAAATATAGCCTATGTCACCCGGGGATAGTGTGGCTTTCCAACAGTGAAATATTTTTTTAAATCGGTTCTGTAGTTTCGGAGCCTATTCAATACAAACAAACAAACAAAGCTTTCCTCTTTATAATATTATTATAGTATATAGTATAAATAACATTATATCGATTTTTGATAATAATAATTTTCTAAAAAACAACGAATACACCTTGATGCTAATGAAGATAATGAACTACCATCTTTTGAGTTTTAATTATATTATATCGATTATTTATTTCATCTAGAAAATATCGTAAGAGGTACCTAACATGAATATTTGAATACTTGTGATAAGTAAAAAAGAACGTACAATTAGTAATTATTTTCCACCAAGAAACATCATTAGGCACATAAATTACAGTTCAAAATTTGGTAACAAATGTAGAGACTGTTATCACTGATTTTCAAAGCGGATGAAAAATAAAATAGGGAAGATCCTAATTAATAAATGATTCTAAAATATTAATAAAATTAATTATTAATTCAGTAGAGTTCATTCGTACTATCTGGAGCCACTACGTTCCTCCACAGTGGCTCCAGAGATCTTTTTTGCCACGTACCATCCGACTTTGGTATGAGCTCTCTTCCACGGTGTTTCCCGAGCGCTATGACTTGTCCTTCTTCAAACGAGGCTTGTGGAGAGTACTCAACGGTAGGTAGCGGCTTGGCTCTACCATTGGCTCTGGCATTGCTGATGTCCGTGGGCTACGGTAACCACTCACCATCAGGTGGGCCGTATGCTCGTCTGTCTACAAGAGTAACAAAAAAAAAAAACAATAAATAAATTAGGCATGTTAGAATCCCTGGTAATCGTGGAACCTATCATTGGATATAAGCACTTGATTGCTCAGATTGACAAGGAGAGCCCCATGTGACGGTAACGGTGATGCATTGCATGAAATGTTTAGGTTACGAAAAATCAAACATAGAAGAACCTGTTTTCACATATAATGCACTAAAAAAGCTGTTTATCCCTTACTGCTTTTATGAAATTATATGATGTTACTATCGTAAAAACATAAAAAGCAAAAATAAATAATAGCTTAAAACAAAAGAACACTTTTCTCTAACTAGCTGTAGTAAAAGGCCTTTTTTTTCCTTTTTAAGAATTTTTTTATTATCGTGGGATGCATTTTAACATATTTTATAATGACTAGTTCTACCAATATCTGTCCATAAAATATTTACAATAATTGCTTAACTAATACCCTACTAACATTTACGATAAAAAAATTTTTTTCTTAATCATTGTTTTTTTTTTTACCTAATCTTTATAATATATTTTTTTCTAGTTTTTAGTTCAGCTAGCTATGATTTCCTTTTGCTTTAATAACTTTTTTTTTTTCTATGGTACAGGCCAAAAATGTTCATAATGTCAATATCAAAACAATAGAGATAATTCGATATTTGAATTAATCTAAGTCTTAAGTTGTCTGATTATGGCAGAATTTCGTCCACAGGAACGTTATTTTAACATTAGTCTTAATAAGTATACCTGTTGAAGGTATTTCTCGTTATGAAATAGTCTCGTTTATTGTGGATCATTTCAAGTGAACTCTAGATATTTCTGTAATTAAAGTGAAAAAGATGGACGTTACGGCTTGTTACGTCATTGCTATCTATAAAAATAGTGTCATTGTGCGAAGAAGATTGCGAATTTCACTTACAACATACGCTTACTACGACTTTAGATTTATCTTCCAAATATTAATTATAATGCTATCTAGCAGTGTCTTAAATTAATACATTCTCTGATCATTAAAGGAATAGAAATCCAAAACATCAGTCCTACTTTAGAAATAATTAATAATTTTTAAATATAGCTTACGGAACGTGGCTTCCAGTTAATGTTTGTTCCCTTTGTTGTTATTCGAACGGATTAACTGTTAAATAGGAACTAAAGCTGAACTATGTGCACCGCGATATAAACTATTTTCAGGCTGTCAAAGTTTTAATGAAGCCCGTACTAGTTTTGTGCAACGAAATTAATCAAGCTTTCTGCTTTTACGGCTACAAAGGACGCTATTTTAAAGCGGTGGAAACCTGGATTTCATGTCTCAAGATACGCTTACAACATCCGATAAGAAATTAGCCAAACCGCCGATTTAAGATAAAACATTTTGTTAAAATTAAACAGGTAAGTAAAAATAAAACAACAAGCTAAGCGCAAACTAATTTCCGTATTGATAAAATCGGACTGCATATGATGCGTGGACTTACATATCCATAGACAGTCGAGTTTCTCGCTGGTTTTTTCTCAGTAGGTCGCGATTCCGATCTGGTAGTAGATTCTGCGAAGCGCTGCTCTTGCTGAGGCTGGTGTTTTAGCTCAGTTTAAATCCGTGAGCTCACCTACCCGTCTGCGCGATGCTGAAATTGCCCTTTAGGCTACCAGCGAATAGATAGGGATATTAATTATGACGCGTATACAGATGTACTTCCAATATTGAGAATCACAAGATATTTAAGAAGCAGTAGCGATTGTGGCAGTTGATTACGCCGATATTTTAAACGCAACCCCGCATTTTGTATTGCGGGAGTGAATACTAATGCTGTATGAAACATTACTACTAATACATACCGCTATAATTAGTACCGAATTATTTGCGGACTTAAGAGGTCTTAGGAAATAGGAATTGTGGAAACCAATAACGAGTGGAGAATTTTTGTTGTAATTAATAGAATATCATCATCATTAGAATAGGATAAGTATTATAAAAAAGTAATATTTTAGTTGATGTTTTTAGATGAGTGTATTTTCTTAGTTTTTTTCAGATGCCATGCGATTTCTCGATTTCTTGCTAACGCAATGCATCTTTGTATCCGCTTACATATCACTTTGTCTTTTTACGTCACTTATTCATGTGGTTTTTTTTATATGATCAACCCGAAATTTTCTTCGTGCATTTGTGCATTTTCTAATATACTTTTCATACATCAAATACATGCTGTTGCACATAGCGTCACGAAATGTTGCTAATGCATTCTGTGATATGGAACTGTTGCGAAATAGCGTATCGATGTTCTTTTTTCTTTTGTATTGCTAGAATTTATTTGATTGAACTATTTGCTTTTCGATTGACATAGCTAATCTAACAATGTTTTTTTTCTTCTTATTTTGATCGGATTTTAAAACTATGCTAGCGTGCTCTGTGTTAAACTGTCATAAACTTTGAGACGAGTTAACGACCAAAAAGGTTTTCCTCGAATTAACAGGAAAAAACAATTTAAAATTCCGCTGCATTACTTTAGACTTGGTTAAAAGAATACGACGATCTCTTTTTCCCGTATCTACCGGCACTTAACATGCAAGCGGGATGAGAAGATCTTAATTAGTCTTTCCTTTTCCAATTTTTAATTATTAAAATTTAACTGGTATGTATAACAATCAAACGATGCGTGGGAAGATTTTGGACGCTTGTCCTGCCGGGCGGCACTTTTCTTTCAGTCTTTCTGTACTTAATTATACATAGCCTGAAGTATTCGCCGGTACGCACAGGTGGAAACATATATACCTAACTAGCTTTTGCCCGCGCCTTCGTCCGCGTGGAATAGTTCACAAATAATGCTTTATTTTAGAACAAATTTGGTTAGCATAAAAACGTTATAGTGAGCCAACCATAACATATATACATATTATGCTGTCGCTGACTTTTTTTAGATCTTTTAAAGGGGAACAATTCTGTCATAGATTATTTTAGCGAAACTTTAACCGTTTCTGCAGCGCACGCAGCGAAAGCTCTCAAAAGGGAAAAAACCCCGATTTTGAAACATTATTTATTAGTGCTCCGCTTGTATTGGTCTTAGCGTGATAGCCTTTCTCAATAAATGGGCTATCTAACATTGAAAGATTTTTTTGAAATCGGCTAGTAGTTCCTGAGATTAGCGCGTTCAAACAAACAAACTCTTCAGCTTTATAATATTAGTATAGATGATACAGATGAAGATTTCTTTTGAACATACTGCCGATCGGTCCGAAGCTAAAAGTGACCGGAAAGCGTGTAGCTAATATATTTTCCCGGGCTCAGTGGTGAAAATCGGGAGAGTCCTATGTCCTACAGTGAACGACTGTGGACTGGTGATGATGAAACGAAGCTATTTTTTTAAAGATAAATTCAATCTAAATTTATTGCTTAGATGGGTGGACGAACTCACAGCCCACCTGGTGTTAAGTGGTTACTGGAGCCCATAAACATCTACAACGTAAATTCGTCACCCATCTGGAGATATACGTCCTAAGATCTCAGTATAGTTACAACGGCTGCCCTACCCTTCAAATCGAAACGCACTACTGCTTCACGGCAGAAATAGGCAGGGCGGTGGTACCTACCCGCGCGGACTCACAAGAGGTCCTACCACCAGTAATTACGCAAATTATAATTTTGCGGGTTTCATTTTTATTACACGATGTTATTCCTTCACTGTGGAAGTCAATGGTGAACATTTGTTGAGTACGTAATTCATTAGAAATATTGGTACCCGCCTGGGATTCGAACACCGTTGCATCGCTCAACACGAATGCACCGGACGTCTTATCCCTTAGGCCACAACGACTTCGAAATGAATTACATGAGAACACTAAATAAGACAAGACCATCGATATTACTGATTGAAACTGTTACGTTATGATGACGGATGACTTTTTTATTTATTTACTATCAAGAGCTTATTCAAAGCACCTCTATGCTTTGCTGTTACTAAAAAGCTATCGCTGAAAATCCAATTTTGAGTGATACCCTGAAAACTTTAGTAATGGGTTTTCGTTTACAACGAAATTTTTAAAAAATGTGCGAAATGTGAGGTTTTTTGCAGGTATTTTAATTTTGTCATGGAATATCAGTATCCCATTCGTATGTATACGCAAACTCACGTAGGTATTTATAATTCACAACTATGCGAAATTGAGTTTTTTTTTTCATTTATTGTCAAGCCAAGGCTAGCGAATTTAGCTTCGTGAAGATATAATTACAAAGTAAATTAACGACGGACATATAAGCTGAGAGTTCAAAGGTGCTGAGCGGTTATTTGCATTCATAGACATCACAACATGAAGAAGGAGACAAGTAGGCATAGAAGTGGTCTGCGCTTACCAGTGGAAGCACGCAATTTGTTTACAATATAAAATTAATTGCATTACAAATTGAATCTATAATTCAATTTTGCATTACATTTGATTTTCATTTGATTTTTACTTTCGACAGTTTAACGAGATTATATAACAAATTGGTATATTATAAAGTGCGCCCTTTAAATATAAAATACTCCTTCGACCCCCATTATCGACTTCTCAAAGGGTCTATTACTTTCATTTATTTCTAATACAGCATATTTTTTTACTTTATTAAAAATATTTGTAATAAATTATGTGAAATTTAGATGACCTCATAAGTTAGCCTCAGACAGACATTCACATGAATGTCTCCACTCAGCATGAAACATGAGGTCTATGTCTTATTTGTACAGGGAAATCCTACCCTTCAAACCAGAACGCAAGACTGCTTCATAGCAGAAATATTCGTGTCGATAAATTAGAAACGGCTTAAAAAGATCACGAAGACTGGAATAGAGGTTCAAAAAGATCTATGCCAGAATCGAATTCATTTGTATATTGAAATCTAATCTGCAACAAGTCAATGCAATTACATATAATAATTTATATAATATAAAAAAAAAGACGTGTGGCACTCGGAGACTGCTGGTAAAGTGCTTGGTAAAGCTATTGCATAGCATTTTTTATCAACTTATGCAATTATAAATCGACAATAATAATTTAATATTAAAACAACAATAAAATAAGATCCGGAGAGAAACTCAGTGGGCTAACTTTCAATGAATCTGCTACATTGTGAGTATTCCATTTTGACCGCGCACTCACTAGAGGGCGCTACATGGGATAGAGACACGCCTTCGGATGCTAGTTCTAACTCTCATTCGCCCAGAATCAACGGTTTAGCTAGTTTATTTTTAATGCCACTCCAATCACTGAATGAGTAGTAGGAGTAGTAATAAAATTATTCGACTAAGCGATAGAAAATGGCACGCCCAACTCATTGTAATGTGATATAATTTTCTATTTTACAATTCCGTTTGTCGCCGATAGATGGCGCTTGACGCAAAAGCTGAATCGCGCTATCGTTGTGTTACCCACGAAATCATATCACATATTTTGATAGTACATAAATCGGTGTTTAGACTTCTTACTTTGAACACTACACAAGCGCAACGTGTGAATGTGTTGGAATGTTTTTGAGTGAACGTGGAAGGTTTTTTTTGTTACGGAATTTTACGATTCCGCTCTCAAGCCGCGCCCAAGGCCCGCGATAAAATCTATACAATAGCTTAAAAATTTACTAGTTTTATCTTTAAACAAATATTGAGATGACACTTAAGGTTATTAACGTACGAATTCTAGTCGCAGTTGGAGTTCGAATTTCTATGTCGATTTTTGATAGGAATTTTTAAAAATAGATGATTGTCAGATGAGGTGTATTTTCCATTGAATTTTTTACATGCCAGAGTCCATAGAAACTTCTAGGAAATGAGCTAACATTATTTAAGACATGTAGTGTGTTTAGAAACTCTTCACCGGTTTTTCTGTTATTCTAATTGTATTACTTTTGTGTATTTATTTGTGTCCTAGTAGGCATACTCGGAATTCTAACATGTGAATTTTGTATGAGTAACATTGAATCTTAATTAATATCCTAAACAACTTCTGTCATCATCATCATCATCATCAGCCTTTATCTGTCCACTGCTGAACATAGGCCTTCTCCAATGCCTTCCACAGAATGCGGTCCTCCGCCTTCCGGATCGGCCCTAAGTCGTCGGTCCACCTGGTTGCATTACGCCCCACGCTCCTGGTACCAATCCGTGGCCTCCATTCGAGGACTTTCCTCCCCCACCTGGCGTCGTTGGCTCGACGCTGTAATGTTTCATATTTCCGATTTTTGCCGGCGATACTTTTTAAACCAAATACATTAATATATTAAGGAAGCTTAAATGGAAGTGGACGGGGCATACTATAAGAGGACAGGAGAAATGGTGTAAAACTATAATGTATTGGTATCCGAAAGACAGAAAAAGAAACCGAGGTAGACCATTTAAGAGATGGGTGGACGACGTTAAGGCAGTTGCGGGAAGTACATGGACTAGAACAGCTGAAAATAGAAGCTTATGGAGGCAGTTGGAGGAGGCCTATGTCTATAATAGACAAACAGACAAAAAATAATAATAATTTAGGTTAAAAAAAAACTTCAATAAAAATTTAATTAATATTAATACCACTACTTATTTAAACCATATAAAAAAAACAAATGAAATAATAATTGTACATGTAAAAAAAGTATTTGTCTGAATAAAGGCTTTATTATTATAATTATAAATATATGTTTCTTTTGTACAGAATGCCAATTCAGGCGCCTCAGTGGACGGACTACCTAACCTGTCCGGTGTGCTGCCGAGAGTTCGGTGCTCCGCCCCGGAGTCCTATCAGCCTCAGCTGCGGCCACACCCTCTGTAGGCACTGTCTGATTCACCTTCATCGGAAACAATGCCCCTTCGACCAGGTAATTATTTGTTAGCTTCTAATTTAATATGTCATTTCTGGACTTCGAACTTTTTATTTGATGTGTGAATTTTAGAATCATTGCCGTCTGTTCTAATGTCCGAGGTTTGAATAAAAACAAAAAATTTCATTCAATAACTTGATCATTGACAAAGCAATTTAAATATGAATCTATACTTTGATTTTAGTTCAATACCTAGGTATCAAATTCATTTCTATTAAATTTGAAGTATGAGGACCTAGCGAACATAACGCAATGAAGCCATGTAGTTTTGTTACTATTTATGCTGCCTACAGGATTCGAACGCCGTCATTGTTACATCGCTCGATACGGTTACTTTGGACGTCCTATCTTACAGACCATGACGACTTCAAAAAATATTGAATTAGTTTAAACTACGAGTATGTACATATATGTATATGTATGTGCTATGGAGCATAGAACAATAGGTCACGTGTAATTTTAAATTTCCAAATAACCAGTAATATTTATTACTTTGAATGATAGAGAACGAATCACAGATAACGCAACGATTCAAAGGACTTTTTGGTGGGAACGCGAGGAGTGAAGTTGTGTGATTTGTTTTATTTTGTCTATTTAGTGTTTCTTCAGGTTTAAGTGTGTAATAACGGTGGTTTATTAACTGTTTAATATCTGTGAAAGTGCATAAATGTGAGAAAATGAAACAAAGCCACTGGACGTAACTTCTCGGGATGCTCCAAAAAGTTCACTGAAAAAATCTCAGTAAATGACCATCATGTTACTGAGATTATATTTAATCCCATATCATCTCATTTCATTTCATTTTATTTCATTTCACTCCATATTATCATTTTTCATTAAAATAAAAATATAACTTAAAAAAAGACATGACCGTAAAGGTCTTAGTTACCAGGTCATAAAATCACTTAAAAAAAAGCAACAACTCAAAGTTTTGTAACAAGATCGACTATTGTTAATGCGTGCAATCATATCGAAATTAATAACAAACGAACTTTAAAAGTATAACACGGTTAACTGAATTTTATGTTCTATCATGCCCTTGTAATAACTTTGAAGACGTAGTATTAAATAATCAATTATACAATATACTGGACAGTAAAATATTATATACCGCAGTTCTATTTAGAAGTGGTTATTTCTGTAGCACGAATCAAGTTATTGCTAAAACATACCGAACAACAATTAAAACGTAATAGTACTAACTTGAACATAAAGTTTTTAATTTTTATTGCTTAGATTCTTAGATAGTTGGTTTAGCTCACGGCCCACC
The DNA here is from genome assembly GCF_030267445.1 of Bombyx mandarina. Classification (NCBI taxonomy): domain Eukaryota; kingdom Metazoa; phylum Arthropoda; class Insecta; order Lepidoptera; family Bombycidae; genus Bombyx; species Bombyx mandarina. The sequence continues at coordinate 2,842,552 of NC_143208.1, forward strand.
TAACCGGTAAAACGGCTGCCCCACCCTTCAAACTGAAACGCATTACTGCTTCACGGCAGAAATAGTCAGGGTGGTGGTACCTACCCGTGCGGACCCACAAGACGTCCTACCACCATTACAAGACGTTCTACCACCATACGGATACTCTTGCGTTTTTCATTATAGTTAAATCAAATACTTTAAGGTTTTTGTGATCACGAGGTCGATCAATAGAAATAATATAATGACAATGAAAAAGCGTAAAAGTGGTTCTACTTCTCGTCTCCGCGTCTGCTCATGAAACGCGAACAAAATACTAATAGGTTGGGTAAAAAGTTTCTTCGTATTTTTTAAGAAAATTCACAACATTTTTTAATATAATTTATTTACATTTAACTAAAGTATGTAGGTACCATTTTGTCCGATAACTTTTTGCCGTCTTGTAGCTAGGGACATGATCCCATTGTTATAGAAATTTTGGGGCTTCTGATCAAAGTTCCGCGACAATTGGTTTTGGCAGTCCCTTTTTTTATTTTTTTTTATTACTTAGATGGGTGGATGCGTTCACAGCCCAGCTAGTGTTATGCGGTTACTGGAGCCCATAGACATCTACAACGTAAATACGCCACCCACCTTGAGATATAAGCTCTAAGGTCTCAAGTATAGTTAGAACGGCTGCCCCACCCTTCAAACCGAAACGCATTGCTGCTTCACGGCAGATATAGGCAGGGTGGTGGTACCAACCCGCGCGGACTCACAAGAGGTCCTACCACCAGTAAAAAAGTCCTCTCGTGATGTTAACTTGACACTGCCTAAATAATTCTGAAGAGACCAAAACAGGTGGAAATCTGAAGATGCAAGGTCAGGACTATACGGCGAATGCATTAACACCTCCCAGCTAAGCTCTCTTAATTTTTGCTGAGTGGCTAAAGATGTGTGAGGTCTAGCGTTATCATGATGAAAAACCACACCCCTTCTGTTCATTAATTCCGGCCGCTTTCTCTCAACTTCTTGCTTTATTCTCATCAGTTGTTCGCAGTAGAGTTCAGAATCGATGGTCCTGCGTGGTGGTAACAGCTCATAATGAATAATGCCCTTCCAATCCCACCACACACACAGCATCACCTTGTTGCGAGTTAACCCGGGTTTCGCCACAGTCTGTGAAGCCTGATCGACCTTTGACCACGACCTTTTTCGCACGTTCTTGTCGTACGTGATCCACTTTTCATCACCAGTTATCAGCTTCTTCAAAAATGGTTCGGTTTCATTACATCGTAATAAAGAATTACAAATGACTACATTAGGTTTCTTTCAGTGAGCTCGTGAGGTACCCAAATATCGAGCTTTTTTGTGTATCCAGTTTTTTTCAAATGCTCCAAAACTATTTTGTGGTCAATTCCCAGTTCTTCAGCTACGTCGTAACTACTGATATGCCGATCTTGCTCCACTTTATCAAAAATGACATCCATTTTATCAGTAATAGGGCGACCAGAGTGACGTGCATCTTTGACATCAAACTTTCCGGATTGAAAACGCTTAAACCAAATTTGTGCTACTCTCACAGACCCTGCACTAGGTACATAAACATCGCAATTTTTTTTCGCGGCTTGCGTTGCATTTGTACCTTTTTTGTAGTGAAATTTTAAAATGTATCGAATTTCTTCATTAGATTCACTCATCTTGACAGTACGAAAAATAAATAAAAATCACACATTTGCCTAATTTGAATTTGGAATTATCTTCTTTAAAATTTAAACTTTTAATGATACCCAAAACCAGCCAGATACAAATAGTATAGCCAAAGAGATTTTAATACAAGTTCATACATACTATTATATAATGGGAAAAGACTTTTTCCTCAACCTATTATTATAACTCAGCAATTCAGTATTTGTTTAAGACATGAACAATTACGTTTCAAATTGAATGCACTACACAACCAATTTTGAATTGTTACGGAATTCACAATAATTACTACCTACATACAATACGGCTAATATGGCGTACATTTATTTACATTGGCGAGCACCGAGTGCCCCTGTTTCCATTTAAAATATCCGATCACAGCGCCATTGTGGCTTCATATTCTCTTCAACGTACAATTTCACCTGAAATTCCGTAACGAAATCCTCTGTTTCGAGTTCTATATTAAGTTGCAATTCGCTGTACTGCAGCCCGCGCTATTAATTGAGGGCTGCAGTTTTCGAATTAATATCTGTAACGAAATTGAATCAATTACACCTGTCTGCCTGTAGCACGCGTCGTGGAGCGCGTCGTATGCGAAAAATCGAATTTAGGTTGTACGCGAAATTTTTCACTATTCTCCTATCTATCTTTTTTTATATAATAAAACCTTTGTAACCCGCGAGATGGACTATTAAAGCTGATACCATTCAAGCGATACAACATCATGCAACGATTTATTTATTTAATACACTTCATGTAAATTTTACACTAGCGGACTTTAATGCCTAAGAAATTCTCTACCAGTCAACCAAAGGTAGTGCAGAGTAAATAATAAGGATAAAACGGGAATAATTTTTTTTTAAACTAGATAAAATAACTTAACTTTGTAAAACACTTACCACGTTAGTAATTATTTATAGTATTGCCCGTTAGAGTAACTACTCGTATTTTCTCAAAACAATTTTAGTTTACATTTTAGGTCCTCAAAGGCTTGGTTTGATAACTTACTTCGGACTGCATTTGACTGGCATATATCGAGTACATACATATGTATATATGTCCAACTAGCACACTAGAACTTACCTGGATTTCCTACAAAGCTTGTTGGGCATCCAAAGGTGCATTGGTGCCATGTTGGTGTATGTTTTAGCTTGATTAAAACGAGAAGTTTCTCTGATTTCAATGGTAGAATCACTATAAACGAATATGTTGGTTTGGACACGGAGAGAGACCATCAAAGACTGTATAATGTATTCGAAACATCATCTGATGATGATGATGATGATGATATTAATTTAACCCCGATGGGAAAGGCAAAGGACTTTAGCCCATACAGCCAGGTATTGTTCTTGGTAATGATTGGAGAATTTTCGAAGTTTTAAAGGCCGAAGCCACGTCTTCATTGTTCTTGATCGTAAGGCCGAAGCCATGTCTTGTCTTATTGTTGTCATGTCTTATTATTCTCGGTCATAAGGCCTAAGCCACTTCTTTGATGTTTTGAATTGGTCGAAGTCAAACCCATAAGCAATAATAGTAGAATCCAAATAAAAATTATTTATATTTCCAAGTGCTTATTTCAAATCCGATATGTTAAGGTAAATCCAAAAGTATGTCCGTTCAATCGAATTAGTCAATCCGGGGAGTACTACAATCCTTTTAAATGTTTTGAATCGTATTAGAAATAAATTCATAAATGATATCATGCATATCATGGTTCAGCAAGTCTTGAATACAGCGCGGGATATTTGGAACATCATCTGACTTTTCATATTTAAGGGTGATGTATATTTCAGTTAGCATCGCTATACTCACGATGATTGAAAACTTTTATCTTAAGGAGCAGACGAGAAGAAATTTTGTAGTTTCCCGTAAGTTGTGTAATGTTAATGCAGGTCCTTCAGACGGACACTTTCTTCAGCCTTTCGCGTCTGGTTAAGTGGTGATGAAATGTCGTGGGATTTGTTCGGGACAGTACTCAATATTTTAATACGCTTTTATTAGCTTCAGACGTATGTATGTTAGTATTTAACGGAATCTTTGAACATGATTTTGACACCCCCCCCCCCCCTTCGTCGAATTAACTCGAAATTTGGTATACTTATTAAGGACCGATTACAATTCAATATTAAAATAAAAAATTGGTAATTTTTTTTATTGAAATTCAACTAAATATTAAAAATAAATAATAGTTTAAAAAAGACCAACAAAATATGCTTTTATAGAAAATCCAACTAAAAAATTGAAAATAAATTTTAATAAATTTGAATTAAAAATAGTGTAAAAAAAAAATATTTTATTTTAAAAAAAGCGTGGGGTGCATGGTCTCAGTAGTTCTAAAAATTTTATGAACAGATATGAGTAGAAGGGTTATTTTGATAATATCCTGACAAGCACCTCACGCTTTTTTTACAATAAAATCATTTTTTCTTACATCTTTTTGTAAATCAATTAATTAAAATTTATTTTTATTAAAGCCTATTGGTATTTCGTTCCCACATTTGAAACATCTTCACAAGATTTCCAAAAACTTAGGAGTCGTCTTCAGAACGTCTTAAGTTCATAAAAAAACGTTTCAGCTTCTTTTTCAAATATTTCAATCTCTTTCTGCCACGAAACGGTAATGGGATGGCGAAGGGTTGGATAGTCGTTAAACAATATAATTGAGACTCCAATCTCACATACCCTTGCGGGCAAAACACACCCTACCACCGGCTGTACGCAATTTTTATAGTTTAGCGGATTTGATTTATCACATGGCAGTTATTATCCTTAGAGTGATATGGTACCTACATAATTAAGGTTATTCATTGATTATATTATCGTTGACCATTCATCGTTGACCAATTTCAGTCGATCTCCTGTTACCACAAAAACTGTACTGCTCCTGTGTTAGTTTCTCTAGCACGATCTTTCTACATCTGTTTCTGTCTCTCCCGATAACGAAAAATGTTAAGTATTTGAAACGATATGATGATTATAAATGCGAAAATTAACCCTTGAACGTAGTTGTAATTGTGTCTCACGAAAAGCAAAGGAACCACAATTTTTTTTACCCAAATTTAACCTACAATGTACGACGATACATTACATTTAAAAAATTCAAGCGATGCCAATAAATGTTTCGAAATTGGGAATTGCGGGAATTCCGTAATCGAAAATCCGCTTTTGACTTTTAGAGTTCCGTTTTGTGCAATACTCAATTAAGCTGCAATTACGATGTCATCTGAACTTCAAAGCTCAGCTGTCAGTTACGTCAATTGTTTCAGTGTAACGTGAATTCCATTGAATTCAGATGAACGATGATCTCATGTAACTCTGAAAGCCAATTCGATCGCAATCTAATTAGTCAAATTGTTACCGGTTTGTGGTCATCAGGCTTTAGCTCTCTGAAATTCAATATTAACATATAATATAATGATAATTAATTATTTTATTAATAACATTATCATAGAGAGCATTTTTTATTCATTGCATTATTGCTGATCTAACAAACGACAAATATGAAAAGTTTAAAGTCTATTAAAAGTTTAAAGGTCTATGTAATATCCAACACCTCGGTCGTGCTCTTCATGTAATCATCTACTCGGTAGAATCGAAGATTATGGGAATCAACATTTTCATTTCTCCTTCATTTTCATCATCATTTTTGCCAGTTACTTTGCCAGTAACCACAAAATTTCAAGATTGTTTCCGTCTTTTTGGAACAAAGTTCCTTATGGGACGAAGTGGAGGGGTACCCTAACCGGGAAAAAACGTCCGAAACGTAAGATTTTTTCAATTTAGTTTGATATTAACAGATGTCGCTGCATGTAAATTCAACAATTCCTGAATCGCGGTGACGAGATGTTACAAAGTTGATAGACGTTCTCGTATTTCTTTTGCTAAATCATACCTACCTAGCTAAGGGATACTGTTATAATGCAGACGGTTCCCCCAGGGCGAGGCTGCTTCATTGCACTGCGGAGTGGTTTGACCCTAGCGACTATTTTTATTTTTATCAATAAAAAAAAGCACATTAAAAAATGTATACCCGAATGATTATTTTATTTATACCTCGAATAGAACTTAAAATTAATATTTTTATAATTTGGCACTCCGTTCCTATCCGGTGTCCCACGACACCACAAATCTTTTTTTTTTTGACTGCCGCAATAGACAGACGAGAGCAGACGGCCCACCTGATGGTGACTGGTTACCGTCGCTCATGCACGTCAGCAATGTCAGTGGCCGAGCTCAGCCGCTGCCTACCGTAAAGTACTCTATGTAGACGCAATTAAAACTAATTTTACGGTTTAATCTCGCATTTATTATTTCCAATTCATTATTTTGGGACTTTTTGGCGGGAACGCGAGGAGTGAAGTTGTGTGATTTGTTTTATTTTGTCTATTTAGTGTTTCTTCAGGTTTAAATGTGTAATAATGGTGGTTTATTAACTGTTTAATATCTGTGAAAGTGCACAAATGTGGGAAAATGAAATAAAGCTGCTGAACGTAACTTCTCGGGTTCCTCCAAAAAGTCCACTGAAAAAATCTCAGTAAATGACCACCATTTTACTGCGATTATATTTCATCCCATATCATCTCATTTCATTAAATTTCATCCCAGTTGATTAATGTCTCAAATTAATCATCTTCATTTCATTTCACTCCATATTATCATTTTTCATAAAATTAAGAAAATAAAGTAAAATAAGACATGACTTAAAGGTCTTAGTTACCAGGTCATAAAATCTCTTAAAAAAATTCATTATTTTTGAAGTTTCGAAACTACATTGTTTTCCTGGTCATGGAGGACTAAGGTATTTTTCGTCGACTTGCGAACGTTGGGCTAACCATCGTCTCAAACTTATATTAAAGTACTTTAGGACCGACATAGTGACTACAGATCACAAGAAAAGGTCTGGGCTGTCTGCATCACGATGCTCAGCAATGACCGAACGTATAGAGTAGGAGGAGGATACTCCTTAAACAATTCGCCACATTTTACAAAGGGCTTCGAAAAACAATCTAAAAAAAAAAAAAAAAATGCAGTGTCTTGAAAACTACCTCGCGATCAGTGATTCATTCCTTTCATTCAAGACATTAAAATACGTTTTTTTGTATCAATACAATAGTTCGTGAGGTTGCATAAAACGATTGAATATCGCGGACCGTGTTCCGTTCCCATTAATATTTATCAGAAATGAATAAAGCGGTACTATAGTTAGCAGAGACGTGCTGAAAATACATCATACACAGTCACGAAGGAAACAAAAACAAAAATCTCATCGATTTGGCGTCTGAATTTAAATACGGCTTTAAGCGAAGAAAGAGGTCGTAGGGCAGCAGGGGAAAGTGGTGTGTGTGTCGTGAAGTATAAGGCACATTTCGCTAAAACGTAGTTTCGCGTTTGAGTGTATTGCACCCGAAACTCAATTATAACAATTAAAATCAATACGCCATTCGGTAAATTACGAACGTTTCTTGTTTAAATACGACTTTATATGTAATTGGGATACCGGGTACTATAACCGCCGATGTAAATGGGTATTTATTTGTTCATATCAAATTTTTTTTTATTGCTTACATGGGTGGACGATCTCACAGCCCACCTGGTGTTGAGTTGTTACTGGAGCTCATAGACATCTACGACGTAACTGCGCCACCCACCTTGAGATATAAAAGTTCTAAGGTCTCAAGTATAGTTAGAACGGCTGCCCCACCCTTCAAACCGAAACGCATTGCTGCTTCACGGCAGATATAGTCAGGGTGGTGGTACTTACCCGTGCGGACTCACAAGAGGTCCTACCACCAGTAATTGTTCGATAACGCCAACAGACGATCATACAAGTTGAACCCGAGGAGTTGGTTGTGAACACGGCGCTGCTTCAGCTGGCGGGCTATGCGCCACCTTCGCAGCCATATCAGCCGCCTTGTATCAAGGCTCTCCCGGAGTCGGACAGGCAGGCGTACGACACTGTTATACGCACCATGGAGGAACTTGCTGTATTCTTGAAATGCTCCGGCAACGGTGAGTACTAAAAATGATTGTCATTAGTTTGATAATGTCGGAAATTTATTCTAGAAAATAATCTATTTGATCCGTGTGTAACTTTTTTTATTACGTAGATTAGTGAAGAAGCTTACTGTCCATCTGGTGTTCAGTATGCTTAGTGCGAGTTTTTTAACGTTCTCGATAGCGTAAAAGTTAATTCAAATTTATTATCAGTAGAAATCATAACGTAAATGCCGTCACCAATCTTGAAACGTGAGCTCAAAGCCTGCGTTGATGTTCCCGCCATCAGTAAATGGATGTTAGCGGTAACAGCATATTGATATGATCCTCATTGAATGACGCTGACCGTGTCCTCAGTCGCCTTCTAAGACATCGCTTAGACGAAAAGTGCAAATCTAGGCAGACACGACATAAGGAAATCGAGACGTTGTGTCGCTGAGCGCGAAATCACCGTTATTTGTTATAAATGATAGGTTTTTGTTAAATTATTCACTGTAGGTAGATAAAGATTCGGTTCACCTATTGGTAAGCAGTCACCATCGCATATAGACATCGAGCCCCTGGCATTGCGGATTATCCTTGCATCCTTTGAAGACGGACGTGCTATGCACTCGGGAAATACCGTGGAGGGAAGCTAATTCCAAAACCGGATGGCACGTGGCAGAAAATATTTCCGGAAACCAATGAAAGAGCGGTTCTAGTTCTTTTTTTATTTTTATTTTTTTGCCCATGTAGGCAGACGAGCATACGGCCCACCTGATGGTGAGTGGTTACCGTCGCCCATGGACTTTAGCAATGTCAGGGGCAGAGCCAAGTCACTGTCTACCGCTTAATACTCTCCACAAGTCTCGTTTGAAAAAGAACATGTCATAGCGCTCGGGAATAACCGTGGAAGGGAGCTCATTCCATAGCCTAGTTAGTATGGATGAACTCTGTTACGGGCTGTGCGATGGTAAAAAGGATCCGAAGATAGTTTCGAGTCATCGATTAATTTATCAATAGCAGGCATGCTTAACATAGGAACAGCCGATACAATGGAGCACCTTTGTAGCTAACGAAATACAATGCATTTTATATAAATAATAACATACCGATACCGCCCACGTGCAGACCAGATTAAAGTATGGAAGGTTCGCATTGACAACAATTCTTTGTAGTACTTATTAATGTGGGCGATCGCTAGGCGCTCACGGTACTATTGCTTTGTGTTCGATCCTTTAAGTTCTCAATCCCTATACGTACTTTGATATCGTTTCTATATTTTGACGCTTAAGCTGTGATATTCAAAGAAAAAATGTGTTTATTTCATCGGAAACCGAAGAAAATTCAATATGTAGGTACAGTAACGATGAAAATGAATTCTAATATTCGAATACTCCCACGTGTTTAGTTAATTCAGAGGTGAAAAATGTTTACCGTGTGAACCTGTGTTACCTCTGTGTTTTGGGGTCTTGAAAAACGGTAAACTGTTTTTTTCTATTTTGAATTTTTTCACTGAGACAACCCTATGGTAATTGACTACGGCTGTTTTATTGGCAGCCCTTTCACATTACATAACAGACTTGTGCGTAGATCGAACTTTAGAAATTTTATAATACGAGCCCATAAATGTCTACAACGTAAATTCCGCCACCCACCTCGAGACATGATTTCTAAGGTCTCCGTTTTTACAATACAACGGCTGCCCCACCCTCCCTTCAAACCGAAATGCATCACTGCTTCACGGTAGAAACAGGCAGGATGGTGGTACCTACCCGTGCGGACTCATAAGACGTCCTACCACCAGTAATTACGGAAATTATAATTTTGTGGGTTTTCTTATTTAATACACGACGTTACTCCCGTGGAAGTCAGTCGTGAACATTTGTTAAGTACGTACTACATTAGAAAAATTGGTAACCGCCTGCGGGATTCGAACATCGAAACAGTCGCATCGCTTGATACGCCTGCACCGGGCGCCTTATCCTTTAGGCCATGATAACATAATTATTTCCAGAACGGATAAACGGAATGTGAATTAATTAGTGAAGAACTTAATTATTATTATTTTATTGCCTAGATGTGTGGACGAGCTCACAGCCCACCTGGTGTTAAATGGTTACTGGAACCCGTAAACATCTACAACGTAAATGCGCCACACACCTTGTGATATAAGTTCTAAGGTCTCAGTATAGCTACAACGGCTGCCCCGCCCTTCAAACCGAAACTCATTACTGCTTCACGGCAGAAATAGGCGGGGCGGTGGTACCTACCCGTGCGGACTCACAAGAGGTCCTACCACCAGTAAATTAAAAATTCACTTTAAATTTTCTAGACTAGTAACATTTTATTTCAAAGTTAAACAGAAAACTGAAACGTCCAAATAAAAAAGGCATAGTTTTATTAAACAACAAATATTCTGTTTCGCTTTGGGGCTAATAAACTCTTGCATTATTATACACTGTAAATTAATATACTTTCTCGAAGCCCAAGGCTGGTCGCGTCTGAAGCGGATGTTTTTGTTTGTTTGTTTGTTTGTTTGTTTGTTTGTTTGTTTGTTTGTTTGTTTGTTCTTTTTAAAATGTTTTAAAGATATTTACTTGAGACTTATTCCACCTTGCGGACTTGTTTGTTTGAAATGACTGCAAAATAAAAATAGCAAATGCTCCTTAATCGAATAACTCTGTTCTGTCTTATTGTAGGTGAACTTATTTAGACGAATGAGCACTTTTCAAATGTTCGACCTTTATATTAATAATTGTAATATAATTCTAGTAGATAATATTTTTTGGTAAACGAATATGTATACACCGATGAACAAAGCACGATGATGCTGGGTGCTCTATAGTCAAAAGCAGTACAGCGCCTTACGCGTCCAATACAACAATGCGTTCGGACTGTTGTTAGGGCTGCCTCGGTTCTGTAGCGCGTCGGGGATGTTCGCCGAGGCACGAGTCGATTGTTTCTTTACGACCATGCGGAAAAGGTGCACATCCCTGATTCGCCGGGTCCGGGTCAGCCCTAACAGCATCCCGAAGGCATTAACAGACCGTTATGACTGTCGGTACTTGAACCATTGTACCATGGTTCACTTGCGGACTAAATAATAATAATAATAATAATAATGGTTGGTTCGAAGTAAGTATCAGTTGAATGGAAATTTGAAATGTATTCAACTGATAATTATTTTTAATAAATGTATCGTTTTTATTTGATTGGTTTTGTTAATTTTAAGTATGTTTCAATGATACTATGTACACATATGGACTTGTTGTTGTCTGAAATAAAAATAAATCATTCGTCATTCATTCATAATTCCAGATTTATCTTAAAGTAAAATATATTTGTGTAGATAGTATAATAGTCACAGAATAACGCCGTTTAAATAACAAACCGAATTTCAGTTCGATACTAATTATTTTCATGAACAAAATAACATAAACAGCAATATTATAAGAATGGTTTTAGTAGCTTATTAAATTAAGCTTTCAACGTTGTCCTAGTTAGCTTTAAATAATTTTTGTTTCTCATAAGAACATAAAGCTCGCTTAGCGGAAGATACAACGATATTATAATTAGTATTATACATGTACTAAGATTAAAATCAGCCAATCAATGTTAACTGAAACAGATCGCTACGAGACATTGTAGCGTTTGGTCCGTCAGCTCAAAGTCGCTCAGCGAGCCATGGAAAGAGCCATGCTCGGAGTTTCTCTGAAGGATAAAATCCGGAATGAGATTATTCGTCAGAGAACTAAAGTCATCGACATAGCTCAAAGAATCAGCAAGCTGAAGTGGCAGTGGGCTGGCCATATATGCCGTAGGACTGAGGATCGTTGGAGCAGACGGGTTCTCGAGTGGAGACCGCGCAGCGGAAGACGTAACGTGGGACGCCCCCTGGCTAGATGGTGCGATGACCTCCGCACGGTGGCCGGCAAGAAGTGGATGAGGAGAGCCGCAGACCGGGCTCAGTGGTGTGGATTGGGAGAGGCCTATGTCCAGTAGTGGACGACTGTGGGCTGTTGATGATGATTTAATAATAATCGATTTTTCGATTTTATGGAGTTAAAGAAATTTAATTAGTTTTTATTTTATTTAATATAATTATGAGTCACCCATAGTGCCAAATTTAAATTTATATATAATTGTTAGAATAAAAACCAAATATTTATTTATGTTTTTGGAATATATAACATATAATGAAGTTTCTGCAATAAATTAGTTATTTAATTTTTTTAAATAACATATATAAACTATAGTTTAAGTAAAATTCCAGTATTAGGGCGGATTCTTTCTGCCTGTATAAGTTTTCGAATGCTTCAACGACTTCGGTTGTGGTAATAGGCGGTAACGCGTCCGAGGATGGCAAGAAAGCTCTGCGCTCGATCTCCCTGTCCACTAACTCGGTGTTTCGAAGTCCGCAATCTGAGCACTGGTGGTGCACAGTTCTTGCAGTGCATCGGCCTTTTCACTCTGCCTTTTCATCGTCATCGTCGACAGTTGATCTAAAGGACGTACGAGAGGAGAGAGCATAATGGCAATAGTTTCAGACTTGATGGTCCATGTTAGTCGCCAGAAGAATAGGTGGGAGAGTGCGAGTCCTAATAAATAACTATCCCGTTTTATTTCTTTCGAGATTCGTCTAGGCGGGATTTAACGTCCCGATGTAAACGACGCATCCCAATCCGATTAATCGCGAACCTGGATTGCCGCGCTCCTAACTCTTAAGAGGTTCCTAAGTTCGGACGTTTTCTATCGCGGGAGATGTATCAGGGTTTCTATGGATTCGACGGGATCATGAAGTGGAATCCGGGCTACAGAGGAGAATTGTGAGGCGGTTTCGGCCAATCTGGTGCTCAGTTTCTGTCAGTTTGACGATAAATCAGGAGTGCTCTGAGGAATTGTTCGAGATGATACCGGCATCTCGTTTTTACAATCGCACCGCCCGCCACCGGAGTAGAGTTCATCCATACTACCTAGAGCCACTGCGGTCATCCACAGTGCGTTTCCAGAGGTTTTTTTTGCCACGTACCATCCGGCTTTGGAATGAGCTCCCCTCCACGGTGTTTCCCGAGCGCTATGACATGTCCCTCTTCAAACGAGGCTTGTGGAGAGTATTAAACAGTAGGCAGCGGCTTGGCTTTCCCCTGGCATTGCTGAAGTCCATGGGCGAAGGTTACCACTCACCATCAGGTGGGCCGTATGCTCATCTGCCTGCAAGGGCAATAAAAAAAAATAAGGCATTAAAATGTGAAATGCGAGATTGAATCTTAAAAATTGTTTTACTGGTTAATGCCGCTTACACCAACCATACTTTGTCTGTAGCAGCGGCCATGTTTCTAGTTGTCAATTAAAATACATTAAGATACATTCATTAAGTGTCGATCGAACACAATAAACTTACAAAGTTGCAGTTTAGAACCAATAAGTACAATTCAGTAATGGACCAAACCGGGCACTTCGTTTCGAATTAGAACGCTATTAGACTGATTGAACATTGCAATGACATACCGCGCTAGGAAACTGCGTTATTGTAAAATGAATCGTAATACATTCATATCAAATAAACTATGCATTTTCCTAAATAATCCAAAGTGCTTAAGGCAAGCGTTTAACCGACTTCAATTAAGGCGTAAATTATGTTTTAAATTTATACCTAGTGCTCGCTAACAATTAATTTTCGTCATAGATTAACATCAGAAAGGTCGTGAGTTGGGCAAAAAAAACAAAGAAAATTCAATAGGCTTGTTACTTTATTAAAATAGCATTTTATCAGTATTGTGTACAAAGAAAGTTGAACTTAGAAAGACTACGAAATTTACAATGTAACTTAATACAAAAAATAAAAAATATATCTTATTCCACGTGTTGTGTTGGAGCTAAGAGCTATTTTCGGATGTTCGGAAAAGTTCTCCTTTGGATATTTAATAAGTGTCAGTCGTATGAAGCGTCTAAGGAAAAGCAATGTCAGCAATCGCAGCTAAGAATAATACCAGAAATTAGTTATCAATTTACAATTTTAATCCTCAACGTGCTTTATCAAATTTTAGTTTAAGTTTAGTTGAGATTCGTAAAATATGCCTCTAAATTTGGTGAAAATACAGAGGGAGATTCAAACTACAGCTACGGTGGTCAATCGTTCGACAATCTATACTAATATTATAAAGCTGAAGAGTTTGTTTGTTTGAACGCGCCAATCTCAGGAACTAATGATTCAATTTGAAAAATTATTTCAGTGTTAGATAGTCCATTTATTGAAGAAGGCCATAGGCTATATGAGGCCATCAGCGCAAAAGTGGCCTAACCCACAATTTTTATATTCAAGCTTATATGACGTATATTGGAATTTATTTAAATTATAATAAATTTTGACGCAAAGCCGGCCTATAGTGTCACCCATAGATAACAGATAGCTTGGCAAACATTATTTTTGCGCGTGTTGTTTTTTTGCCTACTCATATTCAAATTGATGAAAATTTAAACCTAACTATACTAATTATGGTAAGCTTAGGCCACTTTTGCGCTGACAGCCTCATATAACATCAGGCTAAGACCAATACGAGCACTAATAACCTCCTCTTGTGTATTAATATTTCGAATTCGAAATTTTTTGTTGCAGCCAATATGAGTGGCAACGGGAATCGACTCTCGAGGCCTATGCAGAGGAAGCTGGTAACGCTGCTGCAGTGTTCGATAACAGACGAGGAAGGCCGGGGCAGGGCCGCACGGGCAGCCAGGTCTCTTGGCGAACGGACGGTCACTGAACTCATTCTTCAACATCAGGTTAGTTTGATTACATACAGAGTGACAGCCCTAGTGAAGAACATAATTTACCAAACTTACCCGCCATGGACGGTTTCAAATTACTTTATAGAATATTATGTTTGAATTCTTATTACTGGTGGTAGGACCTCTTGTGAGTCCGCACGGGTGGGTGCCACCGCCCCGCCTATTTCTGCCGTGAAGCAGCGATGCGTTTCGATTTGAAGGGTGGGGCAGCTATTGTAACTAACTATACTGAGACCTTAGAACTTGGGACCTTGGAACAACACTACAAACACAAACTTTTATATATCTGTTTGAAGCTTATCTTTCGCTACAGTATGATAGCTTGATTACGATTTGAGCGAAGAACAGATTTCTGAAGGTGTTTGTGCTTAATTGTTTTAATCGGTATCTTTGATGAGAACTTTAATTCTGAAAGCAAGTGTAAAGGTAAATAATTCCTTAAGTCCGTACTTAACGTACCTAAATGTGGGTTAAATCGAATCGTTAATATTATTGTTTAAAAGCTGTACTATAACTTTATAAGTCTACGCATATTTCAAATTGATTTTTGCTCGAATACGATATTTATCAGTATCGGATTTAATTCGCCGGTGAACTAAAATTGTCTTTCACAATGATTGACGCGTGTTCACTGTTTTAATTGACTGACTCGGTGAAATGCGCGTTCGTCTGCCAATAAAAGCTTTGTATTTTGAAATAGTGGTGTGTGTATTAATTGTAACTAGAGGTCCCGCAGTAGTCGTAATTCGACTATAATTAATTGGAATTGTATAATAACATTGTACACTATTATGATTGTATTTTATACTTCTATAATCACAAATTTCGCCAAGGCTACACTATAAAAAAATATTAATAAAGACAAACAATATTTAATCTGTTCTCAATTTGACCACAGACGTCAAGAACAAAAGTTTGACAATAAATAGTATGCATGCGTGTGTGCGTCAAATACATATTATATAGTTTGCGTAATGTTTTCTTTATTGATTTAATGTATCTTTTATACATTATTTTAAAAAAATATTAGCATTGTGCACTTCTTCTCTATATTCTCTATAAGTGTGGAAAATTTCATACTTCTCCGTCCGCGCATTTTTCGTAAAAAGGGATACAAAGTTTTTGCTTCACGTATTAATATATAGATCTAGTATTAATTGTAATTTAGTATCTAAATCGACGTAATAACGATCGAATCGGTTCGAAGAAATGTCCGCTTCTTAGTTCAATACGAGTATTACGTCTAATTCGATTGGTACGTTCTTAACTTAAGTATTTGTTTTATAAAATCATATTTCGTAATTCGATCAGTTCGCTAGTCTCAGACATAATTAAAACTACGTTGACGATTTTGTGTTACTATTGTCGTTTTATTATGTCCGAAGTTTCGAAACAAACGGTAAAAAGTCAAGAAATATTTTTATTGAAAAATTGACTGTAGTTAACATGATATTTTTAAAATTCGACATAAAATATTGTAGTCATCGGTGAGGACGGAATCAATGATGTCGGAAGTAATATAATAACAATAATAAACGCAAGATTATTCTGTAAAAGTAGTTTTAATTTTTATTTTTTTATTATTGAGTACTAGTGAAACATTCGGTTGTGACTATTGATGATAATATAAAAATATTCCCGCGCTTTCTCCGGTCATCATTCTCGTCGAACCCGTCGACGAAGGGCTCGGCGTGTTAATTAACCCACCGACACAGCCCACTGAGTTTCTCCCCGAATCTTCTCAGTGAGTCGCGTTTTCGATCCGGTGGTAGATTCTGCGAAGCACTGCTCTTGCTAGAGTTAGTGTTAGCAACGTCGTCAGATTTGAGCACTGTGAGCTCACCTACTCGCTCGGTTCCGTTGGCATAGCCTCTCAAGGCTACCAGCTTAGGTAAGAAAAAAAAGCGCTTTTATCAATAGTTTTCTTTCAAAATAATACCTTGTACTAACCATTATGAATATAACTAAAAATAAATCAATCAAACCAGTCGAACCGTTTTCAAGTGATGCTCACTCAGACATGTACAAAGGATTATAGATTACAGGTTCATTATTTACGGAATAAATAGGCAGATTAAATTTGTAAATATTATGTATTATTTTTGTGGATGTCGGTAAACAGTCTTAACCGCAATACCTGCTTAACTTTTCCGAATTACTCGAGGTTATTGTGTCTTCTTAGACACTAAGAACTTAGTGATGATAAGTTAGAGAAGGCCGACTCGCAGCTGTAATGACTCCGATTGCGATTGTCTTCTTCTAAACCTACAAATCAATGGACGTACACTTGAATTTATTAACGACCGTTCAACTCTTTCGAAAGATGCAGCAGATACAGCCATATAAATTCAATTAAAATAATCTTTCAAGTAAAAAGATACCGTAGCAATTCAATTGAAAAAATCTTGTCGACTCATTGGAGGGAACAACATTCAATGGATTATGTCTATTCTTCGATTGTTGTTTTTTAACTTCTTCAAGGATATTGGCACATACTATGTGTACATTTGATTTATTATTATTATTTATATATTAAATTCAATATGAAATGGCCACATTTATATATTTTTTCGGATATATATTTTTTTAATAAATATTCTCTATGTTTGCAAATTTTTTTTGTACTTATTGAATTATTATCAATTTAAAATGAACAAATCGCAAAAAAGAATGAACTAAACTCAAGTTTTTGTACTTTAAAAAAATCGTCACTGAAAAATCGTCCTTAATAATTTATTTGGTTTTCACGGGTAAATATAATTAAAAACAGTTTTATTTCGCGAATATTTCCAAAGTTTCGAATTTTTTTACATTTTATAAAACGCGTGACTATACCGCACAACTAGTTTCAATTATACAGCTCGCCCTTGTAATCTCAAATAATAATGTATTATAGTTAATGAATTATCAATTTTGTACCCAGAATCCGCAGCAGCTAAGCGCCAACTTATGGGCGGCAGTGAGGGCGCGTGGTTGCCAATTCCTTGGTCCTGCTATGCAGGAAGAGGTGTTAAAATTGGTACTCCTCGCACTCGAAGACGGTTCCGCTCTCTCCCGAAAGGTAATGAATTGAATATAATAATTATGCTATAATAATCTTTCACGGAACGAGAATATGGTTGACTGAGATATTATGGTTTCATCACGAGATTGAACGTCAATCATCACAAGGGATGTATTTTGAATGTCAAACTTATTTTGTAAATTAATAAAAACTAGTGGTCCCTCGGTCAAAATTCGACTATAATTAAGTGAAATTATAAGTTTGTATACTATTATGATTCTATTGTTGTATTATACTTCTATAATCACAGCTTTCGCCAAGACTACACTTTAGACAAATATAAAGACAAACAATATTCAATTTATTCTCTATTTGACACACACAGACTATAAGCATTATGAAAAGTTTGACAATAAACACATAGTATGCATGCGTGTGTGTGTCAAATACATGGTAGTGTGTGTAGTGTTTTTTTATATTGTTTTATTGTATATTTTGAGCATAATTTCAAAAAAAATATCATTCTGCACTCCTTCTCTATATTCTCTATAACTGTGGAAAATTTCATTCTACCCCGCCGGTGCAATTTTCGTAAAAAGGGGTACAATATTTTTGCTTTACGCATTAATATATAGATGAACATCTTCCACCGTGTAGGATCATCTTCATCTAATACAATAAAATCGAACCAGAAAAATTATGGACGAATTTCCGAATATTTATTGAACTTTATATTAAATCATTATTGAGTTCCCATTAGTGTGTATTTGGAATAGACCCTTAAGCTTCCAACAATTAGATAGGGGGAACAAAATTGAGATTTCGACCCCATCTTATCGCGTCACTCTGCACCCCAATTGATTTTTCATTCTAAATACTGATTTAAAAATTAATTATATGAATTTGATAATCTTTTAGAAATATTAAAAAAATTGTTTTAATACACATCGACAAAGGTTGCCTGAAAGAGATCGCTTTAAGCGATATAGCCGCCCATTGTAACTCGTCTGCCTACAAGGGCAATAAAAAAATAAAAAACTCTTTTTCTTCATATGTTCATTGTCACGTGCCTTTACATTATTTGTTAGTTATATTCATAGTGCAATGAAAAGTTTATTCTACAAGTTTTTCTTTATTTGCGAAAAGTTTAAAATTACTGCAAGCTATAACGACTACTATTTAAAAACGCAAGTCAATGGAACAAATTCAGTACCTAGTTTTCTGTGTAATTTTTTATACTAAAGATCTCATTCAGGTTATATAATATGCATACCTATACTTACTTGTCATCATCATTCGCCTGTCTTTCTCTCAGTCACTTGGGGTCGGCGCAACATGTTTTCTCCTTCCATACTCCTCTATCTTAAACCATTTCTTCGTCTTTCTCACTCCCCTCTTATACATATCGTCTTGCACGCAATCTATCTATTTCTTCTTAGGTCTACCTCTCCCTCTACCTCTCCTCACCTGTACTTACTTGTATGCTCTTAATATTACTCCTTTTTTTTTTAACAGGTACTAGTGATGTTTGTGGTTCAAAGACTGGAGCCGCATTTTCCGCAGGCCTCAAAAACAAGCATCGGGCATGTAGTGCAGCTTCTGTACCGGGCCTCATGTTTTAAGGTGAGGTCTTTATCTTGGAGAATCACAATCCCCTCCTGGCCTTGCTCGCCCATCTGCCCTAGTGAAACTGGAAAGGCCTCCGGGCTACCAGTAATCCTTCATTACTAAAAAATAATAAAATAAAAAGAATCACAATACGCATGTTGCTGTAACGAAAATTTTTTATTATTAAGATAACAATATTTACAGTTTGTAACAATAATTTTTTGTTAAGTAAAATCTATGAGTTTACAGTCTGGTATTATATAATTTTGAGTAAAGAAAAAAAACTAATTGAAAATCATACCAGGCTATACAGGTTTAAGTTTTGGAAAACTGTTAAAAAGATCTTATGTCTCCTCAAAATATCTTATTCACATTTTGTATTGTATTTAATACTGCCTAAATTCTATAATAAAAAAGTTTTATTGTCAACTAATGAGGCAGTCGCCTTTTTTCAAAAGCAACGCCATCTTTCGCCCATCTCTCAAATGACCTGCCACCGTAGTGTAAAGGTTAAGAAATTAGTTCTTTTTCTCGCCGTTTTTTTTCTTAACAAACAAATACAATAACTTGTCACCGTAATCTTTGAATTGTTTTATTTAAGAGTACGTATATAATATAGAACATTTTAAACAAAAGTTAATGTGGATAAACACCGATTAATTGGTTTAATTAGTAAACTTAGAGCCCGTTGGATTTACAGAGAAATGTAAACCCTTGAATGCATTTGTACTAGGTATCGAAAAGGGAGTCAGATTCGTCGCTCATGCAACTCAAGGAGGAATTCCGTACGTACGATTCATTGAGGCGCGAACACGACGCTCAGATAGTTCAGATCGCCACCGAATCAGGTTTGAGAATCGCACCCGATCAGTGGAGTGCTTTGTTGTATGGCGACACCGCGCATAAGAGTCACATGCAGAGCATCATAGGTGAGTCATAGTATTTTGATCTGTGTCCAAAGAATAATAAGGTTTACTAGCCGGATATAGAATCGGTCATCACTTCGAACCTTAACGTTTTGTGTCATACTTATATATTCTGTTCCTCATTCCCAAACATCGCTCTCATGAGTTTAGCAACAGTGCTAAGAACCTGTAGACATTTCGGTACAAATAACCTTCGTTTAAAATTATCTTCCTTCCCAGGCCATCATACTAATTAAGGATATAATGTTCATTCTGTACTCCTCGTTTCCACAATATACAAATGATGTCATCGATAGCAACATAATATAGTGAATCGAGTGTTGCTAGCCAAATTACAATGTGGGAATTTGTAGTTCGGCAGTGGCAATACCAAAAAAGTGGTTTCACAAGGTGCTCGACCACTACTCTTTATACTGTAATCATTTTACCATGATCGTCACCACTGGCGTTGACCCAAAGCTACCAAGATCTTTGGGAACCTCTGAGTCTACGTGAGGATTGCGGCTCTCTCTGTACTTTGTCCTCCTCCTCCTCGTGTCGTTTTCCTCATTACTGAGGGTCGTGACTCCCCCGCTGCATCAGTTTCTCCTGTACAATTTCCCTCCATCTGCTGCGATCCTTAGCTTCATGAAGGGCATTGTGGAAGTTGATGTCCAGAGAAGATCGTATTTGGTCCGACCATCTCGTAGGACTGCGTCCTCTGGGACGTTTGCCATTTGACCTTTGACCTTTCCTGTCACTATCAGCTGTTCAAGATTGTGACCCTCTCTCTCTGTGCTTTGTACCGTATGTTCAATGGGGAGTGCTCTGAGAAATCATTCGATATGATTCCTTCATCTCTTTTTTACCATCATATCTCCCGTCACCGGAAGAGAGTTCATCCATACTTTCTGGAACCGCTGCGTTCATCGACAGTGTGTTTCTAGAGATCTTTTTTGCCACGTATCATCCGGCTCTAGAATGAACTCCCCTCCACGGTGCTTCCAGAGCCCTATGATACGTCCTTCAAATATGGTTTTCGGAGAGTGCTCAGCATTGACGTTGTCTATGAGCTACGGTAACCACTCACCATTCGGCGGGCCGTATTCTTATCTGTCTAAAAAGTCAAGAAAAAACCTCAATTTGTTTGTTAACGTGGTAAATACAACGAAACAAAACATTTCATGAAACCATTCGATGATAACCTTCGTCTACATGTAGTTGACTCATTTGAAATGTAGCTGTACAGATTCAATGTCGATCATGTCACTTGAAATAGCGAGAATTACATTTTGGAACAGGAAATTCGAATTCGGAGGCTTCATGTTTTTGGCTTTAGGTAAATTTAGTTGAATAGACGTATCCACTATATTTATAAAGTATACAGACATTTTGTAATCAACTATTTTTGTTATTAGTGCACAAAATTACTTTCTTCTAATTCCAATGGATACGCATGCCTAAATTTATCACGGCAACCTTGAACTAACTAACCGAATAAAACGTTCTGTATATTTAACCGTTCGAAGAGTGGGGCAGCCGTTGTAACTATACTAAGACCTTAGAACTCATATCTCAAGGTGGAACAGCGCCCCTAGCGGCAAACGAAGAGAAGCTGTTCCAAATCCAAATCCAAATATGAGTTAACTTTTACGCTATCGAGGAGTTAATAAACTCGCACTAAGCACACTGTAAAGAAGGAGGAAGACTGTAAGGTATTCGAAGCGATATAATGACAATAAAATAACGCAAGTTTAAGCCGCAAATATGATTTAATGTTGAGTACATACACTAAGCAGAAGTCGTTGGGTACAGATAAATTACAGACGCCTCAGTCATTTGCCCAATCGGTCCAAGAGCTGTTTGTCGCGCTGCAACGTACCGGAGACCCGGAACAACTGGTGACAATGAGCATGCATCTCGATAAACTCGCAAACATCGACGCCAACGCCGGTAAGACACCCTTAATCACTTCATATTCGACAGTCAGTATCTCAAGGACTTCTATGAACTATTATTTTTTAATACGTGTTTTATTAGCTTCTTACGTATGTTAATTAATTTTAAGTCGTCGTGGCCTAAATGATAAGATGTTCGCTGCATTTGTATGTAGCGATGCAACGGCGGGTACCAATTTTTCTAATGAAATACGTACTTGACAAATGTTCACGATTGACTTCCACGGTGAATTCCACATCGTGTAATAAGTCCGCACGGGTAGGTACCACTACCCCGTCTATTTCTGCCGTGAAGCAGTAATGCGTTTCGGTTTGAAGGGCGGGGCAGCCGTTGTACCTATACTGAGACATTAGAACTTATATCTCAAGGTGGGTGGCGCATTTACGTTGTAGATGTCCATAGGCTCCAGTAACCACTTAACACCAGGTAGAATGTGAGCTCGTCCACCCATTTAAGCAATAAATGAAAAAAACCCTGCTTGGCGACGAAATACGTAAAATATCGGATTATAAATAATTAAAACTATGTAGTTTTAATTATTTACTTTACGGCCCATATTCACCGACCTTTTATTACAAGCGCAACTGGCATTGATTCCCGGTCAGAAACGTTTTTAAGAGAATTTTTCATTCAAGATCTGGATGTATCGGTTTTTTCTAATAAGCTATAAAGACCGCTAGCATGTGCTAAGAATTTAACGTGTGGTCCTTCGAGATCTATTCAAAATAAAAGTGGAGAGTACATATAGGTAGGCAGCGACTTGGCTCTGTCCCTGTCATTGCTGAGGTCCATGGGCGAAGCTAAACACACCATCAGATGGGCAGACTATTCTTTGCCAAGAGTTCCTAATAAATTTAATTATTTGAGACTCCAAATGGCAAGTTTAAGAATTTTTTGCAGATGCTAAAAGCCCAACATGGAAGCAAATGGCCGATGTGATGACGTCATTAAAGGAAGTTGTCATCGGACTGATTAATTACATTCAGCAACAAGCGGCCGGAAAAGACATTAACCAAGGGCAAAAGGATCTACGAAACGAACCATCAACTAGTAAGTTTTTTTTTTTACTTCACAATATTTTATCATCTGAAATAGATACATATTACATTCTCGTTCATCTGAATAATATTGATTTAAGGATTATTTTATGGATGTCAGATACTAAGCTATCTAACATGCCATGTCGAATCGCCTGCTCTTTGGGTCCAGGAGTGACTCCCTGATTATCAGTTCAACGTATCTTAGTTGCAGCTCCCTCCTCTCATCGAGAATTTCATACAACACACATATTTGATTTTTGTCAATCAGCTTAGGAAGTTTTCGTTTTTGTTATTTATTTAAAAAAAATATTTGTATGGCCACCTGATAATAAGCTAGGCCTAGTCAGACAGAGGGCAACATACAGTTTTTCAGTCGTAAGCATCCTTCTTCTTTTCTCTTCGGTTTCCTCAATACCGAGGGCCGTGGTCGCAACAAGAGCTTATTCCAGATGGTTCCACGCCATTTGCTTTTATCTGCCGCCGAGTGTAGAGCATCGTGAATTGTAGTGCCGAGGATAGTGCAAATCTGGTCAGTCCAACGTGTCGGACCTCTACCTCGTTGTCTTCTTCTGTCCACCTTACCAGTCGCCATTAGCTTCTCCAAGCTGCTGTTTTCCTTTCTTGCAATGTGGCCAAAGTATTTCAGAACTCTACGAAGGCAGATGGTGGAAAGCCTCGTCTTTATCTGGAGTTCTTGGAGGATCGACACGTTGGTGCGACGTGCTGTCCAGGGAATTCCTAGCATTTTTCGCCAGCACCACAACTCAAATGCGTTAATTCGGTCGCGATCCGCTTTCTTCAAAGTCCAGGTCTTTGCGCCGTATAAAAATATGGAGAACACTAAAGTGCGTAGAAGATTGCCCTTGGTTTTCAAGGAGATATTTTCAGTTAGTATGGATTAGGGTATATATTCAGCTATTTCAATAATTCGGCGAGAATGCGAGGTTTGATAGTAACTAAGTTGTTTTATTTTGTTGATTCTTCAGCCTTAAACGTGATACGATGGCTATTAATCGTTTAATATTTATAAAGGCGCACAACTGTAGCAAAATGAAACCATAGCGCTGCATGTAGGTTTTCAGGATAATCCAAAAAGTTCTGTGAGGTTTAAGTTAAGCGAACTCCAACCATTTTACGGGTTCTTTAATTTATTTCATTCAATTTCATTGCAAAATCATTTTTCAGATTTATAAATTTTATTTCGGGTTGCAGCAGAAAATATGCCTTGGTGTTTCATTTTAAAAAATTTGGCTGTATGGTTATTGTTTCTTTTGCGTTTTAAAGACCAAACCCACTTAAAAAATGTGTCACAACAATCAAAACAGCTTAATTTTCTGTTATTATTTATTTTTATTTTTAGCCTTTACGCAACAAACTAAGAAAAAATGTATTTTGCATTTACATATTATTAAAGTTACATTTTCGGAGGTATTTGTTTTATGTTTAAGTCTTGATACATTTTTCAATTTTAGTATAAAAACATTGAAAAAATAAATAGTCTAACCAAAATAATAAGTATGTACCGCCAGTTTTAAAATAAATTACATATTAAGTTGTAGCAATAAGACGTCTTTCCTGTTCACACTCAATCCCGTAAAACAGTTGCTGGAAGTAATAATTATTATCAGTTACACACTCAATATCTATGAAGAATCTTTAATTTTTGTATTTCATTATTTAAGAGGAAAATTATGAATTCTTAAAGTATCATTAATTTTGAATTTTTTTTTTGTTTACCATTAAATTTAAAAAAGTAACTATCTAAAATAACTTTAAAGAGGATGTTAACATTAAAAAAAATTAGTAATGCTTCCTTAATAATTTAGTGCAATTAAATGATGTATTGCACAGTATAATAACAAACACTGAGTGATAATATTATGCTCATTGGAACTCTAGGAATCTAATAGATAACAAATATTGCCTATGTTGAGTTTCCAAAACAACTATTTATTGACTATATGAAGTTTATTGTTATTATTGTTGTACAATTAGTGTTAATGAATTAGGTCAATCATCACCCCAAGCCCGTACGACACCGACACCTACCCACGGGAAGTACAAGATGGCTATGTGTAAGGATGTTCTGAGATCATTGTGTCCGAGGGGAAATTCATGCATGTATGCACATTCTGAAGAGGAACTAGAAAGGTATAGACGTTTAACAGGATTGACATTGTCACAACAAATATATGCATTGGCGGTAGTTTGAACTTTTAATGTGCTATTTCATTGTTTGAGAGTGGAATAAATAGATAGTTTTTATAATATCATTTAACATACTTTAGATATGTTTCTGATTGACTGATATAAAAAAAACCGTGAATGCATGTAATTAAGTGACAATCATTCACATACTAATGCAGTTTTGTTTCAAGGAAGTTATACACTTAAAGCCAACTTAATTAGAGATTATAATAATAAGAGTAATATTAATTCAAAGAAATGTGATGAGACAAAAGAAAAATAGTATTTTGATTAAAACTTATAAATTACTATGAACTATCACCTAATTTTGTTGGTCAATTCCTTGAAGATTAAGTGTCTTGTATAATGAATGACAGTGGCATCTGAGTTAATTTATTAACATGCTAGCTTAATTTAATTATCTGATGTGTTTGTAAATACTTGACCTAGAAGTAATGAAAATATTGTATTTCCTTTTGAAAAAATCATTTTCAGTAAAATTTATTTTA
Organism: Bombyx mandarina; assembly: GCF_030267445.1. Taxonomy (NCBI): domain Eukaryota; kingdom Metazoa; phylum Arthropoda; class Insecta; order Lepidoptera; family Bombycidae; genus Bombyx; species Bombyx mandarina. Next base: position 2,868,191 of record NC_143208.1, read on the forward strand.
TGATCTAATATAAAAAGGTTCTATGAAAATTTAATATTTATGTTACTGTGACATAATACCCAAAGGCACTTCCATGCCATGCTTGTAAAGTTCTTAAGAGGAGTTATCTGTGTGCCTATTTTATTATAAGCATATGGCTAATTATTATAACTAATTTAAAGGAGATAACCAAATGAAATTACAACAAGGATATTATACATATTATGATCTGACTGCATTATATCTTGAGAGGATTTTGCTATTAAAATGATGCCTACGGTTCCAGTCCACATTTACTGAAAGGATTTTGTTAGGACAAGGCAATAGTCCGTTCTATGAGAAACAAGTGAAACATAATCACAATGGAGAGAAAGAAGATGAAGAAAAAATTTAAAATATTATAATTTTCTTTACAAGCAGATTCTAAATAACCAGATTACCCAATCAAATGACAGTTAAATTCCTGACTGCTTGTTGAAAGAGTTAATTGTGGTAAAGTATACTGTGAATCTGCAGAGATTCTACTGTGCTTAATATCTCTGCTACAAATGTTACAGAACTAAATGAGACTTTAAGTCTCAAGTAATTACAATAAGCTGGCGATTGACTGTAACTTCAACGTAATAAAACATTTTATTATGTGTGCAACTAATATAGTATTATGCCAGAACAATGAGAGTATCATGTCAGTAGCCACCTTAAATATTCAATTGTGCCACAGTATCTGTGTTTGAAACTTTTTTAACATATTGTTTCTCAATAATACATAATTTATTTTGCTTCAAGGAGGCGCCTGATAAATCAGATCAGACCTGTGTATCGTCCTGTATGGTGGGCATTACATTACTCGGTCTCCTGGTACCAAGTGAATTATGAATTAATTCAAATTAGACCCCATGTGTTTGTCGTTAGGTACATATCGTACATCAAATACATATCTTTTGTAATCTCTATGTGTTTTAGAATGGATATGAAATAAAGTATTTAGTGTTATGACTGTCTTTTTATTGTATATCTTTTGTTTACAGTAATTAAATTACCTGATTTTTACTGTAACTCTTCTATCATGTGAGCGATTTTTATTTTGAATTATAGTCCTACAAAACACTATTTTTATTATTTTTTCGTTTTATTTTATTATTTAAGATATGTTTTAATTTTTATTTATGTTAACTTAATTTTACTACTATATATTTTAAGGTTTGTCGAAGTAGAAACATTATGTTGCGTTTACTGAAGCCACTTGTCTTATTTTATCAAGTGGAGTTCTCGATTTCGTTTTTGATTTAATTAGCTTTTGATATGACTTAATTTCACGTAAGTGTTATTGTCGTGCTGAATTTGTGCTTCAGTCAGTCACCTTCCACTACCAGAATGCTAACGTACCTTTCCTTTTGCTGTCAATGTGCATGGTCGTGAAGAATTGCTAAATGTACACATATTATTAAGAATAGTTAATGAATGTTCAACGTTGTGATGCGTTCCCGTCAGCTGAGACGCGTGTCGAAGCAGGTCCTGCGCCCGTGGTACCTCACGCCAGATTATAAATGACACAGCGTAACACTGACTGTAGCGCAGTTATTGTTCTGAATCTTGTTAACAGGTTTCGCAGCACCGCGAGTAAGTACTTTCGTGTGTTTGTACAGATATCGAGCGATGATGGCAAACATAAATGGACACTTTCAGTTCATGCCCGGGATAGTAGGAGTGCCCGCTCTCCAGCATGGACTGACGCCGATGCAACCTGGCTTGGCACCGATCCTACCTGGTCAGCCAATACACATAATTCCCAACATGTATAATCAATTCGCGATGCCACAACACGTCGACCCCTCTGCTTTCGGTGCCCAGCGTGAGTAATTTATATCATAAACGAAAGACATGACTAACAATTATAAATATTAATGATGTTATTACAGAATAGCAAAAAAAGTTTATGGAAAATTCAATTTTTTTGTTGTTTTTCATATTAATCATAATTGACCTACATTGCTTGTCCGTTGTGAGTATATTTTTTTCTTCTTGCAGCCATGCAGGGAATGCCGCCTCAATCGATGCAGTCGCAAGGAATCCAACCACAATCAATGCAATCCCAGGGAATCCAACCGCAATCGATGCAACCCCAAGGAACCACACTGCAATCTATGCAATCCCAAGCAATGCAAGCTCAATCGATGCAATCCCAGGGAATCCAGTCACAATCGATACAACCCCAAGGAGTCCAACCGCAATCGATGCAATCCCAGAGTATCCAACCTCAAACGATGCAATCCCAAGGAGTCCAACCGCAATCGATGCAATCCCAGGGAATCCAACCACAATCAATGCAAGCCCAAGGAATCCAAACGCAATCGATGCAACCCCAGGGACTGCAATCGCAGCCACAGGGATTACGGCCCATGCAGGCTGCCTCTGTGGAAATGCCCGAACTGATTGACCTGCAACAAAATCCGTAAGTTTCACTTCTCACATGCGGCTTCCAATGTTGGAATTTACCAGGAAACTAAAGGCAATTGGATAACATATATTGCCATCTATAACATGTGTTTAATATAGCCATGGCGGTGTTGGTGTTGCTGTAGGTTTTACGGTCATGAGGAAATCGAACCCCCCCGTCCTTGTCACATTTTTATACCCGCCCCCCCCTGATGTGTCGTCACATGTTTTTTCAATTTATTAATAACTATAGTTCAATTTCATAGATTTTTAAAGTTTTTTTATTCACGTCTAAATTTTGCGTTTTAATATTTTAAATTTTAACATGTGACGTCACAAAACTATTGACCCCCCATGCCCCTTGTCACACTATGTCACATTTCGGTGATACCCCCAAGGCGGCCTGGCCTTTTGCCGTACCGTGGAGATCGGTGTTGTTGCTCGTCGATTATCGCCTCGACTATCCGTCGGTCGCGCGTCCTCGGGGTGGCACTACGAGTCTGATTGTAGTGTTGGCCACAGGAAGCCCCCTGCTCTGCCCGGGCACTGACCCCAGGCGGAGATCGGACGTTGAATGAGAGAGTGCAAGGAGAGTTATTTGGTGGGTAGGGCCCTAAACATCCCTGGACCCAAACCCCGGACGGCCCCTAGGCGCGGAAATCTCACGAATGAGGTTAGGCACCGTACAAGAAAAAAAAAAGGCTCCACGATCACACTAACCGTACTGTTAAGAACTTTGTCTCATAGATATCCCGTGTTCGTTCTATTATTATCAAACGATCTCACAGTTTATTTAAACAACAGGAATTTCGTTCAACAAAATATGCCGTCGGGTCCGCGTCGCATCTACGATCTTAACTCTGGCAATCCGAACTTTAACTTCGCCCAGCAGTATCAGCACCCTGAGTATCCGACTTCGGTGTATGGGGTGCCGGAAGGATCCAACCAAATGTACATGCCGACGGCTTCTAACCGCTACCCCTTCGAAGACGGTAATTATTTTGTAACTCTTGAAGCTTACAGGACGCGAAACGTCATACCCGATATTTTTTGTACGCGCAGTCTGGCAAGGTGGTTCGACCAAATCCGCACCACACTAGAGATCCCATTCTACGACGCCCTTCATGCGGCCAATGATCGGAGGCGCTGGCGGGACATTACAAGGAGTAAAATCATGTCGAAGTATAATGATCACGACCCTCAGCAACGAGCAAACGACGCGAGGAGGATCCATCTACTGCAATAAAAAACCTAGAAGCGCTTAGAGTTGTCGAAGGAGGCTAATAGTATTATCTAATTATAAACAGCCGGTCTGAACAATTACCACTAGCAAGAATTACTGGTCAAAAAATCATCGTTATTCCATTGCTGTTGGAATAGCTATATTAGTAACTCGTTTTGTTCTGATTTCGTTAGGAGCAGCGCCAATCCAGTCCCCGATCGACATCCGTTCTGAGTTGCGATCCGACATCCGCGTGAACATCCCGGCTCCGAAGTATCCTTCGATGCATCACGTCCCGAGGACCGAAGTGACCTGGCCAGTTGGGCCGATGCCCCCGATATCCCAGATGTCTCAAGGACAACAAGTGCCCCCCGGCCCACAGGTGCCTGTTACCGATGTTAGTAGATTATTTACTGTATTCTCAAAGGCTGGAAGCAACTGACGCAGATAGGAGACCATTATAAATAAGGCCCACGCAAATTAGTCGGTCAGTCGCCAAATATTTTGCTAAGCGCGAACTGGGATTTTCAATTACTTCTACTGTATCTTTTTTTTAGTATGTTGACCGGTGAACGAACCCACGGCCCACTCGATGTTAAGTGGCATCGCATTATAACATACTTTTTTTTATTGCTTAGTTGGGTAGACGAGCTCACAGCCCACCTGGTGTTAAGTGGTTATTGGAGTCCATAGACATCTACAACGGAAATGCTCCACCCACCTTGAGATATAAGTTCTAAGATCTCAAGTATAGTTACAACGGCTGCCCAACCCTTCAGACCGAAACGCATTACTGCTTCGCAGCAGAAATGGGGGGAGTACCTATTCCGTTCGGTCATACATACATTAACATACATTAATATCAGTTGTACTGCTACACCGCTGGTCACAGTCGAATATTCTCTTTAAACTCCTACAACCATTAATGTACACGTCCTTACGGATCCATCAGATCCAAAAACTCTTAGCATTAGACCCTCTCTTAGCATTAGGCCTTCAACTCTAACGCTAGTTGCAGGCTTAGGGACCCCGGTAACCCTACTCATCATACTCGGCAGAGTCCGACGTGCTACCTAACCCATGCATCAGCCCGCTAAGTTTCTCGCCGGATCTTTTCAGCGGGTCGCGATTCCGTTCCGGTAGTAGATTCATTCGCGAAGAAGTTGCTCTTGAGTTGTTAGGTCTCCTTTGGAGGCGCTCGGGCAGCTGTTAGCAAATCCCACCCCTCCTTTGCTAAGCCTTTGCTCGCCCACCTGTCCTGGTGAAACTGAAAAGGCCTCCGGGCCACCAGTAATCCCTAAGTCATAAAAAAACCATTGCTGTATATCGACCAATGAAAATGAGGACCAAACAACCATATTTGTTTTTAATAAAAAAATTGCTCCCCCAATTAGGTATACGCTTTTGAAAATATCCGTGACGCTCTGCCAACTGTCGCTCGCAGCTCGGCCCCTCTAGACAGGGTAAGTGCCATGATTATTGGAATATTTTCTGTTTGTTGATAACTCTTTTAGCTAGCTGAAGTGGCAGTGGATGGGTCCACATAACGCGCAGATCAGACGCCCAATGAGATAGGAAGATCCTCGAGTGGAGACCATGTACTGGCAAACGCAGTGTTGCCACCTACCTGGTGGAAACCGCTGGGTCACGTCGGATGCAGGCGGCGACGGACCGGCCCTATTGGAGATCGATTGGAGAGACCCACGTTCAGCACTGGACAGCTATAGGCTGAGATGATGATGAGATAAATCTTCATATTTACAGTTATATAACTTTAGGTGTCCATAATGTCCAAATCTTAAAATTGAACATTATAATGTCGTTTTTCATTTTTTTACTTAAACAATTAATTGAAGACACGAGTGAATGAAGATGTTAAATGCCATTTTTGAGTTTTTAAATTGAATGAAAATGGAATGTGCCTATAAACCATATTAGACCTTAAAGCTCCGGGTTTAAAAGCTATTTTTAGAAATTGCATGTGATGAAGGAGTTAGTGTCGAAGAAAAAGTTTAAACTGTAATTAATTGAGATGGAATTAAATGAAACGAAATGAGATGGCCTTAAATAGAATATGAATAAAACGCTGGCTATCTAGGTGGATATTTTAGAAGATCCCGAGGAATCGCGCTCGGCGATTTTGTTTCTTGTTCACTTGTGCACTTTCACAGATGCTAAACGGTTTATAACCCATTGTTTCATAATTCTGAATTCATAATTTTTCAGGTCCGCTTGTTTATTATATATTATAATTGTTATATATTAATGTAGGATTAATAAGAACGGAATGTATGAAAAGAGTGTGGAACGGAGCGCTAAAGCGAGAGAAAACTGTAAGAAAGGGAGAAGAGAATAACATAGAATTGCAAGAATTGGTGGTAGGACCTCTTGTGAGTCCGCACGGGTAGGTACCACAACCTCGCCTATTTCTGCCGCGAAGCAGTAATGCGTTTCGGTTTGAAGGGTGGGGCACCCGTTGTAACTATACTGAGACTTTACATCTTATATCTCAAGGTGGGTGGCGCATTTACGTTGTAGATGTCTATGGGCTCCAGTAACCAATTAACACCAGGTGGGCTGTGAGCTCGTCCACCCATCTAAGCAATAAAAAATAAATAAATAAAAGACGGTTGAAAAATGAGAAGGACGTAATAAAACTATTATTTATTAAATTATTATTATAATAGAATATTTTGGAATAGTGGAAGTTTTATTTTATGCGCTGCGATCCCTATTCTATATTAATATTATCTTTCCTTAGCGTTTCCCATCCGATAGACGCGTCGTAGGATCCGAGCGTGGAGTACCTCCACCTCACCCGTCCTTTTTTGCGGACGGCGCCGAAGATGTGAGTATATACAATTGATTTATATAAGTGAACCTATTTCGTTCAAAAAAACGTTGTTTACAATTTGAATTTGAATTCGTTTTTCACTAAACAAACTATTTATCTTAAATGTTCACTGTAATCTTATAAAATATACATTTCTGATAGATTTAATTTGTTATCGTCAATCCAGTTTCAATTAATTCAGGTGTTGGCGTTAATTACGATTTTACCAAAAATATTATACTCATTAGGATGCTTAAAGCTCCCAAAAGATATGGGCTTTTTTACTATGGGCATCACCAGCGAAACAAAAACGCAGAACTTTTTTTTATTGCATAGATGAGTGGACGAGCTCACATCCCACCTGGTGTTCAGTGGTTACGGAGCCCATAGACATCTACAACGTAAATGCGCCATCCACCTTGAGATATAAGTTCCAAAGTCTTAATTATAGTTACAACGGCTGCCCCACCCTTCAAACCGAAACGCATTACTGCTTCACGGCAGAAATAGGCAGGGTGGTGGTACCTACCCGTGCGGACTCACAAGAGGTCTTACCGTCAGTAATTACGCAAACTATAAGATTGCCGATTTGATTTTTATTGCACGATGTTATTCCTTCACTGTGGAAATCAATCGTGAACATTTGCAAAGTACGTATTTCATTAGAAAAATTGTTACCCGCCTGCGGGATTCGAACACCGTTGCATCGCTAGATACGAATGCACCGGACGTCTTATCCTTTAGGCCACGACGACTTCAAAATAATTTTATTATGAATAAATGTGAATAATTATGGAAATTCAATCATTGTGGTGACGTTTCTGTCGTTAGCAACTCGAAGAGGAGCTACTCGCTCTAGAGCGTCGCATAGACACCGAATTCAAAAGCGCTGATTAGACTCCGGCGTCGGAATACGTTCAATGTCTGCCTCTGTGCATTACTTTTGCGTTTTGTTCACGGCTTTGTACTTCTTGGATAGATAAATCGAAACAAAATCACTATTAACGAAAACAATACATTTCATCAAAGCTTCATGTTATTTAATACCCTATCGATCAATCGAGAAATTATATTAATTAAATGTATAAAAGATATAACTGTCAAAAGTTTTTTAATAAAAGATATGATAATAATGAGATCGTCCATTGGGCACGCCTGGTCGTTGTTTTATGTTAATGAATTTTAAACGGGTCGTATTTTATGTAATTTAGTGTTTTATTCTATTAAATTATAATGGTGGTATTATAGTCATGACGTCCCATTGTATTAAATATTCAGAAACGCGCAGTATTATTAAATACATATTTATATGGTCACAGGGAACTACTTAGCCGTGAACAATTTATTTATTTATAATTTTATTTTCTTGCCGAATGATTTAAGTACTTAATTTTTTAAAACTGAATGACAATCAAATTATTATTGGAATGTTGATTTAGATTTTATTTATTCATTTATTTGTATTAATACCATCACTTGCTTATAATTACGGAGTAAAGATATACGCATATTATAAAATTAACACTCTTTTGGTGGGCTCACACGGCCCATCTGGTGTTAAGTGGTTACTGGAGCCCATAGATATCGATTAAGTAAGTGCCGCCCCATCTTGAGACTTGAATTCTAAGTTCCAGTTTGATTAGTCTAAGGTCCGGCTGCAATATTGCTACATTATTATAATAAATATAATTAACGCTCCTTTATGAACTAGATACAGTCTAGCTATGTATGTAAAGGAATGTTTTAATTTAATTTTCACAAATCCATAAACTATGGATTAACTTGAATATGTATTTGCACACAAGGACCGTTGACAAAACAATAGTTTTATAACATTTGATTAATAATATCAGACCAGTAACGCGGGAATAAAAAAATTAAATTAAGCTTTTATTTCAGTTTGTACTAAAGTGTCTTTTTTTGTTTTTAAACTTATATTTTACTTAATTGAAAATAGCTCCGAATTGATTTTTCTCTCGCTACCCTAAAATATAGCAGTATTAAAAATCTAATAATTATTATAAATCAAGCTTAAAATTCCAATAGCGTCTTGACAACTCAAGTGATGGTATTTAAATAAATTGTGCTCACATTATTACAATATTGACATGTAATTTAATTTTATGAAATTTTTAATATGATGTTTTAGAATGTATTATTATTCAATTTTTAATAGAGACTATATGAAATAATATTATGGAGTATTCCGAACTCTGTTTATTTAGATTTTATTTTATCAATGTGATTCTAAATGATTTTAAAACTAGACTACCAATTACAGATTTATATCGAAAATGTTTTTACAACTGGACAAGAAATACAATACTTTTTTGTTTTTGTTTTATGCTTTGATGTTTGTCTCTGCGCTTACTTTTTTACTAACTTTACTAAAACAGCAGAAACACTCGATAAAACAATAATTGTATCATTGTGTAATAGTATCACCGACGTACGTTTAAAAAGATCCATTTACAGGGTGTAAATGATTCGTTCTGAAATTCGAAGCCGGATTAAACTAAATAACTGAAAACGATATTCTTTTATTAAACCGACCATAAATACGTCAGGTACTTATTGAATTTCTACGAAACCATTTGGTGGATAGTCTCGCTTTCCCCGGATATGACAGTTTTCGCGCCTGCTTTTTTAAAAAAAAACGTTGAATTTCGAATACATTTTTTCCTCTACCTAATCGTTGGTAGCTTAGGCAGCTATTCCGACTTCACGTGGACCGGTAGGGTGAGTGGGAACATGTAGGGGTAGGCGAGCGTTTTTTATTTATTGCTCAAGTGGACGAGCCACGGCCCATCTCGTGATAAGCGGTTACCGGAGTCCATAGATATTTACAAAGTCAATGCCGCCACCTACCTTGAGATATAAGTTCTAAGGTCTCATTATAGTTACAACGGCTGCCCCACCCTACAAACCGAAACGCATTGCCGCTTCACGGCAGAAATTGGCAAGGTGGTGGTACCTACCCGTGCAGACTGATAAGAGGTCCTTAAGGACTGATAAGATTAGAGGTTACTGCACGATGTTATTCCTTCACCTGAGAAAATTGCTAACACTAGCCCTAGCAAGAGCAATGCTTCACTGAATCTACTACAGGATCGGAATCGCGATCCACTGAGAAGATCCGGCGGGAAATTCAGCGGGTTAATGTATACAATTATTTCAACATACAAGTATTTCTATGTGATTCTCAGTCCCCGGTCTTCAGATTTTTCGAACGATCATATACACTCTGTATACAACAGTATGATAATGCATGGTAGAGACCTAATATTGTACTTTTTTAAGCTGAATGACTCATTAAAATATCTGTATGTACATATATATTTTTGTTTGTTTCTTGTTTGTTGTGTTCTTGTATATGTCATTGTGTAAAATTGTTTTATAGATTCTAATACAAAATAATAGGCTTTTCTTGTTTTATAAGTTGTAAGATGGAAAAACAACGTACATAAACAATATTTATTATTAATTGACTTTATTAAATTTGGTTATTTTAAAAATTATCAATATTTATTTTAGCTAAAATTACATACTAATATTGAAAAACGTTGCTTTAGCTTACGACAAAACACACTCTGGTACGATCTTAAAATAAATTTAAATTAAAAAATCTGAAATAAATCTATTATGAATAAAAGCATTAATAAAAATAAAAAGTCACAAAAAAAATGAAGTATACATATTAAGTGTTATAAATGTTATATTCTGCGAGAACGTATATTAAATACAAGTTCAGCTTTGACGTCAGAGCACCTCTTCGTTTGCACTATTAATTTGTGAACGGCAATCAATCATTCGGTACATATTTTTTTTTCTACAAGAATCGCAATAATTTTACAATCTGGACAGGCTCATTTCGAAATCTCGCCTAATGACCTAAAGGTCTCTGTCACCAGGTCATAAAATAAAATAAAAAATTATATCTCGCCTAAATTACATTTTAACGTTCGAAATTTAAATAGCACTATTTGATTTTTTACTTTAGACCAATCACATAAAGCATTGGACCTCGAAATATGGTTTTCGCGAATTCTCAATCCGTTCTTATGTTAGACGCCGTGTGCAATGTATATTGAACCCTAATATCGTATCCTCAATTTTACTCATAATATCCGCGTATATAGTACACGTGTACGGTTCGCCAGTAATATGTAAATAATGATTGAATTATAATGTATGAATTTGTGTGAGTTTTAAATCGGAAGTTTCACTTTCGCTTTTCGTTAAAATAAAAATAATTGGTTTATTTATTTATTGTTGTGATTATCTGTGGGCACGTATCCGTCACCCTGGAGTTACGATAGGTGTATTTTTTATTTCACAGAAAGAACATTATTGATGTTTTTTTTTAAATATATTGTTGTTGTATAAATGTTCCATCTCTACGTGTTTAAAAGTGTGTATGATATGCGGTTTTGTATTCGTACTTACTGACTTATGAAATGCGCTTATGAGTCACGGCGTGACGCATTTGAGGCTTCGTGTCTGAAAAGCTTGAACATAGCCATTTTTTTAAACGTATTTATTAGTCTTGAACGCACGAAGCCGACAAATGTGTGACGTTGGAATGACGTTAGTAGAATTAGGATGTGTGATTAGATCAGTGTATCGGAATGAATTCTAAGGCTGGTGACTCGTCGTATCGACTAAATTTGTAAAGTAAGGAAATTAACTGAAAAAACAACTCTACGCTGATTAGTTCGTTAACTTGTTTGCCTACCAGAAATTAAGATTTAAATTACAATAGAATTTTAACTAATTATTCTCAAACTAAACGTTTACTTGAATTTAGGCTTACACTTTTCAATAATGCAATATAATATTTATAAATCCGTGGATAAAAGTTTTAATCGAAACAGTTACCATTTATCGTTAAACATATCGATGACATATTTAAATATAACAAAATTTCAGTCCCAAATCAGCATAAAATATTCAGTAATACTAACGGAATCGTAATATAAAATTCTCAGAATAACCGTCCAGATAAATGCATCGATTAAAATCACAAAAACGTATATCTAACGCCAACCCGCCTATTTCTGCCGCGGAATGCCTTCATGCGTGGCTGTTTGAACGGTAGAACACCCTTTAAATAAATGGAGACTAACCTATGTCACGACTGTTGACGTTGACATACGAGCTGGGGAGTGCTATGAGGAATTGTTCGAGATGATACCAACGTCTCGTTTTTACCATCGCACCGCCCGCCACCGGAGTAGAGTTCATCCATACTACGTGTAGCCACTGCGGTCATCCACAGTGCGTTTCCAGAGATATTTTTTGCCACGTACCATCCGGCTATGGAATGAGCTCCCCTCCACGGTGTTTCCCGAGCGCTATGACATGTCCTTCTTCAAACGAGGCTTGTGGAGAGTATTAAGCGGTAGGCAGCGGCTTGTCTCTGCCCCTGGCATTGCTGAAGTCCATGGGCGACGGTAACCACTCACCATCAGGTGGGCCGTATGCTCGTCTGCCTACAAAGGCAATAAAAAAAAATAAGAACTGTCAAAATTGATTTTCGGATTTCGTGACGATGGCGCACTAAATCAATCCACTCGAAACTTAACTAACAGCTTAATTCAAACTTAAAAAATATTAAAATAAAAAATGGCACTAAATAATATTTAAAAAATTATTGACTATTCAAATTTTTATTAATTGTATTGATTTTAATATTTCAAACGGCTTTTCGTTTGTTCTAGTTAAAATGTAATTTTAAGTATAATGATTATTAAATATATAGTATAGGCGTCGAGTTGTTTTTTCACTTACATGTTTGTAATATTATTATTTATTGGAAGCTAAGGCTTTCAATAACGTATACCTTGCATTTGTTTAAGAATGCATTATAATTTTTATTCTCTTACATTACGTAAATGTATGTTTTAAGAATTTGAACTAATTTAACTTAGTGTGATAAGAATATATTATGTATAAATTTTGTTACTAAATATGTATAGGGCCAGGACTCGAATCAAGAAAGCAGGTTTTAGTGCGACGTCTACCTACGTTAAAAGTTCAAGCAAAATTTATATTTACCGACAATTCTAACGTTAATATCCGTCACGTTACGTCACATTTTAAAACGGATCCGATTTTAATTATGCGCATGGGTTATTGTATCCAGCGGCGGATCCAGGGGGGGGGGTCATGGGGGTCATGACCCCCCCCCCCTGAGCTAGTTCCAGGACTTGAACTAACTTGGACTAATTGAAGAACATCATGATTTATTTATTAGCTATTGTTATCAAAATTAAATTATAAGTTCTTAACTTGCCCACGACTATATGACTATATCCTGGCGCCAAAGCTGGATCCGCCCTTGATTGTATCTTTCTTTTACCAATTTCGCGTTTCAATTAGGCATCGCACTAGAAGCCCGCGGTCTTTCGTTCTGCGCATCTTCTTAAACTAAAGTTTTCATACGGTGCATAATTTAACTATAATAATACTCTGTCTAGTTTTCTCATTAGACGGCAGAGGGTTGTAACGGTCAATTTAAGACATGCCGTGTTGGAGGATGTGATTCTCGCGACACACGCGACCGCGTCTGTGATTGTGTAGCGTCTACATTGCGTTTCGCGTACGAGAATATTTATATATATATATATATATATCTACAATTTAGTTTTGGTTTCGTAATGTAACGTTTGCTTTTTACGAAACATTTACAATTACATGTTATATGACCGTCCCGCTGGAAACATTAATTGATATATTCACTACTGCTCACGAACAAATGGTACCGTTACTGAAAACCTTCCATTACTAAACTTAAAAAAAAAAAAAAAACTTACCGATACATAACTAACGATATCTAAAATGTTAAAGTAATTAAATATGTGTCTATCAATACATAAATATAAAAATAAAAACGAAATAAATGATTGTTGTCTGTGTGTGTGTGTGTATACTTAAATAATTGAAATGTACTATTGAATTTGAAAATAACTATGTAACTATTGGTATTTGTTGTGTATCGAAGATAAGTGACCCGTGCATCTAGTTGATAGTGATTTTGTCATTAGACGTTTCCTGTTTTTGTTGCATAAATGTGTTTTTATCATTATAAATCGATGGAATAAATTAATCAATGTGAAAATTGTGTTTCATTGTATCAGTTAATTCCTAAACCACTCAACTTTCGTATACATAGGCAAAAACAAAAACTTACCGAAAAATCTTACCGATTTTTTTTATTTTTATTGCTTAGATGGGTACGAGCTCACAGCCCACCTGGTGTGAAATGGTTACTGGAGCCCATAAACATCAACAACATAGACGCGCCGCCCACCTTGAGATACAAGTTCTAAAGTCTCAGTATAGTTACAACAGATGCCCCGCTCTTCAAACCGAAAGGCATTACTGCTTCACGGCAGAAATAGGCAGGGCGGTGGTACCTATCCGCGCGGACTCACAAGTGGTCTTACCACCAGTAATTACGAAAATTAAAAATTTGCGGGTTTGATTTTTATTACACGATGTTATTCCTTAACCGTGGAAGTCAATCGCGAATATTTGTGATTGATATTAAAGAAAAAAAAGTAGCAACTATAGTCAGTACGTATGATGAGCTAAGATTTTGTAACCTTATCCAGTAATGAGACTGCCGGCCTTCAAATGCAGGTAGGTACCTTTTACCAAGAAATCGGATAAGCAAATAGGTAAGTAGGTACCTTCCACTTGTTTACGAGCGACTCGCAAGAAGGGATTGCATCGTGTCTAAATGCAATTTGCAGAATTGATTAACTTGCGTGTATGCAGGTGCCGTTGTGTTATGATTACGAGCAGCTTCTCGAGAGATCTAAAGACAAGCCTAGATGGAACTGTTTGAAGAAAAATATTTTCATATGGAACCGTGATTGGATTTGGAGTTTTTCTTGAGTTTCGTCCATACTAATGTTATGAATGTGAGAGCGTCCTCCTTTCATGTCGAATCGAAGCAACGGATTGATATAGATTTTTTTCAGTAACACTATTATATTAGGAGAAGGTTAGCGAAGGCGCGGGTAACAGCTTGTGATATTATAATTAATTACTTTTTTTTATTGCTTAGATGGGTGGACGAGCTCACAGCCCACCTGGTGTTAAGTGGTTACTGGAGCCCATAGACATCTACAGCGTAAATGCGCCACCCACCTTGAGATATAAGTTCTAAGGTCTCAGTATAGTTACAACGACTGCCGCGCCCTTCAAACCGAAACGCATTACTGCTTCACGGCAGAAATAGGCAGAGTGGTGGTACCTACCCGTGCGGACTCTACCACTAATAATTACGCAAATTATAATTTTTCGGGTTTGATTTTTATTACAGGATGTTATTCCATCACTGTGGAGGTCAATCGTGAACATTTGTTAAGTACGTATTTGATTAGAAAAATAGGTACCCGCCTACGGGATTCGAACACCGGTGCATCGCTTGACACGAATGCACCGGACGTTTTATCCTGTAGGCCACGACGACTATTTGGAAAATGGCCATCGTGGATATCAAAGTATGCGAAGAAACAACACTCTGGGATCCGCTTTACACCAGGCGAGCCGC
Source organism: Bombyx mandarina (assembly GCF_030267445.1). NCBI lineage: Eukaryota > Metazoa > Arthropoda > Insecta > Lepidoptera > Bombycidae > Bombyx > Bombyx mandarina. Next base: position 2,883,224 of record NC_143208.1, read on the forward strand.
CAGACGTAATCGCCTACACATTTACTGAAAAAAAATTACAATATGAACAATTAAACGTAAATAAATAGATAAACATTATTTTTTATTTGTATTGATAGTAAAGTAATGTTTTTTTTATCATCGGTCCTTGTTACGTGTAAAAATATTCATATTAATCTGACGAATTAATATGTATTATTAGGTAATATTAGGTATGTTCATTGAAACATTATGTTGCAAAGACTAAATTGAGGTTAACAAAGGCGATTTAAAATGCAATGATGTACGTCTTTAATGGTATCTCGAGACAGGAGTTTCCGATAGGAAGCGGTCGATTATTTTTGAAATTCAATTACATATTCGGAATAGCCTAGAATAGAATAGAATATTATTTGTCAGGTCGGCTAGAATTAAATAGGCTTATCCTTCTAATATCGTTTCCCATTAGTTGATTTGAGTGAATCAGACGTTATGACTCACTGCACAACCCCTTACTAATCAACCCCGAAACGAATACCAAAAATACTTCAAACAAATTTAGACCTTAACAATAAAGACAGAGTGATTGTAGAAACATAAAAGTACAATGACCCAATTTGTGTAAACTACAGCAAAACGATATAAAATAGAATCAGTTATGCAAAGGTAAAAGTTTTAATGTTAATATTATTTCGAAATCAGTACGTGGAAAGAATGCGGGTTTTCAAATGATCGTAGCGAAATTAGATCCAAGCTCCTTGTAAAGAGACGCCGCACTGATATTAATACTTTACCATTTCTATGAAATTATATTTGACTATTGAGCAACACACCTGATGCGAACCAAGCACTTTTTGTTACTCGTATAAAATATTTTATAACGACTGCATTTTTGTCCATCAAATGAAGGCGTTTAAAGCATTACTTATATAATTTGCTTGTGGTAATTTATTGTCAGATCAATTATTTGATTCAATGAATTTAATTAAAATTTTGTTTTGAGAAATTGCGTTGGTTCAACTCAATTTCATTTAAAACTCATGAATGTCTACACCGAATCTGATAGCAGATAAATATTGTATGGCATTTGATCATTGGCTTCGGAATACAAGTATCAAGCGAACAATTTATGTAATATTATGCACAATAACTCTGCCTCTAATTTCAATCTACCCTTTTATTGTGATTGTTTGATTGAACACTACGAAATTTCTAGCTTGTAAGTTTACGGTATAATATGATGCATCAACACGTTGACTTGAACATGCTAAGACTGATTACTCTAGCCTAAACTCTGCAGAATATTGAATTGGACTTCAATTTAAATAAACGGCTGATTTACGTTGATCCGCTAACTAATAAGAGACTATTCTATTCTTTACCCACCAGCAAACTGTTTGACTGTCATGACCTCGGTCAGTAAGTGTCTACAGTCGGCATCATTGCGCCACATTGAGAAGGCGGCATGACATGAGAACCCTCTTGTCGTGGCCGCTGGAAATTATATACCCGATCCTGTAGACCGAATGGTAAACAGTCGACGTCGCCCAAAACACGTCATTACGGATCCTCCCGATCAATTAAGCGGTGCTTTTAGCTACCACAAGCACCGGTCACCGTCTTCGTCGAACCCGCCGCTTGCGACGAAGGGCTCGAAGAGCGAATTAACCTATAGACACAGCCCACTGAGTTTCTCGCCTCTTCTCAGTGGGTCGCGTTTCCGATCCGGTGGTAGATTCTGCGACGCACTGCTCTTGCTAGGGTCAGTGTTAGCATCACTCCGGTTTGAGTCCCGTGAGCTCGAATGTTTACACGTTTGCCTAGTGCATTGCACGGATGCGTCTTTACCATGCAGCTCTGACCTCGGATTCATTACACACGGCACTAACCGATAACCAACGCAGCAGCCTCCAAGCTTTACAATGCAGAGCTGCCGGCCCATTTAGTAGCAATGTTTTTAGTACTTGACCAGTTTTTTAAGCATATTTTGTAATATTTTGGTACCGATTGTAAAATGTATTTTGTTTCTTTTTTCTTTGGACCTATATATACACTGTCCAATGTTTTCATCGCTTAATGTTTCAGCGTTAATCTGTATCTAAATTAAAATAATTTGGGGTCGCATCTTGCCTTAGTATAGTTACGACGCAATAAAGATCTACTTAATCATTGATTCGGTGACGCATATTTATTGATACAGCATTTTTATTTAGAGCCGAATGGCAAATATGGACGAATGATGATATTAATGGCTTCGATCAGTTAATAGTTCGGTAGAAGTATAACATTGACCAAACATCAATAAAACATATATTATTGTGTTAGTACTGAGCACAGAAAAGACCCTAGCAATCAGTTTATCCCTTTCCACCATCGCCGACTTTCAACAGAGCTCTAATGGTAATTGCACGAATGCACGTTTAATGAAAAGAGTTTTAATGAACTTGCGATATGCACTTCTAGGGGACCTCCCCAACAACGGCCTCCCATTTAAGTTGAACTACTTCATATATTAAACTTATACACGACCAAAGGCCATAAGGACTGGATGTGTCATATCACACGACTGGCCGTGTATCAGTGAAGTATTTGAATGACTTTGCCAAGAGAAAGTGAGTTTTATCACCGACAAAGTTAGGTATCAATTCATTCGTCGTAGTTTTTTTGCGTTTAGTAAACAAACACCCTCACATTATAATATGTTACGTTATGAAATGTGGATATACCTTTTACCTTTCATCCTTTCATCTTCACTGTGGCAGTATTTTATTGATTTATTTACAGAACATTTCGTTTTTACCATCGCACCGCCCGCCACCGGAGTAGAGTTCATCCATACTACCTGGAGGCCATGTGTTCATCCATAGTGCGTTTCCAGAGATCTTTTTTGCCACGTACCATCCGGCTTTGGAATGAGCTCCCCTCCACGGTATTTCCCGAGTGCTATGACATGTCCGTCTTCAAACCAAGCTTGTGGAGAGTACTATACGGTAGACAGCGGCTTGGCTCTGCTCCTGGCATTGCTGAAGTCCACGGGCGACGGTAACCACTCACCATCATCAGGTGGGCCGACTTAGGCTGAAACTTAGCCCGAAGGAATATTTTGAACCAATTATTATTAATTTATTTTGTTGATTGAGGTGAAGCATGATGTAACATAAATGGAAGAATGAACTCATACTAGCATTAATTACATTATCGCATACATAAATCTAATGTATTTTATGAATATCGAAAGAAAATAAAAATAAAACTATTACTCATTATCATTTAGTGTTATTAAGCGCATTTATTTTACATACATTAAAAGTGTACAAGTATTTTGTATATATATTTTTTTATTCCATTTCCCGTAGCTCAAGATTTACTGACTAAAATCGACAGTTACCTCTTCATAAAAGTTTATTCATTTTCCTGATCGTATCCACGTTAGTTCAGTCCGCCTTGTTCTACCTGGCGTAGTGTACGTGAAAAGCTTATTCAGCACTTACCGCCTCCAATACCCACACGTGTGCTCCGATCATATTATTTAGAATAGTTTTAGCAAAAATAATATCATTTAACCTGCGGACAGCTTCAGAGAAAGGTGGTGAGTGGAATTATTAATGTCAATATTCATTACTTTTCTGGTGCATGGCGAACTTAGACTTTTCGGAAATATTAAATAGAATTCTGTTCATCTTTCAAGATTTTCGTAATACGATTAGCAAAAATTTATCTAGCTTCTTATTCTTTGCATTTTCTTTCAAGCAGATTTATTTCTAACATTAATTTTTACATTAATGATGCTATAAATTATTAAGTTTTGTAAATTGATCCGATATATATGTAATTATATGTTCTGTTTAATTAACATATAATTTTGGGCTACATATAAAATTTTGTGTAATACAAAATGTTGTTTGTTAAGTTAAGTTATTTTATTTTTTATTATTTAACTTGTATTTAACATGAAACACTTATGATAGTTCACAAAACTTTTCAATGATATAATAGCGTGAGTCTCAAATTAAAACGAAGGTTTAATGGACTAATTGTTCGTGCTCTGCGCGTCTGCTTATTCTTCACTTCTTCTTAAACTTCATACGTCTGCTTGTACATCCTCGGAGGAATAATTTTCGCAAAATACCGTCAACATATAAATCGGCATGCGGTAGTTACAACAAATATGTGTATCGAGGTCTGACTTAGGAAATACTAAACAAAAAAACGTGTTTTTATTAATAGTCTAATCTAAAAAAACCTAGATATGTTTTGTCCGGTCTCACCTAATTTCAATTACGTACATGCTTATTAGTTTTTTCTAAAACTACGCAAAAATATTAAGCCTATTTCGATGAAGTTTTGTTCTTAAAGGACGAACCAGTGAGACTCGTAAACTGATGAGTTTTATCAATGAAATGATATAGCCAAATTTAACAATTAATTTTAACCCCGGTGACATCGCGAAAATAATCTTAAATAGAAGATTATTTATTTGCTTGTATTTATAAAGGACGTAGTCGAATGAATGAAGTATTGAGGGTATAGTTTATCAGGACTCGCATTGGTGAAATCGTAAATAATTTAAATACCTAGACATGCGCCCATATTCTGATTTTTAAATTCTTAAATTTCAAAGGTACATAATACATTTATTGAAACATCTATACTAATATTATAAAGAGGAAAGATTTGTTTGTTTGTTTGTTTCGAATAGGCTCCGAAACTACTGGACCGATTTGAAAAATTCTTTTTCCATTAGAAGCCGACATTGTCCCTGATGAACATAGGCTACTTTTTAAAATTAAAAAAAAATATTTTATTTTTTTGGTTTCATGTGTGTTTTAATGTTTCCGAAGCGAAGCGAGGGCGGGTCGCTAGTAATATAATAAAACAAAACAACAAAGTTTCGTGCGTAGATAGAAATGTGAGTACTTGTCTCTTCTGGTCAGCATAATATTCACAGAGCTCGTATAACATACCTATTAAATGAAACAAAATGTCGGACTTCTTCACTACAAATATGTGACAATTTAAACGTATGATAATGAAATCAATACAAATATTTTTTTATTAAGTTGAATTTCTGTCACGTGGCGGCATGACATAAAAAAACTATGGGGATTCATTAAAGAGCGCTAACAAATCGTACGAACAATTTTACGGCGACCATAGTGAGTCACGTCGCGTGCACAAATGCAAACTACCCTCCAACCTTACCTGACCTCCCGTGCCCTTCAGCTTTCAAAGCAAGACGATAGTTCCTTAACGAGCGGGGTACCAAATTAAGGTGGCGCTTTTAATTTAGGATTGTACGTATGTTTTTATCCGTGAGTCACGGGTGTTGTATTATTCGTGTTACTACATGCCTTTATTGCAAATAGCGAGAGAACACAATTTTTTTTTGTAATTTCTTAATCGTGTAACTTTAAAAATCAGCTAAAAATCTTTTTCTTTCAATTAATATGAATATTTACGTCAGTTTAAGTTTAAAATTAAACATATAGATTTCTAGCTCTGTGATTGATTTCATTTATTTAGGTTTTCATTGATTTTTATTGCATAAACTAGCTGACCCGGCAGACTTCGTAGTGCCTTAATCGATAAATAAAATACCTAAACTTTTATATAAAATAAACTTGAAACAAACAAAAGGAATCCGTCCGACGGGGTTACGTCAAAGGAAGAACAAAATTGTTATTTTTATTTAATTCCGAGCATTTTCATATTTATCTACCTTTTAAACCTTCTCTGGACTTCCACAAATAATTCAAGACCAAAATTAGCTAAATCGGTCCAGCCGTTCTCGAGTTTTAGTGAGACTAACGAACAGCAATTCATTTTTATATATATAGATGAATGGTCTCACACCTCTTCCGTCGTTCAGAATTGTCGAATCCCGTCGCATATCTCGAGACATAAGGTCGCAGACTCAATTAAATTGTGCAACAGCTGTTTCTCCCCTCAAACCCGAATGCAAGAGTGCTTCGCCGCAAAAATAGGGAAGATTCTAGTATCCATCGGGGCGGACTGATAAATGTAAAGAAGTTTCAATTATGCTTACAACTCGCGAAAACTAATGAACTATTTATTTTACTAAATTTTTTTTTAATTCTATCTAAGTACTTTCGTTTTTATGCTCAAGTAATAGCAACTGAAAATGAATGTTCGGATTATTGTTGTAGTGTCATTCTCATGGATCATTTGGATTCACGGAGGAACTTTGATTCCCTGTGTTGTGTACGAAATATATGTGGAGTGCTCTGAATAAGTTTGAGATGATCGTTACTTAGAATAGTTACGTTCATTTGGTGAAGCGATTCCAAATCTGTGGTATGCTTATCCTTGGGACGCGGACTCACATGTATTTTTTTTTATTGCTTAGTTGGGTGGACAAGCTCACAGCACACCTGCTGTTAAGTGGTTACTGGAGCCCATAGACATCCACAACGTAAATGCGCCACCCACCTTGACATATAAGTTCTAAAGTCTCAGTATAGGAACAACGGCAGCCCCGCCTTTCAAACGGAAACGCATTACTGCTTCACGGCAGAAATAGGCAGCGTGGTGGTATCCACCCGTGCGGACTCACAAGAGGTCCTACCACCAGTAAAACAACGTTAAACCAGTAACGTTTATTGTAACAAACTTGTAATTTTTTTGATTTCAGGCATAAAAATGCTGTCGTTCGGATTATGGTATTTCGTGATTGCTGCTGCTTCAACGGCCGCTGACACGGGTACGATAAATTTCGATTGGTCCTAATTGTATTTTTGTGTAATTAAAACTACTTTCTTTACGCTTCTTTTATGATCTTATATTATACTAGCGGCCGACTCCGGCTCCGCTCGAGTCTTTAACAAACATTTCAACGATATTTGACGGTGTTTTATTTTTTTAAATAAAAGAACACTTATTTACGGCATAGCTATAATTAGTTAGACATGCTGTCGCGACACTTTTTGTAAATAATAAGGTGTTCTACAAAGTCGTAGTACATTATTTTGTTCTATCATCAATAGTTTTCACATTATTGGAGTTTTAGTACGGAACCCTAATTTTTTTCAAAAAATATTGAAGCCTATGTCACTCGGGAGTAGTGTAGCTTCCAAACAGTGAAAGAATTTTTCAAATCGGTTCAGGAGTTTCGGAGCCTATTCAATACAAACAAACAAACAAATCTTTCCTCTTTATAATATTATTATTATTATTATAGTATTATATATTCTTTTATGTATTTCCGTCTTTTCAGTTGTTCGAAAACCGTAAAGCATTAATGTGTATTATCTATGCCGTAAACTATTTGAAACATTGAAAATAACATCGTTTGGAGCCTCTGGGTCTGCGGAGGGACTTTGGTTCCCTCTATATTTTGTACCGCATGTTCCATGGGGAGTGCTCTGAGGAATTGTTCGAGATGATACCAACGTCTCGTTTTTACCATCGCACCGCCCGCCACCGGAGTAGAGTTCATCCATACTACCTGGAGCCACTGCGGTCATCCACAGTGCGTTTCCAGAAATCTTTTTTGCCACGTACCATCCGGCTATGGAATGAGCTCCCCTCCACGGTGTTTCCCGAGCGCTATGACATGTCCTTCTTCAAACGAGGCTTGTGGAGAGTATTAAGCGGTAGGCAGCGGCTTGGCTCTGCCCTTGGCATTGCTGAAGTCCACGGGCAACGGTAACCACTCACCATCAGGTGGGCCGTATGCTCGTCTGCCTACAAAGGCAATAAAAAATAATAATAAAAACATAACGACAACACAAAATGCTAGATGAAATCGTAAACGTTATAATTTTTACGACCTCCAAAAACCGAGGAATCTACTACAGTGAAACAACTTGACAATAGATTAAATAAAATGCCGGATGTATTGCGAGTATCATCTGAGAACGGTTGACCCGATTTGCTTGATCTTTTCTTCGTTTCGATCGTAATAGTCATGACAGGGTTCGTAAGATAATTTCTAACAATCAGTGGCAGTTAAAATCAGCGTAAAGACAGCGGCGGACGTCTAATGACGGTGATGACAACGGAGAGTGACTGTCCTTCATAGACTTAACACAAAATGTCCAGTAGATTTATTAATACGCTTTTATTAGCTTCATGTTTATAACGGAATCTTGATTTTGACCCCCTTCAAAACGTCGGATTAACTCGAAATTTAGTATACTTATTAAGGACTAATTCAATATTAAATAAAAAAATAGAAAAAATAAAAAAAATAGAAATTTTTTAAATTCAACTAAAAATGAAAAATAAATAATAATTAAAAAAACGAACAAAATACGCTTTTACAGAAAATCCAACAAAAAAATAGAAAAAAAAGCGTGGGGTGCTTTTTTACAATAAAAACATTTTCCTGACACTGTTTTTAATTCAAATTTATTAAAAATTATTTTCTAGTTTATACTTGAATTGTCTATAAAAGCGTATTTTGTTAGTTAAACTATTATTTATATTTATTGCTTAAATAGATAAATGAATGACCTCACCCGGTGTGTGCTCGAAGAATAACACACTGTTTTTTATGCAGAAGTTGTGGTCCTTCGAGCGGTGCGTGGCAGGAATGCTCGTCTCCCTTGCGGCCAGGGTAAAGTGTTCCTTGACGGGCCCGATTCTTACGTTTTGTGGGTGAAGAACGAGAGAGACGTCTTATATCGATTCCCGAATAATGAAACTGATAATAGGTTAGTATACTATATTTTTCCGAAAGACCCAATTACGTTTAGAATATCAAAAAAAAACCGGCACATCGTCTTTATGTATTAATAACTAATCTACAAATATAAATATATATATATCGACGCTTGAAAGGCAAACTTGTCTAAGCGACAATAACTGCTTTGTACATAAATGATAGGCAATAACCATATTCGATGCGCAAACAAAATATATTTCTAGGTCTATTAAAATCATTTCAAACCTACAGCTACTAGCTAGATTCTACTACAGCTAGATTCGTTAAAATAAATTTTGTTTTCAGGTATTTCAACTTTAAATTAGTCTACTGTAAAGTTCACGCATTGTCGCTTAGTCACGTTTGTCTTTCAAGCGTCGATATAATGTATTATTAATTTTGAGTTTTTGTTTTATTATTATTGATTTTTTGTTATATTATTATCATTATTGCTTTTGTTTTATTCCGAGATTGAAGTTATTGTTTTTATTTAATTCTGGTATACTATATGAAATGTTAATGAATATAATATGGATGCAAAATCTGGAGTATATGAAATAAATAAAATAAATAAATAAATAAAAGCAACTGAGAAACCGAATGAAGATACCACAGTAATAAAGTAATAGACGGATATGACTTTGATGGATACTACATGAATTAGCCTTTTAATACTTTAGGTCTATACCTTATGGTGAGTAGGTGAAGTTGCCATCGACATCAGTAACACCAAGACTATCGAGAAGCCGTTAGATGTCGTCAATGATTGTTTTATAGCCTTCATTTGAATCTTCACAGCTTGTAAACCGAAATACATGATGTGGTGTGGGGCACCCGTCTTAAGGTACGAGTCATACTCATACCTTAAGATATAATGCCGTAATATAATGCGATTGAGATTTAGACCTCATGTCTCAATGTACATCGTCACTCACGCCCTGAGGTCTATGAGCTCCTTTATACAACAGCTGTGAAATCTGTCACCCGCTTACACGATAAAAAACTATAAAGTAACGTATTATTGAGTAATTTGTCAGAACGCGTGTTAGCTTTACGCCATGCTACACATGGGTGGACGAGCTCACAGCCTACCTGATGTTAAGTGGTTACTGGAGCCCATAGACATCCACAACGTATATGCGCCACCCACCTTGAGATACAAGGTCTCAAGTATAGTTACAAAGGCTGCCCCACCCTTCAAACCGAAACGCATTACTGCTTCACGGCAGAAATAGGCAGGGTGGTGGTACCCACCCGCGCGGACTCACAAGAGGTCCTACGACCAGTAATTACGCAAATTATAATTTTGCGGGTTTCAATTTTATTACACGATCGTATTCCTTTACCGTGGAAGTCAATCGTGAACATTTGTAGAGTACGTATTTCATTAGAAAAATTGGTACCCGCCTGCTGGATTCGAACACCGGTGCATCGCTTCAACACGAATGCACCGGACGTCTTATCCGTTAGGCCACGACGACTACTCGTGATTGTGATGCTTACCAGCGCGGGCTATCTGTCACAGACCTACGCAGTAGCGCCAAGTCTATTTATGCGTGTGTTCGCAGGGCCTTCGCGTCGGACCGCGTGTACGGTACCACTTGTGAATCTGGTTCGTGTCATGACGACACAGCACTCCTCCTGAAGCACGTGAGCGACGAGGACGCCGGGACGTACCGCTGCCGTGTCCACTACCAGGCTTCGCCATCAGTCGACCACGTTGTTGACCTAAAACTTGTTGGTGAGTTCACAAAAAAAAAAAAACAAAAAAAACCATTAAGTGTACTTTTAAAGATTCCTTATACAGGGTGTATTGTTATTTAGAAGAAATTGTAAGAATCTACTATAGTTCAACTAATCGGAAAATATTAGTCGTACAAAACTATCATAAAATACATAATTAGTACTTATATAGGATTTCATAATTGAATGCGGAACTTGTAATAATAAGTTTCTCTAGTACAAGTCCTTCGCGCGATCCAGATTTTTGCCAGATATCTTCTATTCTGTTATAACTAATTGTTAAGTTAAAATGTGATGATTGTTAAGTACGTACGTATATTGAAAATCTGATTATTAATAAAATGTTGGATGTAGTATTAGAAGTACATATTTATCGGTTTTAGAGTGCTCAATGACTCAATTCATTTTATAAATTTGAGGTCAATTACAATTATCACAGTTTGCATATTTTAATATTAATGGATAATTCATTTTTCTTAAATAAAGTGCCGCACGACCGACAAATTCTGTTACAGAGAGCGCGCGGCGCGAATGATCACGCTTATTGTTATGAGTAGATGACAAAAATACATATTAGACACCTATTTTTTTTTTATTTTGTGTAAATTGCTGATGTTTTTTTTTTGGATTTTGTCCTAGATTCGCCTGGAGTTCCGAAGATATACAATGAAAATAACGAGCTGATCAAACTTGGCTACGTCGGGCCCATTAGCTTGGGAGCCAACCTGACCTTCGTTTGTAAAGTCGCTGATGGTAATTTATTTTGAAATTTTTCAATGACGCTAATACTTAAAAACGATGAGACAAACGGACGAAAAACTTGACCCCAGTCTATCTATAAATCTAGAATTTAGCTCACGTCGACTAAGACAATCATACATTGTTTGCAGATCAACCAAAAACTCTGGTGTATTGGCGTCGTAATGGCGCTGTGATAAAACGCGCAGAAGCTGCCCGTTCTGGCCTGCTGGTTGCAGAAATACGTGTTGTAAATGCGACACGCAATGAACTCGATGCTCACTACGAGTGTCTTGCGCAAAACGCTGACGTCACTGATCCATTAACTGCCAGCTTTGTTGTGAAGATGTTCCGTGAGTATGGATTGGAATTCGAGACCTAGAAAATAGGAATCTCTTTTTTTTTCCTAACTATTCACTAGTAGTCCAAGGGGTTATTCGAGTTTCTCGCGAACTAAATCTGGGTTTTTTTTTAACTATGGGATATCCATTTACTGATACCTGATCGAGGGGGGTAAGGGACCGAGTTATGTCGGACTCCGGCGCCTCCTGAGAAGAAGGGAAGAAGTAGGAAGAAGCACTAGCCCTAGCAAGAGCAGTGCCTCGCGGAATCTATCATAGGATCGGAATCGCGACCTACTGAGAAGATCCGGCGAGAAACTAAGTATGCTGTACCTATGTTACATCAATTCCGGTTTATGCGCTCGTCGAACCCTTCGTTGATGAGTTTAACGGGGAAGGTAACCGGGGCTTAAAAAGCCTAAAAGCACCTAAGTATCTCCTTCTCTTTCTATGATCAATCAAGACACAATGTATCTAGTATATGAAGTATCTTACTGCCTAGAACCAAATTGAAAGCAAATGTAAAGAGATAGAACTGAATTCGGTTCGGATAATACCACATTAAATTTCTAAATAATAAGTTACTGTGATGACATTTATTACAAATTATATCATCAGAATGATATCATAAGAATTCAGACCGTTAATTTAATCTTAAGAGGTTGCTAGGTAGCGTTTGAACCACTTGGCGGTGCGTATCCTATGCGTACCCTGTGTGTATAATTTAACTTTAGGTACTAATGTTCGCGCAACAGTCGACTTTCGACCGTAATCATTTTTTTTATGTAATACATTATCTCTTTCATTTCGTTTGTGACCTGTTGACCCCAAAAAAGATATTTTTTATAGCTCATATGGGTAGACAGCTCACAGACCACTTAGTGTTAATTGGTTACCGGAGCCCATAGACATGTACAATGTAAATGCGCCACCCACCTTGAGATATAAGTTCTAAGGTCTCAGTATAGTTCAACGGCTGCCCCACCCTTCAAGCCGAAACGCATTACTGCTTCACGGCAGAAATAGGCGGGGTGGTGGTACCTACCCGTGCGGACTCACAAGAGGTCCTACCACCAGTGGTTGACAAAGAAAAGTATAGCCAAATTGTTTTGTGTTTGCCTATTTATAGTTACATAGGTTTGAACCATCTTCAAATATTAATGTGATTTAAATAGTTAGAGATGCGATTTTCATTTTCACGGTAATGCCAAAGAGACAGTCGAATACTAAATTCACATTGCAATTGAATTAAAAGTGTTTTTTTTGCGCAGTACCACCAATGCGCGTGGAGATCAGGTTAAATAACAACTTGAACTTCGAAGCGGGACAGCCGCGTGTGGTGGATTGTGTCGTGGTTGGCTGCGTGCCACCACCGTCTATAACTTGGCACCTCGGGGATAACATGCTGAGGCCGAGTGTTCATAAGGTAATTGATAAAAGTTGAATATTTGAAAAATAATAATAACATAACTTACTTGTATGTATATCGTGGTTCAAGTGCCGTATTGCTCTATAAATACATCGATACAGAACACAAAAAAGGGCAGGGGATTAGCCCTGATTTATTCAAAAGCTAATTTACACAATCGTTGTTTAAATAATTACAGAATGAAAGAAATGAATGAATGAATCTTTTACTGCGTTCGGTGGGTATTTATATTTTAAGCATTTCCTTCAGGAACTTCACGACGGCAACTATACAGTGTCATCTTTGACACTAGCTCCATCGCTGCGCGACAACAAACACGACTTAACTTGTAGAGCACACAATTCGCATCTACCTAACGATTTGTTTGAGAACAAAGTCAAGCTCAATGTTGGATGTGAGTGGTTTTTGGCTTGTTTTTTAAAATAAGGATCAGGAATTCCCAGTATTCTAATAATGCAGTACTATTAGAACATGTTTTGCAACAACTTGTTTCTCTACGCAGTTTTACGTCGTATAAAATGAACAGTAATTGTCATACGCGTTTGCTGCGGATTCTTAGGGCCATGACTTTTTGCGAAAAAACCTGAGCCTAACTCAGCGTTTTTGAGTTTTAATAATAATAATAAAGCCCGTTTATTTACAATCCATAATAATGTCGTTATTACATGCGATTTAATATATACTGGGGTAAAATTTCTTTAATTTTCTTTACTCGCTATCTTTACTTTCTTCTATACTATTGATCGGAACCCCTTCTCGGCAAAATTCAAATTCAAAATTCAAATTTGATTGAATTAATTTGAAAAAGGATTGAATTTGAATTTTGGAATTTTGCATAAATAAATGGACAAATTCACGTCCGAAATGATATTATGTGGTAATCGAAGCGAATAAAAATCTGATCGTGAATGTAAGTCGGCACCCGTCTTGACAAATCCGAATCTACTTCCTTGGGAAGAGCTTACAACACACCATCCCAATTATGATTTATGAAATTATGAATTTTAGTTCGTCCATTCTGTTTGTCAAATCGGCAAGACGATGTCGGGGCTGTGCACGGAGAGGCCGAAACAGTGACGTGCGTGGTGGAAGCATCACCCGAACCGATGCAATTCAGTTGGACCTTTGCTGATTCCAAAACATTATACACTAGTGTCAAGGTTTGTTGCATTTTATAGATTAAAGCTTTGTAAAAATTATATTAACAGCGTTCTATCGTATATTTTGAGCGTGTTTGCTGATAAAACGTAGCAGCTAGTTAGAATTTTATCTTTGGGCCCCTTGAGCTCATCTACTAACCTGGTGACGCTGACATGGTCTCTGTAGACCATCAGCTTAAGTAGGAAAAAAAGGAGAGTTTTTTAACGTTCTCGATCGCGTAAAAGTTAACTCAAATTTGTATGCAGTTGGAACAGCGCCCCAAAACAGCTTCATGTGAAACCATGAGCGATTGTAAGGACCTGCAGAATCAGAAATGAATTAGCACTACGGTTATTGCAGATCGAGGTTAACACTAATTGGTATTCCGCTTTACAAATCCGATAAAATGACTTTTTCCACGTAAGCTTACTCGGAATTACTACCGATTATCATCTTCAGTGATGTTAAGTCTCATCATCTATGAACAAATGGGAAATGGTTTTTGTGACAGTTTCCAAATCCAAAATATCGGGAGGGGTGCCTTTGTCTGGTAGGTTCCCTTGAAGAAGAAGTATTCGGGTGCTTATTAGTTTTTTTAACGATGCGCAGAAATCGTCTTCTCGCATTAAAACTAATGATCTGAAATTAAAACTAATAATCTAAAAAATGACTAATTTTACAGGAGAGTGTTTTAAAGGTTTAACATGTGATATTTTTAATATTAGTCAACATGGTAACATTTTTTTTTTTTTTACCAGTTACATTATCTGTCTTTTAAAGTAAGATAAAATGATGTATTAATTTTGTAATTTTGTTAGTTAAAATACAGGTAAACTAAAAAAAAGAAAAACTAAAACAAAACTACGCTCTTTTGACAGTATTTATGAGAAAAATACTGGTGATACTAAATGATTCCGCATATTAACTCAATTTCGAATATTTTTGCAAATTATACACTTTTAATGCGAAAAGACGAAATGTTTGGATACACAGAAGGTTAGTGGACACAACCACCGCTACATGTCATCGCTGACATGGAAACCACGCGAGGAAGATCTTGGCCAGCTCGTCTGCCGGGCCACCAATTCTTTCGGGGAGCAGAAGCGACCCTGCACGTACACCATTACACCGGGGGGCGCACCTATCTCTCCCGAGTGTGTAGTCATTCGATCTTACCCTAATGTCCTAAGGGTCCAATGTAAAAAAGGTTCGTAGTAAAACATATTGCATCTTCGCTTAAATTCAATTGTATTTATTACGTATTTATATATTCAAAATGCAATGTTATTGACGTAAATATACCTTGAAATAAGGTATTTAGGTCTTAATTGAAGTAATACAGATTTTTCAGGTAGGAATTCTGAGGTTTGATCTAAAAGAGTTAGGGACAAATGTTTCTAGGGAAGACTTCAATTGTATATTTGAAGTAGGTCAAAGACATTCGGATACATATATCTCTGAATACCATATGCGATGAATGGGTCGACCGTTTTCTTAAATTATTAATTAATTAAAAAAATCCACATAAATGAAGTTTGAACATATTTTACGAATCTATTTACTGTCTAAATTTACCTTACTTACACCTAAAGTGACACATATTTAGATAACTACCGCTAAAAATAGTCGTGTATCGATTTATTTATTTATTTATTGTTAACATAGAATTAGAAACACAATCATAATTTGCATCTGTGCTTGAACTAGGTGATAAAACCTGTATCTCAAGCAGCAGTGCTCCTAGTCCAAAAAAAATACAACAGCTTTACTCACATACACAAAAATAGAAAATTACTAAACAAAAATTAATATAACCAATAAATTTCATATTTAGCTTGGAACGGTGGTCGGCCTCAAATGGTGCACCTAGAGATCGTGGATGAAAGCGGTAAACTGTTACACAACGTTACCGATTCAGCTGGTCACTTCCACGTAACCGATATCGAAGACGAACGAAATTTGACCGCGTTTGTATACGCGAGCAACGTCCGAGGTCGCAGCCAATCGAGGATCATGCGTCTGCAGAGCATGAAGCCTTTGACTTCATCAGGTAACCTTTGTTTTAAAGTTGCAATCCACCACACGCGGCTGCCCCGCTTCGAAGTTCAAGTTGTTATCTGTAACTGTAATCTATATTGTAACTTGATCTCCACGCTCATTGGTCGTACTGTGCAAAAAAAAAACACTTTTAAATCAATTGCAATGTGAATTTAGTTTTCGGCTGTCTCTTTGGCATTACCGTGAAATTGAAAATCGCGTCTCTAACTATTCAAATCCGAATAATATTTGAAGACGGTTCAAATTTATTTATAAATAGGCAAATACAAAACCGTTCGGCTATACTTTTCTTTTTAACTACGGGTGGCAGGACTTCTTGTGAATCCGCGCGGGTAAGTACCACCACCCCGCCTATTTCTGCCGTGAAGCAGTAATGCATTTCGGTTTGAAGGGTGGGGCAGCCGTTGCAACTATACTTGAGACCTTAGAAGTTATATCTCAATGCGGGTGGCGCATTTACGTTGTAGATGTCTATGGGCTCCAGTAACCACTTAACACCAGGTGGGCTGTGAGCTCGTCCACCCATCTAAGCAATAAAAAATAAAAACTCTGGAATTGTATTTGGATGCAAGCAGCGCAGGACCGGTCTTTGTGGCGAGGCTTGGGGGAGACCTATGTCCAGCGGTGGACGTCTGTGGGCTGATAAGAAGAAGAAGAATTTTAATTTCATAGCTCTCTTTGGAGCTCTCATTATTAGCATCATGCTTATAAACGCATATACCCCAGAATAGCTACGGGTGTGACTATTTAAGGCTTATAAAAAAAAACTCATACGAATTCGTTAGTAGCTCATAGATTATGATCGATTGTAGCCAAGAATATAATAGCCATATTCACTTCAATCGTTTCACTCTTGAGTGGTCGCGTGATCTTCATATCGCCTCGGGGCTGAAATAAACATTGCAAGTGTAGTAAAGCATTTATAACTTAAAAAAATCCCGTTACGTACTTACTTAAAAGTAATGATTTTCGCTTTTTCTCATCTATTGTCCATCATTTTTAAGTTTCATTCTTCACACCTTTAATGAGATATCATACTTGCGTTTAGGTGTTATAATTATTTCATTTTATTTAGTATTCAAGCTCATGCATTACCATCAGTGTGCTTGATGCGAGTTTTTTAACTTTCTCGATAGCGTTAAAGTTAACGCAATTTTGTATGCAGTTGGAACAACGCCCCTAACGACAAACGTAGGCAAACGACCCCATTCCGTACAAATATGAGCTAACTTTTACGCTATCGAGAACGTTAGAAAACTCACACTACGCTCACTGAACTCAATATTAAACGTGAATTTTATGAAAATTATTGCAAAGTGACTATTTTAGTACAACGATGTTACGCTGGGGACGTAAGTCTTAAATTCAATAAAAAAAATATTTTTTTTTAATACTTAAATTTTTAACAGTGTCGGACGACCCTCCTATCCCGACTTGGACGCGCTGGCTAGAAGCAGTAGCTGCCGGGATAGCTGTGGCAGTTGCAATCGCTTCAACGGCAATATGCATTAAGGCATTTAAGTCACGAGAGGATTTTCCTGACTTCAGCCCCGATTTGGTGCCACGTCCTGATGGTACTTATTCTACTATTCTAATTTCTTAGATGGATGAACGAACTGACGACCCTTTGGTGTTGAGTGGTTGCCGGAGTCTATAGTCATCACTGCCTGTATGCCGCCACTCACCTTGAGATATGAGGCCATGTCTCAGTCATCGGGAATAATAAAACGACTTTCCCACCCTTCAATCCGGAACGCATCACCTCTTGGTGCCCTTACTAGACAGGGTGGGTAAAGTTTTAGTCCTTAATCGTGGAAGACCATCGTGAACATACCCCAAATAAATAAATAAAAAAGGAATCAGACTGCGGGATCCGAACGCCGGCACAGCTGTATCACTCAACATGAATATACCAGACGTCTTAACCTTTAGGCTGCGACGAGTTCAAAATGCAATAACTATTTAAATTGCCTTCCATTTTATCCGCATTGTATTTTCGTAATTACAGCAAAATTTATTTAATATAAAATTTTCTATAAGAGTTAATGAATAATTTTCATTTTATGAAAATAATAAAACTTTGTTTGGATTTAAAAAAGCAGTTATTTCAATTCAAAGAAACTCTTGTATTATACAGTACAATAGTCCGTGTATGCCCTGTCACATACTACATCATTTTTCCGTTAAAACACCTTTACAATTTAAATGAGCGTTATCTCCGAGGCGAAGAAGGCATGTTGCTTTGAGTTTGTAACATCAAAAACACTAAACGAAATTTAAGCACCTTTCAGTGATGTCATCGTAATAATTCGACATAGATATGAAACCTATATTTAGACAAATTTTTATAGTAATTTAGTAACTGATCCATGAAAAGTCTTAAAGAGAATTTAACTATACATTTTCATGAATTGTTTTATGTTCAAGGAGTATTCCACCGTGAGCCCGATTTCACAAGGGAGGAACGGGTTCTGGGAACCACTAATATTACTGTCAATCAATTGGCGGCGTGTCAGAATGTGAGTTATTTATAGTTTTCTATCTTTATATATCTAACAAGCGGCCAGCTCCGGCTCCGCTAGGGTCCTTAACAAAAATTTCAACGATATTTGACGTTGTTTAATTTTTTTTAATAAAAGAACACTATTGCCACATAACTATAACAGTTAGACATGTTGTCGCGACACTTTTTTAAATAATAATGTGTTCTAAAAAGTCGTAGTACATTATTTTATTCTATCATCAGTAGTTTTCGCAGGGTACGCGGTGTAAAGGATATTTTAGGTAATTTTTTTACACCTTTGGTTTACATTATTAGAGTTTTAGCAAGGATCCCTAAATTTTTTTTAAACAGATTATAGCCTATGTCACTCGGGAATAGTGCAGCTTCCAAACAGTGAAAGAGTCTTTCAAATCGGTTCAGTAGTTTCGAAGCCTATTCAATACAAACAAACAAACAAATCTTTCCTCTTTATAATATTAGTATAGATTCTACTGTACGTGTGTATGTCACTGAATTCCTCCTAAACGGCTGAACCGATTTTAATGAATTTTTTTGTATGCGTTTGGGTGGCACCCTGGATGGCTTAGATTCACAAATCAGCCCGGCAGATGGCGCTGCAGTCGGTATCTAGGTTATGTATCTATACTGCAACTAAACAGCTGGATCGAATTTTCGTGTATGCATTCACTCATTCATTCATTCATTCATTCATTCATTCATTCATTCATTCATTCATTCATTTCATTCATTTTGTATATGCAGGACAACGTCTGTCGGGTCCGCTAGTGTATTTATAAAATATACTTTTTTGAGTTCATGACCAAACCGGATTGGGCCATTACCAGATGCCACCAGCCACCAATATGTATTCCGCTACCAACTTTGCCCTTACATTAGTCACGGTGCAGATTTATGCTGTTTTTATAAAATACACTATGTGATTTCTTCATCATCATCTAGAAGTCGTCGTTTGAAGTCGTCGTGGCCTAAAGGATAAGACGTCCGGTGCATTCGTGTTGAGCGATGTACCGGTGTTCGAATCTCAGGCGGGTACCAATTTTTCTAATGAAATACGTATTCAACAAATGTTCACGATTGACTTCCACGGTGAAGGAATAACATCGTGTAATAAAAATCAAACCTGCAAAATTATAATTTGCGTAATCACTGGTGGTAGGACCTATTGTGAGTCCGCATGGGTAGGTACCACCACCCTGCCTATTTCTGCCGTGAAGCAGTAATGCGTTTCGGTTTGAAGGGTGGGGTAGCCGTTGTAACTATACTGAGACCTTAGAACTTATATCTCAAGGTGGGTGGCGCATTTACGTTGTAGATGTCTATGGGCTCCAGTAACCACTTAACACCAGGTGGGCTGTGAGCTCGTCCACCCATCTAAGCAATAAAAAAAAAAGTCATTGACAATGAGATATTCTATATTGGATGACGTCATGGCTGGTAAAAAGCCTGCCCTATAATTTATAACCGATTTTTACTAAATGCGTAAGTATGTATACCACAGTACATATACCAAAATATATTTTTTTAAATTTTTGTCTGTCTGTCTATCCCGGCTAATCTCTGGAACGGCTGGACCGATTTTGACGAGAATTTTACTGATGATATAGGAGTAACTTAGGATACTTTTTTTAGACTAGCCTCGCCCCGCGGCGTCTCCCGCGGGTATCATCACGGGACTCAGCCAGTTGGTATATATGTATATATAACAGTCTAAGCAAAGCTTATTACCGTTGATCGGAACAATGGATTATTAATTCTTAGAATAGCTTTGTAAATCAGATTGTATAAAAATTTATTTCGACGAGAGCCAAACTAAGAATCTCGCTGTTTCGTTTCAGTGGTGAGACTTCAGGTCACTCCCGTTTCCATACTTGCATTTATTTATTTTACAGTTAAACCGCCTTAAAACAATTTAAATTGCTTAATTATTTGTTTGGCATAAATGTTGTCCTTGTTCACAGCAATACGCCACGCCACCGGTACCATCGTGCCGTGTGATGGTGGGATGCGCAGGACACACTCCAGCGAACGACTCGTGCCCGGCGACCACCCAGCAGTCTTACTTTGTTTAAGCAGATCGTCTACAAGATCAAAGTAGACGAAGCGTTCTGAACAAAATTTTGTAGGCAGCCGCTTGGCTCTGCCCTTGGCATTGCTGAAGTCCATGGGCGACGGTAACCACTCAACATCAGGTGGGCCGTGTGCTCGTCTGCCTACAAGGGCAAAAAAAAGCATAAGATACCTGAATAAGAAAAAGGCGCATTTGCAAAACGGAGAAAATCTAATAGCTATTAGGTATTGACAACGCTTCGTCTACGTTTTTCTTATAGAAAGAAACTTCTGATGTGCGCATCCGGAAAGACTTGGATTTTCTTTTGACAGCTACGTTCATAATCTCATTCATGATAGATTAAGTTTTTTTTTCTTTTTTTAAAGAAAGTATCTTTTTTTCTATTTTTCTAACATTAGGTATAGCTATAGCAATATAGGCATTCGCTTTTAAGCTGTGCGCTATTTTGTTACTAACATTCATGTTATAGTAGAAATTTAGTTGTACCTT
Organism: Bombyx mandarina; assembly: GCF_030267445.1. Taxonomy (NCBI): domain Eukaryota; kingdom Metazoa; phylum Arthropoda; class Insecta; order Lepidoptera; family Bombycidae; genus Bombyx; species Bombyx mandarina. Next base: position 2,904,377 of record NC_143208.1, read on the forward strand.
GACTTTAAGACGAAATATTTTTCTATTATTTTTGACAGCAATCCTACTAGTGTTCGTTGACTGCGGTAGTAGATTTCGTAAAAGCGAAAAAAAAAAACAAACAATAAAGCGGAAAGATTAAACTTGTATTTTTGAGAATTCAACAGAACTGACAATAGTATCTATAGACTTTACTTATTCACGCTGTTTCAATGACAAACAGCGTGTCTTTAGGTAGTTATTTTTAATTTGGAGGTAATTAATACTAAATATGTCCGCAGAATGCATATCTGATACATATTTGGTATGATTTATCATTTCGCAAAAAAGTATCTACTGATTTTACTTGAATACATAAATATGTAATATATTTAGTAAAATACAGTAGGTATACCTCTATAAGCAATTATACCAAAAAACCAAACCCTATTAAGATTAATTAGAACTGACCAAGTATTACTTATCAATTTTAATCTTTCGAGCCAAATTAGAGACTATCAAAATTCAACTAGGTACATGTTGACGTATCTTAACATATTATGCACTTAATTCATTTAAGACATTTATTTACTAACTTTTTCTACTTTTTGATTATATTTAGTTACTTTTATTATTTCTCCTAATTCTATTTTATAACTGTTGGTGAATAGCATGTGCCATTGTATTAAATTTAATGTTGCACTTACGACATACTATACTACAGAAACTGGTAACCGGACAACAGTAACATAACAATTGCAGTTATGAGTTCAGTTCAAGTCGTTTGTCGTGGCCCCAAATGACGTCACTTGTAATGAAGTTGCGTTCAGTCGAGTTTTGAGCGGCTCGGTTGCATGTAGCGGTGCTGTCGTTGTTCCGATCAACGTTATATCGGAGATGGACCAATGAGTGCCACAGACTATACGACTCACTGACTTGAAAACCTGTACCATTATGTTGTACTATACTTATTTGTAGTATGTAGTATTTACATATTAAATGATTTATACACAGCCGAGCTTATATAGATATTGTTAAAAACTATACTGTAACCGACTGATAGTTTAAGTTTCATTAATAAATGAATTAAACTGAAATATATATTTTTTTATTTTTACGTATGAACTAGGTAATCTAGTAGGAGCTGGCTAGAATAACCTTCAGACTATTAGTTAACCTTCGATCCTTAAATAATCACAACAGGAGCAAATACACCGGGCACTTTTACTTATTTTAAAAATTACGAAGAGGATTCCAATTCTAAATTATAAAACAAAAACACCATAATTACTCCACAATACTAATAGCGTTTAGGCGTTAATCAACTTAACAACAGTTTAATAAGCAAAATAAAAAAAAGCTTATTTAATTATAATTAATTTAATTATTCACAAGTTTAAAAAAAATGGTTGCAAGTACAGCAGGCGGATTGCGACATTTGCTGAGTGGAATAGAAAGTAAGGGCGATTTGGAATGGTCACTACTTTTGTCTCAGCGCTCGACCGAGAGCGAACTTGCGCAGGCGCATATCGTGTGAGACGCTGTGATAGGCGGAAGCGATTACAGTTTGGTTGTCAATTTATTTAAACTGAAAATGTTAAGACACTAAAACTACATTATAGATTTAATTTTACAATTGGATTAAAAAAATATATATTTAAATTTAAGATGAATTCTATACAGTTTAGTGTTTGCGGTGTGCATTGGTATTCTAAAGGCATCAATATAATGTTAATTAGTAGTGATATCAAAACCAATTTGATCGAAAATACTGGTGATTTACAAATGTGTTGTACTGCATCGCTAATCTCTTGCGCACGCTGCTAACCGATAACGGAGGGGAAGGGGCATTGAATGTCGATCCGATGCCGAGGTGTGGGATCGAGAGCTGAAGAGGAGGGGGCGTACGCCAGTCTCGCCGCGAGATCACTGGCGCGCGTGTGTATTTCGTGAAATAGAATTCAGTGTTTATTTATTAATATTTGGAACATGTTTTAAACTAAATAAGGTACGTAATATAAATTAGACTTACGAACGATAAAAAAGTGTATTATTATTAATTTATAACTCGTGTCATCGAATGTGATAACAGCACTGTTTTCAATGAGTGAACCGGTTGAATAATAAGTACGGTGCGGATACGAATGCGCGGGCGGCCATGTTCGACCGCGGTTTTTAGCAATATTAAATTTTATGAGTCTGATTATAGAATGTTTTTGGGGGTCAAGTTTTGAAGATGAGTTTCGTCTGAATAGATTTACTTTCCATAAATTTATTTTAGTTCATTTATTTATAGTATATTCAAACGTAAAAAAAAACATTTTCTTAAAATTAGCACTTGATTTATTTATCAGTTGTTATTATTTAGCATAGAATCAGAACATTGTCTTTTGTGAAGATTGAACTTAATTTTTACATCGCATAGGTATACTATTAATTTGATCAAAATTAAATTTAATACATAAAAAAACTGTTTCTACTATGTCCGTAAACCGTAAATAGGTCTATGAAAATTTTAAGACAGACCGAATGTAATTATATTTTAACTTTTGGCCACAGAAAGTAACATAGAGCAATAATAAGTAAAAAAATTACAACTTTTAAGCATGTTAAAGTATTGCAGTGAGTTTTTTTATTATTATTTTAGATAATATGTATATTAGAAAAAAACATAATGTCATTTAAGCTATAATTCAGAAACAATAAAACGGATAAAAGTTAATAATGGTTAATTGAGTAGGCTCTACATTTCATGGTCTAATAGTTTAAAATGAATAACGTAGTTAGAAGATGAGTAACATTCAGTGCACAACAAATAGATGAATGCTGAACAATTAAGTCATTACTTAGATGATTTACACTTATCTGTAGAGGCTGTACCATCGTTATTCAAAATTAGTGCTGCACCCCGCTCACCAGCCTTTTCAGGATTATAATCGAAATCGAATACCTACAGGTCAATTAAAATAATTCCCACCCACTTTATATTTGGAGTATGGTTATGATAAAAAATTTAAGCGTACCTATTAGTTTTGTAAGTCAACATAACGATTTTCGTAATTTTTTTTTGTTATTTGTACTTGGTTCAAAGATCGATCTTCTTTCTCTACGTAAATTCGTTTTTGGTCTACGATATGGATAAGTGTGTAGTTATTTTCTATTGTTTCTTTAACACATTCTACATATTTTAAGGTAATGGAAATAAAGCATAATTTATTAATGTGTTACGGGCTCAATAATAATCACACGAAGGTCCACAACGAAGCAGATCGGATAGCTTTTTATTAATGTAGTTTGAAAGAATTTAAATAACGTTTCATTATAATACGCAAGAAGTGAAAAAATTTGCCGACCTGGTGTGGAATTTTTGCATCTTGTTTCGCACGATTCCTTGCTTATACACATTTTGATGAGCAACAATCTAAATGCTAATAAAATCGTATGGAGGAAAGTTTTCGCTTCGACTTCGCTTTCTTATATTATCTATCTATCTTTATATGTTTGTTTATCCTAGGTGTGCCACGCGGCTTCACATGTGCTAAATGCTTAATTAAAAAAAAATATGTATATCTGGTAAAAGGAACTCAAGTTGTTGCTCTATTTCTGCATGAACGAAAGACAAACAAACACACTTTCGTGCTAAGCTTAGGAGCGGGTCAAGAAATTCCTCATAAAACCTTGTAAAATATAAAACTGGGGCTCTACATCTATATAAATATAAATTAGATTAACTGTATTGTTACGCATCTGATTTTAAAGCGAATAAACCAGGCCCCTTTTAACCCGAAAACACGCACGGGTCATGTGGGTTCGCTATTTAACGATTGTTTCATTATACATTATACATATTCATTATAAACACACCTTGCCGGTCAAACAGCTCACCGCCATTGAAAATTAATGTCCAATGATTTCAGTGTCGCCACGTAAACTTGCTAAAAAGCTCATCGCTATTGGACTTACAAAAACATTGCTTAGCAAACTAAACCAACTGACAGTGATCTCATTAGATGCTAAGTAGCGGCTGCTCTCATATGGCAACGATTTTCTAGGTAACTACTGCTTACAAAGTAAACAAATTCGGATATGAGCTGTTCAGAACAATCTTACGATTTCCTTTTCTCATTCCGAGTGATCGCCATCAGAAGCCTTGGTATTTCATTCGTCGTCGACACAAGCCATTTAGTGGAAAACTTTCATCTAGTAAATTTCACTCTCATTTCAAATGAAAGCTTGTTTCCGTTCTGAATCGAAGTTATAGTTCACCCTGTATAACTTGCTTATACAGGGTGTCCCGCAATGGATATATCAAGCCTATATATATATATATATATATATATATAGTGGCTATAGTATCAACAATGTAAACCACGTTTAAAATTAAACTAAAATTAAGTCGTAATTTATAATATAGTTTCATAAAAACTAGTTTAATAATTATTTTAAATACTCAACTCTTCGATGACAGTCATGAATTTATACAACAAAAGTACCCCTAGGCCGTTCATTCAAAACGAGATATACAATAACATATTCGTTCAACTAATTTCAAACAATGAATACAATAATGTCGCAACTCTATCACTAGGTCCATACAGCTCAAAAATTTCAATCAAATTACGCATGTTACTAAATTTCACCTTTATTGCAAAGACAGAAGTTGTTTGATGTACTGACACAGTCGGAGCGGACTTTCGGCGCCGACGGAGTGTATAATATATGTTGTATGTATTTCAATCAGCTGACATCACGTGAACTTTTTGAGTTCAGAAAACCTGCTTGGCTTGACCGACCACACTATCACGTTTACTACATTTTCTTATAACCTTTGACTTCCGGAAGCAATCGGATGGTGTTGTTTCAATATTTTTAAAATTAGATATTTTACAGTCGTCGTGGCCTAAAGAATAAGACGTCCGGTGCATTCGTTGTTGCGATGCACCGATGTTCGAATCCCGCAGGCGGGTACCAATTTTTCTAATGAAATACGTACTTAACAAATGTTCACGATTGACTTCCACGGTGAAGGAATAACATCGTGTAATAAAAGTCAAACCCGCAAAATTATAATTTGCGTAATCACTGGTGGTAGGACCTCTTGTGAGTCCGCACAGGTAGGTACCACCGCCCTGCCTATTTCTGCCGTGAAGCAGTAATGCGTTTCGGTTTGAAGGGTGGGGTAGCCGTTGTAACTTTACTGAGACCTTAGAACTTATATCTCAAGATGGGTGGCGCATTTACGTTCTAGATGTCTATGGGCTCCAGTAACCACTTAACACCAGGTGGGCTGTGAGCTCGTCCACCCATATAAGCAATAAAAAAAAAAAGGAATTTTTACTCTTTCGTGCGCTGAACTTAGTTTACGTACATAAATCTTTGTAAGTTAAAAGTGATTCAAGTTATCACTTAGGTAAGTTTGTTGATCACGTACCAGAAAAAGCTTAATGAAAGCGGTATCATAGCGACAGTGTCTATTTGCCGGATATAAACGTATTTAGTATGCGAACCTAATTCGGACAACCAGTTTATATCCAGTTGGTACTGACGGATGCTAGAGCATCTTGTAAGACCGCATGGGTAGGTACCACGCCCCGCCTATTTTTGCTGTGAAGCAGTAATGCGTATCGGTTTGAAGGGTGGGGCAGCCGCTGTATAAAAACTGAGACTCCATAATTCATGTCTCAAAGTAGATGGCGGTATTTACGTTGTTAATGCCCATGAGTTCCGGTAACCACTTAACACCAGGTTGACCGGGAGCTCGTCTACGGTCTTAGCAAAAATGAAAGCAAATAATCTCATCTTATGATATGTGGCCAGCCTTATTTATTACTACGAATCGCATTACGGTACCTTGCGTAAAACATAATTCAAGGGTTGACAGAATAATAGTTTACTCGTTATGTTCATGTAATCTTTATTCCGAAACTATTTACTTCGATTCATTATTTTCATGGAATCGATTATGTATTCTGATAGAACCCCTACCATCTCTAATACCCATTTTGGAACGACATCCATTATACGAAAAGTAGTAATGAATTCAAGTTGAAAAACATTTTTTTTTCTTAAATACGAACAGGCGATGTCAGGTAAGAATATTATTACATATTAATGCAAATACACGACACGAGTTTGTCCGACCCCAAAAACCCGTATCTTATCTTACGATTGGTGCATTTTTTTTTTAACAACGAGTTAGTTGAAGGCAATCTTATATTCTCGTCTGCTCTATTTAATTTTGCATAATTTAGCCTTCTGACTTTATGCTATATGTTATATATTTTAGAAATGTTTCTGATTATTAATAATACCTTTGCATATACGACGAGCGTCTGTCCAGAATTAAGGCAGTGTAAATAAAAATCAAAGTTACGTTTGATTATTAAATAGTATTTATTGGTCTGTGGTTTTCGATATGATGTACATAGCGATACCTGATTGAATTTAATGGTATCGGTGTAAATTGGCACGGTGCGTACAACGCGTTCTCGTGCAATAACCAACAGCGTGTTTTCGGTTATCCGATAACTGAGTGTGGGTTAAGTTACGAGCTACAACCTAATTCTAAGCATATTCATTTAAACACAATTCAAGCCTTAATAATCCAATAAATCGAAATATTATGTACATATTCTTTTAATGATTTTTTTTTATGTACATAATAATGTATCAGATGTTTAAAGGCATTTGGGTCATGTTGTAATATTACATTACCCGATGTTGTATGTAGCCTTTCGAATTTTCGTAGTATAAAATAAATAATATTTACCGTAAAACTCGTAATTCTGACATGAGTCGGTAGGTATACTCGTATTCAAACCGCTCTTACTTCTAAACCTGCTACACGTTGTGATCGCGGCCTCCGCATACAAATGCCGAGGTGAGCTGAGCAAGTGTGTCGCCCCTCTTCGGCATCGAGATCGGAGTTCCGGACGTGGCCCACGCATACCTATAGAGAAATTATTATTGCTTATGCTGTAATGACGGAACTGTGGGAAGAAATGCGTCATCAATGTTTTTACTGGCTGTCATAGCAACGCTAATGATATACGGAATTCGCTGAACGTTATCGATATCGGCACGTGTCGTCTCTATAACGAAAAATGTAAGTTTGATACCAGTATTATCTATATATTAATACGTGAAGCAAAAACTTTGTATCCCTTTTTACGAAAATTGCGCGGACGGAGGAGTATGAAATTTTCCACACTTATAGAGAATATAGAGAAGAAGTGCACAATGTTAATATTTTTTGAAAATAATGCATAAGAGATACATTAAATCAATAAAGAAAACATTACACACACTACATACCATGTATTTGACGCACACACGCATGCATACTATTTATTGTCAAACTTTTGTTCTTGACGTCTGTTGTCAAATTGAGAATACATTAAATATTGTTTGTCTTAATTTATATTTTTTATAGTGTAGTCTTGGCGAATTTTGGGATTAAGAAAGTATAAAATACAATCATAATAGTGTACAAACTTACAATTCTAATTAATTATAGTCGAATTTCGACTACTGCGGAACCTCTAGCACTGGCAAATACTATAATATACGTAAAAACAATTTAAATTGATATAAATTTGTGTTTCAAATCATACCGGTTCTGTTGTTTAAGTTAAGCAAAACTGAAGCTAAAAGTATTATTATACCATTTAAGCTAGTTTACCTGTCCTCGATTTTATGAACCATGAATTGTCGTCTAAGATCTCTCTTCGAAAACCATTAGTTGCGGCAAAGCTTACTTCGTAAGACCACGGATAATTTAGTCGTCAGCTGTAGCGTACTTGGATCGGTTAATACGTGAACGATGTCAGTGAACTCCAAGTGTGACCCTGGTGTGACTGTGCTATGTCGCAGTTCGATAGCTTCGACTAAATTAGCCTTGAGAGGCTATTTGCCACGTACCATCCGGCTATGGAATGAGCTCCCCTCCACGGTGTTTCCCGAGCGCTATGACATGTCCTTCTTTAAAAGAGGCTTGTGGAGATTATGAAGCGGTAGGCAGGGGCTTGGCTCTGCCCCTGGCATTGCTGAAGACCATGGGCGACGGTAACCACTCACCATCAGGTGGGCCGTATACTGGTCTGCCTTGTAGGCAATAAAAAAAAAATTCAATTTCGCCTTGACGACTAGGTGAGTTCACGGGGCTCAAACCGGAGTGTTGCTAACACTGGCCCTAGTAAGAGCAGAGCTTCGCAGAATCTACCACCGGATCGGAAACGCGACCCACTGAGAAAATCCGGCGAGAAACTCAGTGGGTTAAACCTTCCATTTACAAAAAATCAGTACTATATTGTATGACTGTGAAAGTGGACCTTGTTTTCTATTCACAATTAAATTTTTTTTTTTTTTTTTTTTATTGCTGAGATGTGTGGACGATCTCACAGCCCACCTGGTGTAAAGTGGTTACTGGAGCCCATAGACATCTATAACGTAAATGCGCCACACACCTTGAGATATAGTTCTAAGGTCTCAGTATAGTCAGTTAAATTCTTGAATGACAAAATTTTATTGTTCTCAAAAACGTTTCGATTAGTATAGATCCAATGACTGACCATTTTATTTATAATTTCTTGTATTAAAAACATGATGGCCTTATTTATCGATTGCGTTATAAAAATCCAAAAGTGTTTTCAGAGACAACGTACTTAGTTCTTAGAATATATAGAAGTTATTTATTAAATGAATTGGTGACATTAGTGAATGGAGTTGCATGTAGCAATTTTTTTATCAGGCAACGGCTAGACTTTCTTTATGCCATTGATTATGTCATCATCTAGAAAAGCGATAACGTTTTCAATTAATTATTAAAAATAACCATAATGAATACTTAGTAGCCTCTTAAGAGATTTAAATCAGTTTCATAACACGGTTCATGTTTACAAAAAAATAATTAAAATCACAACTCAATCAATGCCCATTGAATAGAAAGTCATAAGGTAAGCCTTAAAAACTAAACGCATGTAATTATGATGTAAGTATTATTAACAGAAAATAATTAACGATAAATCATTAACTAATACGTGTGAACGTTAAATGTGTATTATCATTACGTGCTTAATGTAAGTGCGACAATAACTTTATAGGAGAGTGATGCAGTTTTATATATTATAAATCGATAGAAATACTTAAAAAATTGTCATAGAACAAGCACAATGAAAGACAATGAATTAAGTAGCATTTACCAGTTTTATTTCGTATACAATATAGAGATTACTTGAGGCGTTGAATTTAAAGTAAAGCACATCAAATATTTTCCCGGTAATAATTTGAGCAAGAAAACATGTAGGTGTCATAAAGTATTGCGAACCGGCAGAACGACTCGTTTCACATACATATTTAAAATTTCGTCATTTTCGCTTTCTTCTATTTGCAGAAAATGTTAAACGTAAATATATTCAGATCTACCATTGTCTGTCTTTCGACCGGTTATACGTTCTGACGTAAAGCAACCAGCCAATACGAATGAGAACGACCAATATTTAGTGAAAGTGAGCCCACCTAACCGGACTAAAGAAATTAACGTTTAGATCGTTACATAAACATAATTAATGTCTTTGTTTACAAAACTATCCTGTTTATAATAGGAAGTAGTATCAGTTCGAGTGAGTGTTACGATCTAATTCTGCTGCGAAGTGTCAAAAGTTTCAAGAATACTCACTTTAAGATGTCTATAGGATCCGGTCTGTGGTCAACGTACGGAAGCGTCAATAGACGAATTGGATGTTGGATTAATGAATCATGTGAGGTTTTTTGTGAGATATTTTCATAAATAAAAATCATACGTTCAATTGTTGCAACTAAAGAAATTTCGAGTTTCAAGAATGCTAACTTTAAGATGTCTACAGGATCCGGTCTACGGTCAGCGTATGGAATCCTCAATGGATGGATTGTATGTTGGATTAATAAATCATGTCAGGTTTTCTTGTGAGATATTTACATAAATAAATATCATACGTTCAATTATTGCAACTAAAGAAATTATGAGTTTCAATAATGCTCACTTTAAGATGTCTACAGGTTCCGGTCTGAGGTTAGCGTACGGAAGCGTCAATGGACGGATTGTATTTTGGATTAATGAATCATGTGAGGTCTTTTTTGTGAGATACTTTACATAAATAAATATCATACATTCAATTGTTGCAATTAAAGAAATTCCGAGCTTAAGAGAATATTTACCGTAGTTCATCCTCCCATTTTCTTTACTCATCGCTGACTCAATAACCCAAATTGTGTCAAGACCTGACGATAACAGCAGTCGCCTGATCTTGTGCAATCTCTCGCCAGACGTCAGCCAACAGTTAAGTATTTAATCAATTGAATTCAAACTAAAGTGTTTTTTTAATTCAAGTAGGTATTTACAGGCATCCTAACTTAAATAGCTACGTCAGTCCATGTACTACAAAACTTTCGTTGTGAATTCATAAACATTCATCTATACTTCTATACTAATATTATAAAGAGGAAAGATTTGTTTGTTTGTATTGAATAGACTCCGAAACTACTGAACCGATTTGAAAAATTCTTTCACTGTTTGAAAGCTACATAATTCCCGAGTGACATAGGCTATAATTTTATATATTAATAAATAGGAGCCGGAGCGGGCCGCTAGTGTTTTATATATATGTTTCATATTTGAAACCGTAGTTGTTTGTTACTGTCAGAATATAACCATAAGTACTGCACGGGGTCAACGACTTACAGAGCCGCCCATAAAATATCAGCGGTGAACTTGCTTTTATCATTCTTATATATATATATATATATATATATATATATATATATTTAAGATTGTTTATTAGTTTAGGAAAAGACGATACGATCTTGATGTTCCAATTTAAATCATCAAAAGCTTACATTGAAAATGGGGGCAGCGTTGATACGACCGGAAACATTAGGTTGTATCGGCTAATTAATTCAATACGAAATAAACCTACTTGTAGAAATGTAACGTGAAAAGTTACGGTTCTTTAAATAAGATCTTGAAGTGGTGGTAGGTCATGTTGTAAAGCCTTTTGAACCACCGCTCTTCTTGGCTCCGATTTGTCATTAGAACAACTATTGTTCACTGAAGTATGAAACTTATGGAAATGAAACGTCAACAAAATAAAATTATATATGCAATCATATTAAATCGATATCAAAGTTGATAAATAATGTACAACCTAAGACAGACGGCTGAACTGATTGACAGTGACATTTGGTGCGCTAAACATAGCGGATTTTAGGCCTCATTAGGTATTTACGTATATTCATGTTTCACTTTATGTACGCACTGAAATAATGTTATATTATTTTCCTGCGAGTTACAGTGCTGAGTGAGAACGAGATAGATATATGTTTATGTGTGTGCCTTCAAAATGGGTGCTATTTATATAGGCAATTGTACGTATAGAACACTGAAGTATTCTATGGTATAGAACAATATGTTCGGTCCCTACTATATAGGTCTACGCTATTGTTTCAGTCCAATAGACATTTACTTAATGTCTCAATGTACTGAGTGACATTGACGCAGCAAAACGTACTACAGATGCACATTCAAAAATTACTTACTTGGATTTTTTTCACCTCATCCAAATTATTTAACAAAATAATAGTCATAGTGATAGAGTCATTAGTTGGAAAAATAAACACCTGAACAGATCGTGCAGCCGAAAGTAATGTTTTTGCAAAAGTACGTGCATTAAAGTAAGACGCACGCACCGACCATGCTCTAATTGAAATAAGTGAAAGTTCAACAAGAATAAGTGCCAAAGTGTTTGTCTGTCACAGTTTCCCTGCAAGTAGGACATGCGGCAGCCGCGCGGGAAAATACTGCGATCGTGGACCGCAAAGCTTTTATATATCCACTGTATACTATATACTAACTTAGATGTGTTTTAATGTGAAGCATACGAAGTAACGCTTGGACTTGCCTCATTTATTATCATTGTCAATGTGACTGTAAAGCCGATTGTAACTTCTGAAAAAAATATATATAATTTTTCCTATAACATGTAATCAAATGTATAGAGATAACAATAAACTGTCTTTAATGCTTTAAGCGAAAACAGGAGATCGATTAAAACCCAATTGTGGTTAAGCTTAGAATAATAATAATGTTAATAATAAAGCTTTCTGTATTCCACACAAAAATACTTAATTACAAACAATTTAAAGATACATTGATGGTTATTGTTTTTATTTTTATTAAACAGTTAAAAAGTAAATATTAAAGTTTAAAAAGTTAATTAAGAAGTTAGTTTAGGATTAAAAAGTTAGTTTTTTCTTATATTAATTTTAATATTATTTTCATTATTTCTGTATGGACCCCCTTCGGGTAAAAAAGCTTAGAATAGACTGGTATAAATATAAAAATAAAATAGAAGTTATCGACAAAGTTCGTATCTTAAAGAATGCATTAAAACATTGTTTAAATGAATTCCGCGTGCGTTAGTGTGTACCGAGCTGTACGATGTACCGTTTGATTTTGCCGACGGAATAAATATTTGCACGCGCGTAAAAACTTTACGGTAAACTTTAAGCGTATGAGGATAACAAATTATATTCGATTATTGTTATACTAGACGCTACGATCAACACTATTGTCGATCGAAGATAATACGTGTAAATTCGTATTATTTTCGAAGCACACAATTTTTAAGAAAGAAGAACATACAAAAAATAATTAATAAAATAATTAGCATAGATTTTTTTTTATTGCTTGGATGGATGGACGAGCTCACAGCCCACCTGGTGTTAAGTGGTTACTGGAGCCCATAGACATCTACAACGTAAATGCGCCACCCACCTCGAGATATAAGTTCTAAGGTCTCAGTATAGTTCAACGGCTACCCCACCCTTCGAACCGAAACGCATTATTGCTTCACGGCGAAAATAGGCGGGGTGGTGGTACCTACCCGTGCGGACTCGCAAGAGGTCCTACCACCAGTGATTACGCAAATTATAATTTTGTGGGTTTGGTTTTTATTACACGATGTTATTCCTTCACCGTGGAAGTCAATCGTGAACATTTGTTGAGTACGTATTTCATCAGAAAAATTGGTACCCGCCTGCGGGATTCGTACACCGGTGCATCGCTACATACGAATGCACCGGACGTCTTATCCTTTAGGCCACGACGACTTTAAAATAGAATATAAATAGAATTTAAAATAAAATAGAACAAATAAAGAATAGAATGTCTTTGGCATTTTACATCTTTGGTAACGGTTTTAACTACGTAGGTTCATCTAAGTAATTAAATAATATCCAATTTTAAAGCCTTTTTTTTCGAATGCTCTTTTAAATACTATTATTATTACTATTATAGCCAGTTATTTAACCACAATATGAAGACAACGACAAATCATGAAGTCGTCGTAACCTAAAGGATAACAGGTCCGGTGCATTCGTATCTACCGATGCGACCGTGCCGGTGTTCGAATCCTGCTGGCAGATTTCCCGATTTCCGATGAAATACGTACTAAGTAACTTTTTACGAATGACTTCTGCGTTGAATAAACATAAATACCGCAACAATTAAAATTTTTCGTAATTACTGGTGTTAAGGCATATTTGAGCCCGCACGGGTAGGTACCACCACCCTGCCTATTTCCGCCGTGAAGCAGTACTCATAAGAGGTCCTATCACCAGTAAATTATAAATTGTCAAAAAATCCTCCCGAACTGCGATCTCACTTGCTTAAAACCATCAGATCACGAGTACGTTGCAAAATAACAAATAATTACGTGTGAATAAATATTAAAATAATTTAAAAAACTGTGGTCGGTCGTGTTCGCGGGCGTTTCATCTATCACACCTCATCATTCAATTTTTGTTTCGTATAAAATGATGTCCTAGTTAACGTGATATTCTGTTTCGGTAATAATAGCTTTCAGCTCGTATTCCCTTTCGCAATGCATTCATTTATGTAGCAAAAATTACGATTTCAAAAACATACAGCTACAACATAAAACAGTAATACTGTTTTAAAACGTTGTAACCAATGTTTCGTTAAGTTCTGTAAATATTCTTTTGAGGCGTGCGAATTCTTTTTTTGAACTCTCTGAACTTTTTTATTGCTTAGATAGGTGGACGAGCTCACAGCGCACCTGATATTAAATGGTTACTGGAGCCCATAGACATCTAAGACGTAAATGCGCCACCCACCTTGAGATCTAAGTTCTAAGGTCTCAGTATAATCACAACCGCTGCCCCATCCTTCAAACCGAAACGCATTACTGCTTCACAGCAGAAATAGGCAGGGTAGTGGTACCTACCCTCGCGGACTCACAAGAGGTCTTACCACCAAAACTTTTATTGTAAAACTTACATTTCGATCTAAAATCCAAATGTTCTGAGTGCAATGGAACGCAAATTTGGTGCATATATATATACTTGCTCTAGTATTAGTTTTGTGGCATTTTATTGAAATTTGATGACAATTTTCTGGTTGTCGCTGTGTTAACATTTTGGGTAAATAGTTCACGTAAATAGTTTGTAAGAAAATAATAGGATGCGGAAATGTTAAACACATTATTATATTACATTGTTAGAATATTACTGCCCTGTCTATTTCAGTGTATTACTTAAAAGTTAATTAAGAGTGTGTAAAAAAAAAATAATGGCGGTTTCAAAATGTCGTATACATAATTTTACACCGATGCATACAATTTATAAGAAGACGAGAATACAACCTACCTGATGGGGAGTGGTTACCGTCGCCCATGAACTTTAGCAATGTCAAGGGCAGAGTCAAGCCGCTGCTTACCGTTAAGTACTCTCTACAAGCCTCGTTTGAAGAAGGGCATGACATAGCGCTCGGAAAACACCGTGGAGCTCATTCCGAAGCCGGATGGTACGTGGCAAAAAGATCTCTTGAAAACATTTCGACTAGATCATGAATAATATCATCGAAATGGCGAAGTTAACCCTGCGGCTACAACATTAATATTCATTTCAGAATGACTGATTACGAGCGCATTAAGAACTCGTGCCTCCAGCGGGCGGTGCTCTGGGAAGATCCTGACTTCCCAGCGAATCAGACTTCGGTCTTCTATTACCAGACGCCGCCGTTCAATTTCGTCTGGAAACGCGCCAAAGTATGTATGCACTCTTTTAAATTACGCAAATATAAGTAAGAATAAGCCCTCCAAATTTCTTATGGTGGTCCTCACGCCAATGCCAATATGCGTGCGTCTGTAGGGTCAATGATATCGGACACGTCGTTGTTGAATGAAACAATACTCATATCTGTGGAATCTATGAAAACATTTTGAACTAGCGATACTGTGTTGTGTGTACTATGCAAGTTTCACAATTAATAAATTTAGAGTGCAACATCAACATATTGTGTCATTTGGGACGGTGTGCAATTGTTCGTATGCTTACCACAGATATACCGCTAGGAAGGAATTATAGGTTAAAGGAATGAGGCTGAGGTTTGATGATTGATCGTTGGTCGTGACGAGATTTATGAATGAAAACATAGTTAAACAAACAAACAGACAAACTGTCCGAAAATTGTTAGTTTCGAAGTCACATGTGATAGATTTAAACCTTAGAAAACGTCATATAATCATGAACCTGTAGCAATCCACTGGTGGACGTAAGCGTCTCCAATTGCACGTCACGAAGTACGATCCTCGGCTTTTCTCATCCAGCTCTTGCCTGCCACCCTGCATAGACCGTCACTCCACTGAGTCCAAGAGCGTTCTATCATATGATATGATTATCATGGTCTTAAATTACCACTTAAGATACCACCACCCTGCCTATTTCTGCCGTGATGCAGTAATGCGTTTCGGTTTGAAGGGTGGGGCCGCTGTAACTATACTGAGACCTTAGAACTCATATCTCAAGGTGGATGGCCGCATTTATGCTGTAGATATCTACACTGCGGTTACCACTTAACACTAGATGGAATGTGAGCTCGTCTACCCATCTAGGCAATAAAAAAAAATTAAATTTTAATATAGTCATCATTTTGTAACATTATAATATTATCGATTAATAATTTTTGAAACAATTTCACGCGTCTCTAAAGAAAAAAAAAATGACTTAACATCACATTTATCCGTTCCTTCAGGAATTTCACATTATCTATCACCACAGTGGAATGTAATGCAAATGAAATTACTGCATATGTAGCCGAAGAATATTTTCTTGTAGAGCACAATGTTTGAACTGTGGCCATGGCATTCAAGATGATTGTAACTTATTCTTCTTTTATCAACTTTTTTTATTTTATTGTTTTGCAACGATTATATTGCCAATATAATCTTACCGTGCCTAATAATAGTTTCGTTATAAACCACGATTTATATAACATTGGAATTTTGCTTATCCTGATCACAGTAAAAAAAATATTTCATCTCCTCAGTACTAGTTTTCATATTTCTGAAACTATAAATGTACATATTTTACTAAAATCAGATAATTGAGTTTTAAGTAAATGATGATTAACAATGACTATTATTTACATTCAACTACTCCTAATTTGGCTTGACCATCGTTGTCTTTATGTCCAATGATAATAATATCTATAGTTTTAATTGGGTATAAACACGAACATGCTTATAGAAAAATTAAAATGCAAACATCGTATCCAAACAGCAATCCAACACTCCAAACAATATGTTTTTAAGTTCTGGAATACCTGGGTATGTAATAATCCATTTTAATTGTTGAAGTTTTGAATAGCAAAAATCTACTCTATCTTCGTCGATTTAAAGATTAATTTCGTATTATTGACAATAAGCACATCTGATGCTGTTCTCGATACGGTAGCGGAGCTTTGTTCGTGATATACAAAAAAATGTTCTAATTAATTTAGAATGCAATCGGATAAGCTTACTGAACTAAGACGAATAATCGGTTCGCAAAGCATAGATTCAGTGTTAAACACAGATGGAATCGATTCTTTAAAAACATATATAATCGTTATCGACACGCAAACGGATTCTGAATACATTGTTATGATGTTACCAATATTCGCTCAATGATCGATATTCCAACCTGGTCACCTTAAGGTTTATTGTCTTGAAATCGATTGATATATATTATTATGTATATACAACATCTTGTTCGTCAAAAGCTAATAAACATAACAAAAAAATCTTGACTGCTATAATTTGTCTTCGGCTAATTAGAAATTGATTTTGAAGCTCTTATCATTTTTATTAAGTTAGGTATATATTTTGCTATATAATCATCATATCATTTATTGGTTTCATGTGAGTTAAAAATTGCGTCGGATCAAGGAATGTGGTAATTAAGAAAGAATTTCCTCGAAATACGCGAAGTGCGTCTCACAGTCTCGTGTCCAGGTCATCGGAGACATGATCACCACACATTTTCGGTGTCCTACCCCTGGATCATTTTCGATTCAATCCAATTTCCATCCTAATGCTGGTTTAATTACATCACTAAAACTGTCTTTTTCAATTTTAACTGTCTCTAGTAAAATATTGATTCTTTTTAATACGCATTCTATAAAAAAAAAACGATTATATGTTTGTGGGAAGATTGGTACTTTTTAGTCAATTCACACTGGCACACTAATTTTATTTTAACATAAGAAAAAATAAATGACAATCAGTAATTGATATGGCGCTGTTACGAATATCTTTTTTTTTTTAAATCATTGATTTTGTTGTTACGCTAAATATCCACTAGGTTTTGCTTATTTTAAGAAAGCATATTAATTGCCTTTTTTTACCGTAACAAGTGTACATCATACTTAAGCAGTGCTGAAAAGAACTTTGGTCAGTGAACAGTAGTACCTAAAGAACTCTTATCCGACTGCGACGGGCAACACAAAGCCGCCACCGCCTGAAACATGTGTTGTCGGATCCCTCGGATTCACTGCCGGTGCTTTTAGGACCCTCAAACACTGGTAGGTAACCATCCTCGTCGAACGCGTCGTTTACGAGGATGAGTTCGACAAGCGAACTAACCCATAGACACAGCTCACTGAGTTTCTCGCCGGATCTTCTCAGTGGGTTGCGATTTCGATCCGGTGGAAGGTTCTACGAAGCACTGCTCTTGCTTATCTCTCAGATTGAGCCCGTGAGCTCATCTATCCGTCCGGGCGTGTCTGGAATAGCCCCTTAACCTACCAGCGAATATGTAGGAAAAAAACGTAAAGAACTATTCCAGTTTTAATCATACTAGTGGTCCCCCAGTAGTCTATTTTCTAGTCAGTTCTATTTTCATAGACTTACTATACTTACTATACTATACTTCTTTAATCACAGATTTCGCCAAGACTACTCTTTAGACAATATAAATAAAGACAAACAATATTTAATCTATTCTCAATTTGACAGAGACTTTAAAAGCAATAAAAGAAAAGTTTGACAATAAACAACTAGTATGCATACGTGTGTGTGTGTGTGTCAAATATATGGTAGCGTGTGTAATGTTTTTTTTATTGATTTAATGTATTTTTTACGCATAATTAAAAAAAAAAAATAGCATTCTGCACTCCTCCTCCGATGGCGCGATTTTCGTAAAAAGAGGTACAAAGTTTTTGCTTCACGTATTAATATATAGATTATTCTTATAGAATAGGCCTGTGTATCATGCCGATTATTATCAGTGGTGAAACTGCATCCTGTGCCGGTTGTGACTTGGTATAATTTAAAAATGTTTGTAAATGTCTTTAAATGTTACAAAAATATTTTAATTTTAAAAATTTCCTTCAAATCACTAAAAAAGACATTTGTAATTTCTCTTAACACCAATAAATGATCCTCTTCAGAAATGATTAAAGTGGTAAAGTTAAAGTTAAAATGTATTTATACAAATTGGCAACAGCATTTACAATGTGATTTCTAAAGTTTCCAATAATAATCACCCAATTTTAAGTGGGTCTGCGATTTAAATATTAACGAATAGGATAAAATAAAAGTGAATAAACAATAAATTAGCATTGCCCTGTTAGAAGCGGCACGTCATGACGATCGCGTGCCGCGTTCTGAGTCGATGTAACACGCTGCCGCTAAATTCAATGATGTCATTGCTTTGGTCCAACGTCTAACGATTTTTTTTTATTGCTTAGATGGGTGGACGAGCTCACAGCCCACCTGGTGTTAAGTGGTTACTGGAGCCCATAGACATCTACAACGTAAATGCGCCACCCACCTTGAGATATAAGTTGGGTTGAGGTGTCGTCATTCGATTCGGAATAGCATCTAGATGATTTTTGAAAAACAGTTCCGCTTGCAAAAATTGTAAGAGTTATTAACAATTAACTAAAAAAAGGGGGTTTAGTTTTTTGCAAATATCTCAAAAGGTAATAAAGATTTTTCAAATTTGAAAAAAACTGAAAAATAAACATTTTTTAAATTTTCCAATGGGTTTCTATTCTAAAGCCTTTCAATAGAACATTAGCCCGGTTACTGAACGAAAAGCTAAGGCAGTGGAGTGGAAGGCAATGACAGCTGTAACTTGGAACGGCAGCGAGAACGAATTTTTAAATAATACCATTAACAGTTTTTAATTTGCTTAAGTGAGCAGACCAGCCACGGCTCATTAGTACCATAGACAATATAATTGTAAATAGACATGCTTTAACAAAAACAGACCTCGAATAGAAAAAAAAGATATTCCAAAACAAATTAATATACACTAAAAACAATAATCATCGAAATCGGTTGGCGTGATATTGAGTTATTCATCTATTTGTCGCGCACGTACTTAATGCAAATTTAAGACTTATATGGTTTTCTCATGGATACACACGGGAAGCGTCAGTTTTCTAATAAAAAAAGAATCATCAAAATCGATTCACCCAGTCAAAAGCTATGGAGCTAAAAAAACATACAGTTGAATTGAGAACCGCCTCCTTTTTTGAGGTTGGTTAAAAAAACAAAGCTAAGATAAAATGTTTAAAAATTGCACAAAAATATAATATTTTATTTAGTTTCCGCGAGAATTACACACGATTGAAACCAGTTTCACGATATTAATTTATAAACTGTAGACGCGAAATAAAAACGTTAAAGTACTTTTAATTATCACACAGTATATGTCACAGTTTGGTGTGGATAATTATAGTGTAGATATTATTTGAATATACCGGTCGATTCATGTTAATCTATATATTTATACGTGAAGCAAAAACTTTGTATCCCTATTTAAGAAAATTGCGCGGACGGAGGAGTATGAAATTTTCCACACTTATAGAGAATATAGAGAAGAAGTGCACAATGCTAATATTTTTTATCAATAAAGAAAACATTACACACACTACCATATATTTGACACACACACACCGATGCATACTATTTATTGTCAAACTTTTGTTCTAGACGTCTATTGTCATATTGAGAATAGGATATGGTTTGTCTTTGTTAATATTTTTTATAGTGTAGACTTGGCGAAATTTGTGATTATAGAAGTATAAAATACAATCATAATAGTGTACAAACTTACAATTCCAGTTAATTATAGTCGAATTTCGACTACTGCGGGACCACTAGTATTGATAATTCGACAAAAAAAGAACCTTTGGAATATACCTACCTGTGCGATAGAGTTTGTTTCGTATATCAAAAATACATAAATGCGAATGTTTATTATTGGAGAAACATCGTGAACCGGTTTGAAACAGCAAAGAATTCGACGTCCACTGAAACTAAGAGTGGTTCGGTGGTGACCTTTGTCTTATCGCATTTTAATAGAATATAAAATAGCGGCGAATATAAACAAAAATAATTTTTCAAACTAGATTTTCATTTATTACAAATATTTTTATACCCATTTATAAAAGATATATATGAAGATCAATGTAATGTTTTCTGTAGTATGGGAAATTGCTTACACTCGCATTGATCTAGCGGGTGATTTTGTAAAGTTTAGTAGCAATCGGAACAAAGCCTAATAAAAGATCGTCTCGCAAACCGGGCCAAGTTTGACTAGTTGTATTACCGTAGACAAAATCCAGAGTACTCCCGGCACTATATTATAACGAAATTATAAATTATTATAAATAAATGTGATATTTAAGCTAGACTTCTTCTAAAGCCATAGTTAAAAAATCAATTTTTTTGAACGGTTGAAATTCTCTAAAACTGTCTACAACGATTTATCAAATAAATCTGGAAACAAATTCCAAATCAAAAATCATCGACCTATAAACGACTAGGGTTACCGTAATAGGCATTATTAATTGTACATTTGAAATTGACTATTCGAACACGTGCGTGACTCTTTCAGTTAATGACCGGCCACGGCTTAAGATCTATTAGGAGACAACTATATACCATATGAATTTCGCAAAAAGCTATACTATACTATACTATACTATACTATACTATACTATACTATACTATACTATACTATACTATACTATACTATACTATACTATACTATACTATACTATACTATACTATACTATACTATACTATACTATACTATACTATACTATACTATACTATACTATACACGACATATAGTGGTAGTACTAGTATTTACTAGTAAGAACCGTAAGAATTTAAACCTAATTTGAAATTATGAAACTTCTTACCTCTCTTCTATAACAATACAGCTTACATAACCTTTCTCGATATAAATATATGGATTGTTTCCATAATTCCAAACGACTTGTCCATATATGCAGTATATTGGGTAACATTCCTTTTTCCAATGATTGTGGGATGGATCTTTGTGGGTGTTGAAACTGTTGAGCTGACAAGGTCGGCTGCTACCCACTCAACAAAGCCTTTTACTTTTAATTATTGTTGTCACACTATCGTTTTTAGTATACAATGTGTTAGCAGGATTTTAAATAGTGTCTTCCGAGACTCTGTTTGAGAAAAATGACAAGAAAAATTCATTGAAAATGATAAACTATGTTATAGGGGAAATCAGTGTTACACAAACAAATAAAATTTTACTTGCATAATTGTAATTAGGAAAAGAATCAGTCAGACTATAGTAGAAGCTTGTGCAGTTTTTTTTTTGCAAATATTCTCTTCACGTATTCGTTTAGTGTTCTAGGGATTTCGTCATTTAATCTTAAACTTTAGATAAATAATTTTAAGAAATCTTATTCCGATAACAATAGCATAGAAATCCCTGTACTTAAGTACACTATGTATCTAATATCTTGGAAGCATTTTTAAATTCAATCGGTCTGTTAGATCGAAAAAGAGATAGATCTACTAATTCGAAAATTGTGAATCTACAAAAAGGTTTTTATTTGAGTTCACTAGTCAAGTTTAATAACGTCGACCTATTTGTTTACTGCGAGTTTAATTTCTTCACCTCGACTAAACGATTCTTGACTGTGATGTCTGAGACGCACCGTTTATTTTGCAATTTAGCTACACAATCCAAAAAGACTAACAGCGACCTTCGGTTTCTGGTTTTTATTTGGCTCCGGTGACCGTACAAGCTGCAACCGCAATAGAAGGCAACCAGTGTGACCGATTACCGAACTACATAAAAAAAGTTTCAAAGCTTCATAGTGAAACGTCTTCGTCGTAAAAGCTCCGTTCATCGACAAAATACGAAGCTGTTTCAATTAATAGAAACACGTTCAACGGTCACCACAAGGTCACCGTCGACGGTGTCGCTGGTACTGTTTATAAGATTTAGCGATTTACTATGTTAATTTACATTTCTCCAAACATTAATTATGTCCAATATTCAAAGCTTGTAGAAATAAATAGCTTAGAGCGCATTACCTCGCAGCTTACTTTAGGTCAAGTTATTACTGAAGTTCATCAACATTGGAAAGCGGAAGCCGTCGCTAGCTTTTCAGGGCAAGACCGGTTCTATAGCTCAAACTGCAACACATTTTTTGGGGGGAAGTTAGAGCATGGTTTGGCTACCGCTAATTACATATTCGACTAAGGCAACGGGGCAACGCAAAGCCACCGTCGCCCAAAATACATATCTTGTTGGATCCCCCGGATCCGCTTTCGTAGATGTTAGGCTCTTCAAGCACCGATCACCGTCCTCGCCGAACTTGTTGATTACGATGAAAACAGTGATGTCCGAACCAGTCCATAGACACAACTCAATGAGTTTCTAGCCGGAAATTCACAGTGGATTGCGATTCCGATCTGATGTTCGATTCTATGAAGTACTGCTCTTGCTCTAGTGTTAGTAAACTCTCAGGTTGAGCCCGTGAGCTCACCTACCAGCCAGAAAGTAGCTGGAATAACCCTTGAGGCTACCAGCGAAAATATAAAAACTGCATCAAATAATGTATGTATGAAATAAATGCAAGTTAACGAGAACGGCAGAAATTAACATTTTGTAACTTTTCGGGATCGATTCTTATTTCAGTGAAATTTTTTAACACATTGTTGATAACAATACGTGCAAATATTATTTTGAATAAATTCTGCCGTTTTGATACAAAACAAAGGAGTAGCCATTGTGTACAAATGACTCATAACATAACAATATCTCACCACCCTTCGTATACCACCCCACCGCCGTGTACCTGCCTTCGATGACTCATTTGTTTTTATCGATAATGGCGTTGCGCTCGCGCAACATGCTCACCGCCCTAGCCGGGCTTTGTTTTATGACCCAAACAGCACGGACAAAATAATTCTACTATAGCCTAGGCTGTTTTGAAAGAATAACCATTTTCTTCTTTATGGATTTATAGGTATTTACTTCATGTGACAAGATCATTATTTATCTCTCTAATCCGGACGCTATTTTCGTAATCGTCTATAATCTATACCACAGTAACAATTACGTACGTGACCGTAAATAAT
The DNA here is from genome assembly GCF_030267445.1 of Bombyx mandarina. Classification (NCBI taxonomy): domain Eukaryota; kingdom Metazoa; phylum Arthropoda; class Insecta; order Lepidoptera; family Bombycidae; genus Bombyx; species Bombyx mandarina. Next base: position 2,928,079 of record NC_143208.1, read on the forward strand.
TGTGAATCGGCAGTAGTTTCTAGTAAAATACTCGAGTAATTCTACTGGTCACTGAATTGAATCGCAAAAAGTCAACGAGAATAGAAAGGCGTGACTAAAACATTGGGGGTCAATCGTTGGGCATATTAATATCAAATGTTCTGATAGAGAGAGAGAGATCCCCCTCTCTCCCGGGAGGGATAGAGGGGGAAGGGGGGGGGGAAGTATTCTTTATGGGTTATCCCAAAATTAGTAAACAATACGAAACATTAAAAACAAAAAAGTAGAGTTGCTGATATGATGTTTCACGAGGGTTATAACTTGTACTTCTTCAAATGGGGTTTGAAAATAGTTCTGAATCTACACTCAGAACTTGAATATCGACAAAACTCGATTCGTTCGTTGCTGCGAATAAAATCTAATCGAATAAAATAAAAAAATCTTTAAAAAATCTTATGTTTTATATATTTTGTGACATAGTGCTGCATGGTTACTAATAATTGTATGATTTACCCCATTCACTAGTTAATCTTTCTGTCACTAGAATTCTTACGCAATTATCGGAGTCCGCTATTATTTCAATTGAGTTACTAGCTGTCTTGGTGTTCAATACGCAAGTGAAATAGCCGACTGCCATTCTCTAACCGTACATAAATTTATAATTTCTGAAATAGACCTTGATTTTCTGAAAACACCCCTGTAAAGCTTAATCAATTCAATAGAAAGTTAATCTATAATGAATTTGTTGAAATTACTACATTCTGAACATTGAGCTTAATGTACAAAAATATCTTAAATGATTTGTAGTCGTAACTTTACTACAAAAAAAAAAAATTCAAGACTCTTAATCTTAATCAATCGTAATTAATCTATAATATGATGAAAAATTAACGTTTCCATTATCATTATTGTATAAACATGGTTTTTAATTTTAATTTTCTGTTCTAAACATTGTTTGTCTGTTTTCAGGAAATATACACCAGTCCGACGTTTGTCTTAGACAAATGTGAGACTTTTGATGTGATACCTGGAAAATTAGGTGAGTTCCAATACATATAGCACTAATTTTACATATTAAACCCGTTCATACATCTGTGTGATTAGTGCGAGTTTTTAACGTACTCGATAGCGTAAAAGTTAACTCAAAGTATGCAGTTGGAACAGCGCTCCAAGCGGCAAACTTAGGCAAACCTTTCAACTCCATAGAAATTTGGAACGTTAAAAAACTCGCACTAAGCACACTTGTAGGATTTTATGTAGTCGTCACCTAATGTATTAATAGGTATCATGAATTATCTTTTATTTGACGTATAATTTGTATAATGTTTGTATGTCAATGTAATAATTAGTAAAATAAAAACAAATTCGAAAGTAAAACAATGCTTACAATTTTTGGTTGTTAATTTTCTTTTCTACTTTATAAAAAAGAGGAAAACTATATTTATTTATATTTCGCCTGTCTATCTGTGCCATAATCAAACGCGTTAAAACGAATTCTTTTTATTAGATATATATTATTGTATCTCAAACACTTGGCTTCGCTAACGGCTATTTCACACAAGCGAATTCGTTTGCAAATATTTAGATTTTGTTATTTTTGTAACTGTATGTAACGCACTCAATAACTCGTTGGATGCAAACGACCATCATCGTAAATGTATTTTATTGCTAAGCGAAGTTTCCAATTCTGTTTTTTTTTTGCAATCGATCGTTGTGTTTACTTGTCTAAAGCAGTAATGCGTTGCGAAATAAAATGTGCTATGTGTCGGCTTGAGATTTTTTGCGATTGTTTTTTTGTTTATTTATGTATATGCTGTGGAAATGAAAGGAAGGCTTTTCAAATATGAAAACAGTGTACTCTAAATATCAGCACAATGTATTGGTAAAAAGATAATTCGTCCAAACACCAGCAAATCTTTATATTTCGATTGATAATACAGATCAAATATTGTAAAAAAAGATAGATAATATATAGATAATGAATATTGTTTTATTTTTATTTTGTGTGTTAAATTACTAAATGTTTTATATTGGTACATAAGCTGGCAGTAAATAAGTTAGTGCATAAGTTTGTAGCTATTTTAACGCTTTGGCATGAATAGACAGGAGATAACCAAACTGCAACTTGTTTTACTTTCACTTCTTATTATTAAATTATTCATCGTAGTTTAATAAATTGCCCACGTCGTATAAATCATTAATTACATTACAGAATATTTACATACGTCTTAAATTTTTTGAAAAATAATACTGGTCGTACATGTTTTTTTTTAATTATTTTAGAATTATTTGATACCTATCAAGAAAAAATTGTATGTGCGTGGCAATGAATTTTACGAGTTAACCATACTAAAAGGCAATAAATTAATTATAAAAGAGACACATTATTAATATTTTATTTAAAAAATATTAGCAATGTAATTAAAAGTAAGTTTTTATTTTTATTTTTTTCATCAAATCGTTCAGGTTCTCGTATATTGTACCTATCCACCTCTAGTTATCCAGATACCCAAGTTTTGTTTAATATATAACTCAACTCAAGCGGCTCTGTTATTGCTATCAAAGTCGCAGTTGGTTTCAACTTTTGTGCCAATTTTTCAAAGAACGCCACAATTACTCAGAAATACTTATTTATTGTAAAGCCTTGTTGGAGTCTACAGCCGTTTTAACGTCTTTAATCGGCTTCCATCACGAGGAATAAAATTGTAACATCAATAGCATTGTAACAACAACCATCTTTATATTCTGCCGGAAACTATGATTGATTCGCGGCATAAACAAGCAAAATGGTAAAAATCTACGTGAACCGATTAGTAAGAGCAACAATTAGGGTTCGAGATCGCCTGTATCATTTGATCAAATTCCGGAACGACTGCTTTTATTCGTTCCAAAAAAAATATTTTTATTTTTATTACTACTACTAGCGACCCGCCCTTGCCTCGCTTCGGAAACTGTAATTTATTATTGATTTTTCCACCATTTAATGGAAGTTATTATACATATAAACCTTCCTCTTCAATCACTCTATCTATTAAAAAAAACCGCATCAAAATCCGTTGCGTAGTTTTAAAGATTTAAGCATACATAGGGACAGACAGATATAGAGACAGAGAAAGCGACATTGTTTTATACTATGTAGTGATTTAAAATGTCGCACAAATATTGCCGCTTCACCCGAAAATCTTACAAACCTTACGCTTTCACTGATCTGCATGAAAAATTGAGTCTCACTGCCCAAAGTGCAACGTGAACTTGTTGGCTACTTTACAATTGAAATATATGTATTTTAGTTTTATTACTGAAAAACTCAACTCCCAAAATGACCTGTTATAAGCTAATCAAAAATGATGACCGAAGTAATCATAAAAATACATACAAGCAAACTGTTTTTTATCTTTAGTTTTTAAAATGTGGCGATTTAAAATTAATATTTATCGGCCGTTTCACTTTATTGAAGATGTTAGTGAAGATTTTAATGGTTTTCCATTGAATGTTAGGTAAATTAAAACTTGCGTCAGTTTTGCGAGTATATTCCTTGTGGTTATACTAAGCAATAATACTATACATCGTGACTACGTTTGCTGCAAAGCTCTCATACACATTCGAGTTTGTAGCACGAATTATTGTAACAATATTCATAAGTGTGGTTTCGACCTCAATTCTCAATGTCAGTGACGGCATTCACGCTGCGTTGCCTTTGAACTGGCGTAACCAGTAAAATCAGATGAGTTGTGAACTCATACTCCGAAAATTAAAAAAATATGCATTCGATATATTAGTTAGAACTACTAACGTATGCACTACACTCAATATTACAATATAATATTATTGACACGTTTTTGGTATATATTGTTAAGCCGGTAAGAGTAACGCCATCTATTGTCAGATAGCGAAAACAATACTATAGAGCTGTGGAATATTCTCGATAATTCTAGGGATGTGATATCGGCTATAGAAGCGTTGCAGAGATGGCACGCAGTCAATAATGGTTTTACTGGTGGTAGGACCTCTTGTGAGTCCGCGCGGGTAGGTACCACCGCCCTGCCTATTTCTGCCGTGAAGCAGTAATGCGTTTCGCTTTGAAGGATGGGGCAGCCGTTGTAACTATACTTGAGACCTTAGAACTTATATCTCAAGATGGGTGGCGCAATTACGTTGTAGATGTCTATGGGCTCCAGTAACCACTTAACACCAGGTGGGCTGTGACCTCGTCCACCCATCTAGGCAATAAAAAAAATCATTAATCGGAACTACTCGAAGCGAAACAGCGAACGAATCACCTGAAGCGAAGCGGAAGAAGCGAATTGAGAATTTTAAAGTGTTTGTTCGAGTGTTTTAAGCGTTCTAAGTGTTGAATACAGTTTTTAATTTGTACTTCGGTAAAATTTTATTTATCCCGAACCCCAGCGCGTAACAGTATGTATGTTTGTTTTTAGATAACGGATTCTTTGATCGTTTTCACTGATTTGAAAAGAAGTCGGATTAACTTGAAAATTTTTACACCCGTCAAAAACCGATGACAGTATAATAATTGTAAAACAGCGCTCTAATATCCTGACTGACATAACTGACCCAAGTATCAACAGGATTATAAAATGATAAAATGAAGTGTTATTAAGATTTTAATAAGGTTATCGAAGCGTGGCTTCTTTTGCAGTTTTTGAACTAATCATATTAAATACATATTAATACTCATAAATGAGGCCGTCAGCGTAAAAGTGGCCTAACCCACAATTTTTCATATTCGTGCTTATATATTGCAATTTATTTAAAACACAGTTTCACACATAGATAACAGATGGCTTTGTAAACATTAGTTTTGCACGAATTATTTTTGGCTACGAAGTATGTAAATGTAAATTCATACCTCATTATCTACATACTAACTATGGTAAGCTTAGGTCACTTTTACGCTGACGGCCTCAAATGTCCTAGTGCAAACAAATGTTAATAAAAACATCGAACGCAGGATTATCTCTTGATATTAGAACCTTAAAATCGGGAAAATATGTGTTAAAGTCGCTTCTATGTATAAGGATTTGAATGTAGTTTTTTTACTGTTTCCTGGGTATCTCCACTACCCGAAAAATAACATTAGAAAGTGGTTACATAGATATGTGATAGGTACTCACCATGAATGAGGAGTGAATTCCTATTTCAATTTAGGTAATAAACAATACTAATGAGTACAAACCAAAAATCGGCACTGCAACTTTTTAAATGAAGAAAGCCCGTGCTCATATTATTTGCATATCAGTTATTCTCTTCATCCTGTCCAAAGTAACGTCAACATAACCTATTAAATAAAAAAGCAGCTTTGATAAAGAACTGGACGACTATCTGCTGTGTGCTTTTTATTTTAAATTAATAAAATATTGAGTTTTTTGAGAATCAATATCAAAGTAATTGTAAAACCTGAACAAAAACAAAAATCTCCCCGGCGGGGAATCGAACCCCGGTCTTCCGCGTGACAGGCGGCCATACTAACCACTATACTACCGAGGATTGTACAATTTCATGATCAAATCTGAAACAGTTTCCGAAAATTTGTAAATATTCAGTTAAAATTAGCACTTATGGTCTTTACACAAAGATGGTACTCCCTTGATTGTGAATATAATATCGAAGGGCCACAGGAATCAACTCCATCTAGTTTTGTTTCTCACAGTCAGACTTACATCGATCGGAAGCTCTGCTGATGTTACTGTAGTTTCCTTGCCCTCCTACAGATGTAGTTCTAGCAAAAATTTAATATTTTGTACTAATATACATATGTACATGGATAGGAATGCAAATATGGGTATTAGGATGACGCGTATATGCCTTTGTCCTTATACATTATATTGAACAAATGCTACCCTTATTAGACATATTTAAATAAAAATGACACTCCCCACAATCGACGATTTGCATGAAGGAAGACATTTACACACTGATTCTCATCTCTCACATGCTAGGTAACATTTTTTTTTCCCTACCTACAAGCTGGTAGCCTAAGGGGCTATTCCAGCTACGCCCGGACAGCTAGGCGAGTGCAAGGGCTCAACCTGAGTGAATTTGCTAACACTAGCCTCACCCCCCAGCAAGAACAGTGCTTCGCAGAATCTACCACCGGATCGGAATCGCGACCCACTGAGAAGATCCGGCGAGAAACTAAATGGGCTTTGTCTATTTATTAGTTCACTCGTCGAAAGCTTCGTTGTAATCGACGAGATCGACAAGGATGGTGACCGGTGCTTGAGGAGCCTAGAAGCACCGAAAGTGGATCCGATAAGACATACGGTAGGCAGTGGCTTGGCTCTACCTCAGGCAGTGCTGAAATCCATGGGTGACGGTAACCACCATCAGGTAGGCCGTATGCTCGTCTGCCTAGACGGGTAATAAAAAAAAAGACATGGATAAGTAATTAGCGGCTGCCATGATAAAAGGATTATCGCGTCTCGCCGCCTTTTCAAAGTAGCATTCTGACGCTTCCTTAAGATACTTACGTATCGGTATTAAATTTAGATAGTCGTGAATATCTATTATATATTCCTCCCATACCGTTTAAATTACAGTTAGAATTTCCGCATTTGACGGTTCGAAGCTATTTTTAAAATTAAATAAAAAAAAGTCATGCATACTTAACAATGAAGTTAATTGATATACGAGTATTCATTTTAAAAACAAAAACCGCTTATTTTCCGATGTAATTACCGATATTGCTTACCGTTCGATTCATTTATTATAAGCTTTAATTACCTCTCGATTTAGGCCCACCACTCTAACTTACCATATTTGAGAAAAAAATTACTAAGATTAAACGTTTTATAGGAATAGTTTAATGTGTAACATCATTTATTTATTATGAAACAAGAAACCCAAGAAGATTTCATGGGATTCAAAACTAAGAAAATGTAAATCTTGTGTACGCTTGTGTGTGTTAGGGTATTTATACAAATCAATTAAATAGACGAGTAAATACAAAGTCACATTTTACCTAAACTAAGCACTTGCCAGGGCAGAGCCAAGTCATCTTACGACTGTCACACTACTAGTATAATAGTAAATTTGCCTTTAAATTCAAACGGTACCAATTTTATTGTGTAACCACCTGACCCGGCAGACTTCGTAGTGCCTTAATCGATAAATAAAAGATCTAAACTTTTGTATAAAATAAACTTAAAACAAACAAAAAGAAACCGTCCGACAACATCAAAGGAAAAACAAAACTGTTATTTTTATTTCATTCCGAGCATTTTCATATGTATCTACCTTTTAAACCTTCCCTGGACTTCCACAAATAATTCAAGATATTGATTAAAAAAATATTCGATTCCATTTAGTCGACAAATATACTGCTGAGGACTGGCTGCAGTAGTCCAAGCGCAAATGAAAATTATCTTTGTACGTTTTATTTATAACTCTCAAATAAAACAATAAATTATTGAATGATTAAGTTAAAGAATAACATTGAATGCTTGAAACACACAAAACTTCCGTTTGACGTATGAACCGAAAGGAGATTTATTTGTTCCCTCATGGCACAAACATGAAGTGGAAATGAGGTAAATCTAAAAACGTGTTCAAATAAAAATTGAAAAATTTCACCCCCCCGGCTAGGGAATCGAACCCAGATCCTCCCATTCTCAACACGAATGGACGTACTATCCATTATACCACCGAGGGATATTCCAATGAAGTTAAATTTTTGATCAGTTTCCTTAAAAATTATTTAAATTAAAGAAAATTGCACTCTATAGCGTGAACGGTAAAGCGCCAAATCGTCTGGATATCAGCGAAAGACAGAATCAATACCAGGAGGGGTAGGAAAGCGGTGTCTCAGTCGAACAACTCCATCTAGTTGCAAACACGAGATTTGCGTGCACTGCGAACCTGTTGATGTACTTCTGTTTTCTCGGTTTGGTCATAGATGGTAGTTCATACGACTATAACTTAGTAATAAAACAACACAGCCTACCGTATTATGTTGAAATATTAAATAATAAAAAAGAAATCGTTGATCTTGACGTTCGGTTGTCGTAATCCAAAGAACCACGTTGATGCTGCCTAACATGAGACATTATATCAGTCTCAATTCAAGAGACATAGAAAAATATGTATGTATTTTATATATGATATATAGTGCTTATCCCGTTTCTCGTGAAATCTAAACCATGTCTGTCAATTACTGACATTTTTAAACTTATTCCGGAAATAGTGCCTAAATTCGGTACTTGGTACTTATTACTTGGTAATTTTTTCAGTCGTCTTACGCCACATTAATTTTAAACAAACTAGTAAAATTTTCAACCTCTAATTTATCTTTGGAAAAACAAATACGATTTCTTCAACGAACACAATTTCTCGCAATCATTAAACTCTAAAATCACATCACTACTAAATTAAATTATGTATAAAATACGTGGCTATTTCAAACTTACAGTGATAATTATTGTTGAACCGAAATACTTAAAAAGGCCATTAACATAACGAAAAACTTAAACTACGCTGATACTTTAAAAAACGTAACGTCCCCAGCGAGGAATCGAACCTCGTTCCTTCCACCCTCAATACGAGTGGACGTACTATCCTTTATACCACCGAGGACTGCTTCTTTATGTTATAATTTGCGATGTGATTCAACAAAATCTACGTTAATACATTTAACATTGTGTTTTATTACGTCACAGTAAAGTTGACTATTATTTGATATACACAGTAATACCTATAGGAAAGTTGAATAAAGAATATTCGAGTGTGCTAGCTGTATCTAGATCCAGTCCTGACAAGTGCTTAGTGCCAAAATTACGCAAACCTTCGAATATATATGACATAAACTGTAAATAAACAAAAATTGTAGATATTACGTAAGGAATGTTAACTTACCCTCCACTTGGTAATTTATATTTTTACAACACAAAACAGTTCTGTCGATTTTTGTTTATTTATCAAACACGCCTTTATTAGTTTAATCTGTACCTAAGTAACCCAATTGTTCAACATAATTTTCACAAATTATAGAATGTCAGATTGACTTGAAAATTGGCACTCGTATCAAGGGCCAATGACGCTATAATGATTTAATCATATAGGCATAAACATTTTGACCAGGATAATAAAGTGAAACTAATTGCTTAGTGCGGCTATTTAAGTATATTTTTTCATATTTAACTCTAATATGCATTTTTTTTAAATTATGAATGAGCATATAGTGTTAACAACAAAATCTTTGAAAATGTCAGTTTTTATTCAATAGACACAGTTCCCACTTTCCTTTTTTTTTTTGTAAAGCGATCGTCTTTTTTGTTTAATACCTGTTGGCGAGCTTTAGACATTTGATTTATTTAGCTTTTTTTTTTTGTTAGCAACAATAAAATGTAATGCATAAAATGAATCTAAATTTTGAGATGTCAGTAATTGTCGAATTTCGATCCTTGGGCACACGCTAGATGAACAGTAAATACAGCAACAATATACAAATATTATTATATTTAAATTCTGAGTCCTAAAATTTTGATTATTACAAATGTTGCACAAATGTTGGTGTACAAATGTTAGAGAAATGTATTCAGGTTTATACAAAAAGTCTGCAATATCATGTTCAATATTAATTAACCAGCAACTACTAACCTAGCTTGCAGGCTTAACTGCTTAGTTACAAATAATGATTTGTAAAATAAATATGTAATGAGATTTAGTTGAAAGACGCGATAAATAAAAAAGCCTCCCCGGCGGGGAATCGAACCCCGGTCTCTCGCGTGACAGGCGAGCATACTTACCACTATACTACCGAGGATCATACTTGAATTTGTGAAATCCCCGGCATGTTCAGCTTTGTTGTAGCAATATCGATCGCACACTTTCTGTGTGTTAACTGCTAACCTTTATCTCTAAGATCATAAAGCCTTAATTTTTAAGGTATCTCGTATTTTTAGCAGGTTACATTTTTATTACACGTTGTTATTCCTTTAGCGTTAATTTCGGTTGTATAACGTCGACAGACGTGTTTCCTTGGAACGATTTATATCTTCCTCTTCCTGCAGGATTGAATATACAGAGAAATACATATTATGTTAACCAAATCATCTAGAGAAAAATTTAGTCAACATAGTTAACTTTAATAGCGGCTCTCAAAATACGTGGCTCCTTAAAGGTGCTAAAAAAGAAATCAGAATGATTAAAATAACAAAAAAAGTCTAAAAGCATTACACAACTGAATTATTTAAAAAAAACGAAAAGATCAAGTTCAAATTCAAGTTTCTTGTGTGCATATAACATTATTAAAGTAAAATATAAAAAATCTCCCTGGCGGGGAATCGTACTCCGGTCTCCCGCGTGTCTATTGGCTCCAGATATTGAACACAAAGACATGTGAACTGTATTTTCGAGTTTTTTTTGTTATCTTTTTTAGCCCACGGACGTCCACTGCTGGATATAGGCCTCCCCCAAGGTTCGCCACAGTAGCCGAACCTGCGCAGTCTGCATCCAGTGAATTCCTCCGACCTCGTCGGAAAGATACTCACGCTGCGCTTTCTGGTGTGCCGTCGCCACTCTAGAACTTATTGGCCGCACCAGCCATTTGTTTTGCGAACTATGTCCGGTCCACTGCTACTTTTACGGTGGTAGGACCTCTTGTGAGTCCGCACGGGTAGGTACCACCACTCTGCCTTTTTCTACCGTGAAGCCCGTGAAGTAGTAATGCGTTTCGGTTTGAAGGGTGGGGCAGCCGTTGTAACTATACTTGAGACCTTAGAACTTATATCTCAAGGTGGGTGGCGCATTTACGTTATAGATGTCTATGGGCTCCAGCAACTACTTAACACCAGGTGGGCTGTCAGCTCGTCCACCCATCTAAGGAATAAAAAAAATACTTCAATCTTGTAATCCTTCTGGCTATGTCAATTACCTTGGTTTTTGTACGAATCTCCTCATTCCTGATTCGTAAGGAAACTCCGAGAATATCCCTCTCCATTGTTCTCTAAGCTCTCTGATAAAGCCCATTCTCAGCGACCACGTATATCATCACTTATCGTAGACTTTAAGTCTTAAGACATTGCGGTATTTGGGATGAGAGTAGGTTTTGGGCAGCTTCCCAAACGCTTCCCATATTCATGTTCATACAAAAATTTACTCAGGGCAGTCTGTAGACGAATGGGTTCCGAAGCCGGGTCCTGTAATCAGCTTGACATAGAAGTGTTTTCATACGAACACTTCAACACTTCGATGCACTGGTGATCAACTTGGCAGCGTTGGAGAGACCACGTTACAGTCCAGATCTCGATGGAAGCGAAGATTTTTTCATAGTTACTTTATATTCCTTATATTCTTTGGACTCTTATACAAGGTACCGCAACGCATGAATGTGATCTACGGTACCGTACTCTGTTTCGAAAAATGGCTTGCTCGAGTGACTAGATAGAAGTCGTCAAACGCGGAAGACAGTTCGTAATGACTGTCAACAACAACTTAGGTACAAGGCCCACAAGTGTGATGGGCTTATAGTTCTTCAAACGGGTATTGTCACCCTTTTTGAAGAAGGGTACTACAGACCTCCTGGTCTATGGCTGGGGCATATTCCCATCGAGTATGTTGGAATTGAAAATTTTCTGAATGGCTTTAAAAACCGGGCTTCCACGCGCCTTCAGAGGTTCAGCAGTAATTTCATCATCACCATATAACCTGTTGTTCTTTAGTTATTTGACAGCCATTCTAATCTTGCACAAGCTGGCATCCGGGATTTCATCAGTACAGTGTCGGGCCAATCTGGCCCTTGGGTCTTTTGCTAGATTTTTCAATTGTCTAAATATGTTTATAACTTTCCTTAGAATTTCTGGAACTCTCTCAAACGCTCAGGATTGAACGAAATGATGGTACCATAATCAGTCTTCAGTTTTTTTTTTTTTTTTTTCTTTTTTTTTTATTGCTTATATGGGTGGACGAGCTCACAGCCCACCTGGTGTTAAGTGGTTACTGGAGCCCATAGACATCCACAACGTAAATGCGCCACCCACCTTGAGATACAAGTTCTAATGTTTCCCGTATAGTTACAACGGCTGCCCCACCCTTCAAACCGAAACGCATTACTGCTTCACGGCAGAAATAGGCAGGGTGGTGGTACCCACCCGCGCGGACTCACAAGAGGTCCTACCACCAGTAATTACGCAAATTATAATTTTGCGAGTTTCATTTTTATTACACGATGTTATTCCTTCACCGTGGAAGTCAATCGTGAACACTTGTTGAGTACGTATTTCATTAGAAAAATTGTTACCCGCCTGCGGGATTCGAACGCCGGTGCATCGCCCAACACGAATGCACCGGACGTCTTATCCGTTAGGCCACGACGACTTCATTAACTGGCTCTGCCCAAGAGACAGATCTCTTACGAGTACTTTTAAACCTTTGTTTCGCGCTTATAGGTTTCTAAAATGATCGATATTAGAACGGCGTTGGTCGGGTTTCTTAGATTTCGAGACGTTGAGTCGCCGATATTCACATCTTCTGAAAACTACAGAATCATTGGGCGTCGTTCTTCTAGAAGCTTGAGAGTAGGGTATAAGAGTCTTGGTTCTGTTTGTAGGATTAGTCTTGAAAAACTTAAACTAGATATACTTTTATAGACAGGCTCCACGAACTCTTTCGGGAAACTTTACTTTTGTAAATCAGACCGCATTCCAACATTAATGCGGCTTAAGAGGGTAAAGGAGACGAAATGTGTTTTGTATCTGCTAGGCCCTAGCTGCTAGAGTATAGGTATTGATTAAATGCATATAAAACACGTCACTTTATTTGTTAAATATCGGAGAATAGTCAACCGTAGACAGCGACTTGGTGGCGCCTCTGGTATTACTGATGTCTACCTCAAAGGCAAAAAAAAAGTTTGTAAAGTAACCCGCCCATACAAATATATGTTCAACATCTGACGACAACTACTACTGTCTCCTTCCTATTCTTAAAGAAAATTAAATTTGCTCCAACGAAAAAAAGTATCTCCCCGGCGGGGAATCGAACCCCGGTCTCTCGCGTGACAGGCGAGCATACTCACCACTATACTACCGAGGATCATGCTGTTCGAAAGCAAATTTTGTTGTAGCTTAAAGCTTCGTTATGAAATAATTCGATTTTCAAATGCATTGGATCTAGAAACATTAACTCGTATCCAATAGAGCAGTAGGTTGAAAACTCCATGTCGTTGTTTTACCAACAGAACAACGCTGTTAAGGTATATCTTTCGAAGACTGTAATAAATATATTATTTGAGGTAAAGATTTCCCAGGCGTATTTTAAAAAAAAGTAATGTTTGAAACTAATAATATACTTATTATTCATTTAATCTTATGTTTACTCTTCAATTAAGAATTGCTAAACGACTTCGGACTAAAAATCAATAAAACGTGATTCGAGCGAACTTCGTTCACGTTTCGCGTCATGATATTGTGGTACTAATAATCCCTTAGTGCGAGGAGGACGAAAAACTTAGGGACTATGTACAGTTCTGTAACAAACTTCACTCTATATTTCACCAAGCCCACCTCAGAATCTTCATGAAGATAATTCTTTGGATGTACTGTAATCAAATTATTAGTAATAGTATTAAATAATATACTTTTTTTTTCCACGACCACTCCTGCATAATAATTACAAGCACTGTTTAATATGATATTATTTTCAAATGAAGAATATTTTTAAATTTCTGTGAACGTAGTTATTCGAAGATACTTGAATGTTGTGCTAACTAACTATGATCTTACATTTTCTAACGGGGATAATGAACACCTTAATCACGACAAGAGTCGCATTTTCTACCGTAAATAAACTTATTTCACGAAACTCCAACGTAAATATTATTATGTCAACGATATGATTATTGTTAGAATAAAGATTTTTTATTATATGTATGTCGTGCTGATGAACATATGAAAATATTAAATGTATTGAAACTCTAACTCTCGAAATCTAGTCAACTGCCTGCCTAACAATTTCCATTTTATTTCTGATCAGCACAATATAATAATAGTCCGACATTGTCGGTCACCTATCTAAGTACCGAAAAGTACCGTGTAATGTCTATTTTATTATACGTCCTCTTAGCATCAAAGCTGGAGACGTTTAAAAAAGAACTAAAACTCGATTATGAGCATTTTTATTATTCACTTTGTAGTACTGTACGCTACATATGAGGGCGTACTTAAATAAAGTGTGGAACACTTCGCTACCGCGATTCAGAAGAGGAGAGGAGCGCCACCTATTGGTGCATTAAGTAGTTATTTATGCGGCCACTTTTTATGAACAAGACCACTATTATATATATTTTCTTTCATTTTCACAAATCTAAGGTCCTGGTGAAGCTGGAAAGGCCTCCGGGCCACCAGTAATCTCTCAATCATAAAAAAAAAAACAAATCTAAGACTACAAGGTCATAATTGAATGTACTTTTTGCGGTTTAAAATTGCATTTATTATTTCCTACATTTCGAAGACTGTCGCGAATGACTATAAAAGTGGTATTAATTATATATTTACTAAATTATAGTATTATTATGTCACACTCCAAATATTAAAATAATAAATACCTTTAATATTGCAAACTAATTAACATTGTATTATATATTTTGATAAAATCGATTTGAAAGTAGTTTCAGCATCAAGAACTTAGTCCATCCAACAGAAAAAGATGCGGATAAAAATGATATCTAATTTTACTCATAATTTAAGGACAGTCCTAGCTTGTTTGTTGCAAACTATCGATTATGCATATTAAAATAAAAACACAAATTTGTTTCAAAAAAATATTTCAATGAATAGCACTGTGTAACTCTTTGGGAGTTTGCTCTTTGGGACCCACATTTTGTTTTATTTATTATTCCATGAACAAGTGAATAAGCTTGAGACCCAGCTGGTGTTCAGTGGTTACGGTAGGCCCATAGACATCACAGTGTGACTGCCGCCACCCACAATCAGACTTGAGGTCTATGCCTTAATTGTACAGTAATTCTAGTAGACAAAATTAAAGTACTTTTACGGTTTAATCTCGAGTTTTTCAATATTATTTTATTAACGACGTTTCGAATTTTTCACAGTTTTCGTAGTCATAGATGATTTTATTCGCCTTTTAAGTATACATATGTATGTATATGTAATGGCTTTATCGGGATTCCTCATTTTGAAGACCACACAGGAAAATATAAGATATATATTTCTTCAAAAGGGGTTTGCCAAAAGTATGTAGTCAATAATAATAGTAGGCAGGGGCTTTTCTGTACCTCTGGCTCACTGAAGACTATGAGCAACGGTAACCCCCCACTAGTCTGCCTACAAGGATAAAACAAAATACTT
This sequence comes from Bombyx mandarina, assembly GCF_030267445.1. Classification (NCBI taxonomy): domain Eukaryota; kingdom Metazoa; phylum Arthropoda; class Insecta; order Lepidoptera; family Bombycidae; genus Bombyx; species Bombyx mandarina. The sequence continues at coordinate 2,943,375 of NC_143208.1, forward strand.
GCGATATCAAATCAGGAATGACAAGATGCGCATGAGAGGTGAAGCTGAGTTGGCACTGGGTTCAAAAATTTCTCGATTAGCGACCGCGCTCTGGTCAACGAAAAATCCTCCCTCGATGGAGCCGAATGACGAATGCGGTGCGGACGCGCAGGAATTACCATTATGGCTAAACTTGGGGAGGCTTATCTCGAGCAATGTAGGTTTTTGGACAATGTTGAAACGATCAAATAATGTCATTATTAAAAACTTTCAAATACTATATCGCTGTCTGCTTCACCTTACCAAAAATGTTGCTAAAATACCAATAAATAAAAATCACGATGTATAGAAAATACAAGCAGACATGTGTGCAAGGCCGTTGTACGTGATATTTTGATATAGGGTATAGGAAAATCAGCGAAACGATCTTTGCCATCCTGAATCCAGGTGTTATTACTCCGAAACTCTGCCCCTGGAATCTGTCATGCCAACCGGTGTCAATTTCTGCCGTGCCTTGCATCAGTTCCTGACGTAATTGATCGCTGAGCGCTAACTGTTTCCTGCTCTTTATTGGAGTATAATATTACCTTGATCTAAATCTGCAGCATCCTACATCTCCCAATTCTAGCATCTTATAATAAAAAGAAACATTCAAAAAATGGCACAAGCTTTTGACGGTGAAAACCGTTTCTAGGCTTAATGTTGATTTCAGTAATGTTAATCATAAATATATAAATAGTCTGCAGGGATGGAGGACTTACCGGTTCCTTCCATGGACACGCCACCACGTTGCAAAGATGGCAATGCCCCTGCCGCCGATACCTCCTCCGTACATCACGATCGCTGAGACCCATGCGGCCGTGTCGAGGAAAAAGGGTCCGGCTCCCGATTTTATTGGCGTTCAAGGCAGCTCTTCTAAAACTACCTCGAGCGAACGATTTTAAACCCGGAAGACGGACAGACTCGTCCTGCTAACGAAGAAGGAAAGCTCCGCGGAGTCATCTGAAGGGTACCGCCCCATCCTGTTGCTGGACAAGACGGGTAACGCTCGACCGAAGGGTCGTCGCCCGGGTTCAGGCTTAACCCGCGATACCCTACAAGTAACCCCTGGGTGGTGCTAAGCGGGAGCCGAAAACACAATCGGTCTTAGGACCTTGTCCGACTGGCTGGCAACCACCCTCCAAACAAAGTCCGTCGCCAAATAGCCAAGTTGTGTTCTGGCGTGCGAGTTGGAGAGCCAGATCTATTCCTTTCCTCCTCCTTGTTGGGGGCGAGTTTTGGTAATACTTGGAACATGCAGAGCAAACGTGCTCACAAGTCCGTGGGACGTAGGTTGCTGATAGTATAGGGAGACCCAGTGAAACGGAGTCTGCCGCCGCCCGCCGGTCAGTAGGGGACCTGAACTCTGGTGTCACTAGATCCAGTGAAACGGAGTCTGCCGCCGCCCGCCGGTCAGTAGGGGACCTGAACTCTGGTGTCACTAGACCCAGTGAAACGGAGTCTGCCGCCGCCCGCCGGTCAGTAGGGGACCTGAACTCTGATGTCACTAGACCCAGTGAAACGGAGTCTCCCGCTGCCCGCCAGTCAGTAGGGGACCTGAACTCTGATGTCACTAGACCCAGTGAAACGGAGTCTCCCGCTGCCCGCCAGTCAGTAGGGGACCTGAACTCTGATGTCACTAGACCCAGTGAAACGGAGTCTGCCGCCGCCCGGCAGTCAGTAAGGGACCTGAACTCTGATGTCACTAGACCCAGTGAAACGGAGTCTGCCGCCGCCCGGCAGTCAGTAAGGGACCTGAACTCTGGTGTCACTAGACCCAGTGAAACGGAGTCTCCCGCTGCCCGCCGGTCAGTAGGGGACCTGAACTCTGGTGTCACTAGACCCAGTGAAACGGAGTCTCCCGCTGCCCGCCGGTCAGTAGGGGACCTGAACTCTGATGTCACTAGACCCAGTGAAACGGAGTCTGCCGCCGCCCGGCAGTCAGTAAGGGACCTGAACTCTGGTGTCACTAGACCCAGTGAAACGAAGTCTGCCGCCGCCCGGCAGTCAGTAAGGGACCTGAACTCTGATGTCACTAGACCCAGTGAAACGGAGTCTGCCGCCGCCCGGCAGTCAGTAAGGGACCTGAACTCTGGTGTCACTAGACCCAGTGAAACGGAGTCTCCCGCTGCCCGCCGGTCAGTAGGGGACCTGAACTCTGATGTCACTAGACCCAGTGAAACGGAGTCTCCCGCTGCCCGCCAGTCAGTAGGGGACCTGAACTCTGATGTCACTAGACCCAGTGAAACGGAGTCTGCCGCCGCCCGGCAGTCAGTAAGGGACCTGAACTCTGATGTCACTAGACCCAGTGAAACGGAGTCTGCCGCCGCCCGGCAGTCAGTAAGGGACCTGAACTCTGATGTCACTAGACCCAGTGAAACGGAGTCTGCCGCCGCCCGGCAGTCAGTAAGGGACCTGAACTCTGGTGTCACTAGACCCAGTGAAACGGAGTCTCCCGCTGCCCGCCGGTCAGTAAGGGACCTGAACTCTGATGTCACTAGACCCAGTGAAACGGAGTCTGCCGCCGCCCGGCAGTCAGTAAGGGACCTGAACTCTGATGTCACTAGACCCAGTGAAACGGAGTCTGCCGCCGCCCGGCAGTCAGTAAGGGACCTGAACTCTGATGTCACTAGACCCAGTGAAACGGAGTCTGCCGCCGCCCGGCAGTCATTAAGGGACCTGAACTCTGATGTCACTAGACCCAGTGAAACGGAGTCTGCCGCCGCCCGGCAGTCAGTAAGGGACCTGAACTCTGATGTCACTAGACCCAGTGAAACGGAGTCTGCCGCCGCCCGGCAGTCAGTAAGGGACCTGAACTCTGATGTCACTAGACCCAGTGAAACGGAGTCTGCCGCCGCCCGGCAGTCAGTAAGGGACCTGAACTCTGATGTCACTAGACCCAGTGAAACGGAGTCTGCCGCCGCCCGGCAGTCAGTAAGGGACCTGAACTCTGATGTCACTAGACCCAGTGAAACGGAGTCTGCCGCCGCCCGGCAGTCAGTAAGGGACCTGAACTCTGATGTCACTAGACCCAGTGAAACGGAGTCTGCCGCCGCCCGGCAGTCAGTAAGGGACCTGAACTCTGATGTCACTAGACCCAGTGAAACGGTGTCTGCCGCCGCCTGCCGGTCAGTAGGGGACCTGAACTCTGGTGTCACTACTAAGCTCCAGCCCGGGAAGCTGTCCCTCCGATTGGTGTAAAATCCTGTCGCGCAGTCTTCGTGCCGGAGTCGGAGACCAAAGTGGATTCCGGCGATCGTATTTAGGATCGTGGACAGGGAGCTCTTCCATGCCTGGGACGGCTTCTCGCGCAACCCCTGGTCGAGTATTACGCCTGCCATTTATCCAGGTATTGATCTTGATCTCGACTCTCGCATCCTACCTCTCCAAGGCCTTACTCTCCAACCAAAAAATTAATGAAAGTCCACAAAAGTAAAATAGCGTTTGCGACGGATCCCCATTCCACATTTAAAGTGGTATTTGTCAGAGGCCTACATAGCAACCTTGACGCCCTACATCACCGCCTTGAGATGGCGCAGCCTGCCCTGATACCCAAATACCTCGTACCTCGAATGTCCCGGCTACGCATTGGAGCACAGCTTCCTGCGTAAATCCGGGGTGTGCATGTTTATCCGAGGGAATGTCCGCAGTCGTCGACTTCGGAGCCTCGAGCAACGGTACCTGTCTCTTTTGTGGTTACGCGTGGACTATGGGGGTTGTACCCAAGTCTACACCTGCCTGTACAGGTCCCACAGCAGTAAGTCGGGGTCCTCTCTGTTTGAGCATGTACAAGAGGGGACTGATCGCGGGCTTGAGCAGTAAATATCTGCGGATGTGGTGATCCTTGGTGACTTTGACGCTCATCACTAGGGAACCACTAAGCCTCACGGGACCGGGACCTACGATTTTACCTTGTCTTACGGCCTCTCTCAGCTGGTGACACAAGCCACCCGTGTTCCAGACAATAATGGGCACGAGTCTTCTTTGTTGGATCTTCTGCTGATAACTCATACAGCTAGATAGAGTGTGGTGGTCGACGCTCCGCTAGGAACGTCTGTTCACTGCCTTATTCGTGCTGCGATACCACTCTCTCGCCCTGGTCGTTGATCGAATATCGGGTTTCGAAAAGTTTGGCGGTACAGACCAGCAGATTGGGATGGAATGCGTGACTTATACGCATCCATTGCCTAGTTCGGAGCGTGGTGCCTCTCACCGTCTCGTCACAACCACTTCCATCTGGTAGACGACGTGTTTGGCACTACAGGTCAGCAGACTGGAACGGGATGCGCTCTTTCTTTGCATCCTACCCATGGGGGCAGATTTGCTTCAAGTCAGAGGATCCTAGCACCTGCGCTGACTCGGTTGCCGGCGTCGTGCTGCAGGGCATGGAATTGTTTGTTCCTAGCTCAGCGGTGCCTGTCGGTGGCAGGTCTCGGCCCTGGTTTGGTGGGTCCTGCCGTGACGCACATCATCGCAAGCGGGAATGCTACCAGGCTTGGGCTATGGCAAAGGCCGCTAAGGATGTAAACTCTGACTCACTCAAGAAGAAGTACAACTCTGCTTCCAGGTTCTTTAAGAAGCAAATTGCATTGGCAAAGTCAAATTACGTTGGGAGAATTGGCGAGAGACTGGCGCGCCTGCCATCTGGCTCTCGTGCGTTCTGGTCTCTCGCCAAGGCTGTCCAGGGTAATTTCTGTCGGTCGACGCTTCCACCTTTGCGTGGGGAGGATGGTTCATTGGCCTATTCCGCAAGGGAGAAAGCCGATCTTCTTGGCTCTATCTTTGCGGAAAACTCGACTCTTGACGACAGGGGGAACACTCCTCCTACCATCCCGAGGTGTGAAACCACAATGGCGGACGTCCGCTTCACACAGTGTGCTGTGCGGAAAGCACTATTCTCCCTGGATGTCAACAAGTCGAGTGGGCCCGATGGAATATCTCCTATTGTGCTGAAGGTGTGTGCTCCAGAGCTGGCACCGGTTTTAACGCGCTTATTCAGACACTCTTACGTCCTCGGCGTTGTCCCACATTCATGGAAGACGGCTCTAGTACACCCGATCCCTAAAAAAGGCGACCGCTCAGATCCGTCCAACTACAGGCCTATCGCTATCACCTCCTTGCTCTCCAAAATTATGGAATCCATAATCAACCGCCAGCTCATGGGCTACCTGGAAGAGCACCAGCTGATCAGTGACCGCCAATATGGCTTCCGCAAAGGCCGATCAGCTGGTGATCTTTTGGCTTTACTAACTCACCGTTGGGCGCAGGCGGTTGAGAGTAGGGGTGAGGCACTAGGCGTTAGTTTGGACATTGCGAAAGCCTTCGATCGGGTTTGGCATAAAGCCTTACTATCGAAGCTTCCTTCCTATGGGCTTCCTGAGAGACTTTGTAGGTGGATCGGCAGTTTCCTTGCGGAACGGAGAGTTAAAGTCGTCGTAGACGGCTCATGCTCGGACCCCCGGACCGTAAATGCTGGTGTTCCCCAAGGCTGCGTGTTATCCCCGACATTGTTCATTCTGCATATCAATGATTTGTTGCATACCAGTGGCATTCATTGCTATGCGGATGACAGTACCGTGGATGCACTGTATTTCGGCCGCAGCAATATCTCTCGGGATCACGTCGATGAGTGTCGGAACAAACTTGTGTCTGAAATCGAATCATCCCTTGTGAAGATTTCCGATTGGGGGGGACTAAATCTAGTCCAGTTTAACCCTTCTAAGACTCAAGTTTGCGCATTTACCGCTAAAAAAGCCCCCTTTGTCGCATCGCCACTCTTCGGAAACACTCACCTTTGTGCCAAGCCGAACATGGGCATTCTGGGCGTAGACATTTCGAGTGTTGTCCAGTTTGGCGGTCATTTGGAGAGCAAGGCTAAAATGGCCTCCAAAAAACTCGGAGTACTCAACAGGGCCAAACAGTACTTCAAGCCGGCTCACCGCCTTAAGCTGTATAAGGCGCAGGTGCGGCCTCACATGGAGTATTGTTGCCACCTTTGGGCCGGGGCTCCGGGTTATCAGCTATCTCCCTTTGACCGAATTCAACGTAGGGCATCTCGGATTGTCGACGATCCTGTACTTACCGATCGGCTAGATCCTTTGGCACTGCGTAGGGATTTATCTTCCCTATGCATACTTTACAGAATTTACAATGGGGAGTGTTCCGAGGAGTTGTTCAATTTAATAGAAGCCGCTGATTTTCGCAACCGATCGTCTCGCCGGAACTATCATCCGCACCATCTGGATGGTTGGCGTTCCACTACAATGCGTTTTAAAAACAGTTTTCTGCCACGCACAGTAAATCTCTGGAATTCGTTGCCATCAGCGGTCTTCCCCAACAACTGCGACATTGGGTTATTCAAGAAAAGAGCATATTCTTATCTGAAGGGTAGGCAACGCACTGGCGTAAACGCTGGTGACCGTGGGCGGCGGTGAATCACTTACCACCAGGTGACCCGTCTTGCTCGTTTGCCTCTTACTTGTTATAAAAAAAAAAAAAAAAAAAAAAAAAAAAAAATCCTACCCATAGGGGCGGCACTGCTTTTCCTCCGGAAGACGTCTGTGCAGATCAACTTAAAGACGCGATACTTCAGGGAATTCAAATATTCATTCTTTCTTCTGAGGTGCCCGTTGGGGATCGCAGCAAGCCCTGGTATAATAAATCCAGTAGGGATGCTGCATACGCGGCATAAAACGATGCCGGGATCCTGACATTTCGGAAGAGAGGCGGAAATGGAACGCCGCGTCTAGGCCTACCTCCTTAAGTACCTCCTAAGGATCGCCAGCTGATTAGTGACCGGTAGTATGTTTTCCGTCATGGTCATTCAATTGGCGATCTTCTTGTATACCTCACACACAGATGGGCTGAAGCAAAGGCGAGACTCTTGCCGTGAGCCTTGACATCGCGAAGGCCTTCGACAGGGTCTGGCATAGGGCACGTCACTAGCTGTCGAAGCTTCCAGCTTACGGAATTCCCGACGGACTCAGCAAGTGAATCGCTAGCTTTTTGGATGGACGGAACACCACAGTCGTCGTCAACGGTTGCTGCTTCGATGCCATGACAATCAACGCCGGCGTACCACAAGATTCGGTGACCACGCCTTTTTATACTGTATATCAATGACACGCTATCTCTTGATGGCATGCATTGCTATGTGGTTGATAGTACGGGAGATGCGCGATATCTCGGCCATCAGTCTCTTTCGAAACGTGGTATAAGAGAGGCGATCAAAATTTGTGTCTGAAGTGGAGTACTCTCTGAGGCAGGTCTTCAAGTGGGGTGAACTGAATTCCGTTCAGTTCAACCTATTGAAAACACAGGTTTGCGCGTTCACTGCGAATAAGGACCTTTTTGTCATAGCGCCGTAATTTCAAGGAGTATCCCTGCAGCTTTTCGCGAGCATAGGGATTCTGGGGTCGATGTTTCGAGCGGTGTTCAGTGTCGGAATCATTAGGAAGGTAAAGCCAAATTGGCCTCTAAAATGTTGGAAGTCCTCAACAAAGCGAAGCGTTATTTCACGCCTGGTCAAAGACTTGCGTTTTTCAAAGCGCAGGTCCTGCCTCGCATGGAGTACTGCTCCCACAGCTGGGCTGGGGCTCCCAAATACCATTTACTTCCATTTGACTCCATACAGAAACGCGCTATTCGGATCATCGACAGTCCCGTTCTCGCGGATCGCTTGGAACCTTTAGGTCTACGGAGAAACTTCGGTTCTCTGTGTGATTTATAACGTATGTTCCACGGGGAATGCTCTGAAGAATTATTCGAGATGATCCTCTCATCTGCTTTTTACCATCACACCACCCGCCTCAGAGCAGAGTTAATCCATATTATCTGGAACCGCTGCGTTCATCGACATTGCGTTTCCAAAGATCTTTTCTGCCACGTACCATCTGGCTTTGGAATGAACTCCCCTCCACGGTGCTTCCCGAGCGCTATGACATGTTCTTCTTCAAAGTGGCTTGCGGAGAGTACTCAATGGTAGACAACGGCTTGGCTCTGTCCCTGGCATTGCTGACGTCCATGAGCGACGGTAACAACTTACCATCAGGTGCTCGTCATCATATAAAGGCGATAAAAAAGTTATTGCAATAAATTCTAAATTCTGACTCCTTTTTTTTTTTTTCTTACCTAAGCTGAGAGCCTTGAGAGGCTATTTCAGCGTAACCCTAACGTTTGTAGGTGAGCTCACGGGGCTCAAACCTGATGACGTTGCTAACACGAACCCTAGCAAGAGCCGTGCTTCGCAGAATCTACCACCGGATCGGAAACGCGACCCACTGAGAAGATCCGGCGAGAAACTCAGTGGGCTGTGTCTGAGAGTTAATTTACTCGTCGAGCCCTTCGTCGCAAGCGACGGGTTCGACGAGAACGGTGACCGGTGCTTGAAGTACCTAAAAGCACCGTTAGTGGATCGGGAGGATCCGAGATGACGTGTTTTGGGCGACGTCGACTGCTTTCCATTCTGTCCGCAGGATCGGGAATGTAGTTACCGGCGGCCACGATGAGAGGGTTCTCGTGTCGTGCCGCTTTATCGAAGTGTTTTGACTCCACTGTACTAGTATCACTATCGCTATATGTGCTTACTATATGTGACATGGGGCATTCAGCATATCGCAACTCTGACGCATCGAATTGTCTCGTTACTTATTGGTTTACTAGCTTATGCTTCGGGAACGGATATATTCCATGAGGGCTTGCAGTGATTTGTAGCTGTTTCAAGACGCTACTTAAGCTACCATTAATACCTTACAATTTTTTTAGTTCAGCTGTTACTTTGTAAGAAGATGGAAATAACTAAATAAATAAATAAAGAGCGAAGATAGACTTCAGATGGTAAAACTACAAACACTAAGATCAGGAAGCTGATCATTCGTAACATTCGCCAATCAACACAACAAAGATTGAAAATGCAATACAACAACAAAAGCACTGAAATGTTTATATTAAGTTAGTATTATGTTTACGTACGGCCACAACAACTAAGCCGAAGTCGTTGACGAAGCCCAAAACTACCCATGGAGGAATTGTTGTTTCACAATCAGAAGTCCTCAGCGAAGTTGAGAGCTACAACCGTAGTCTCTATGGCTCTCAAACCCACTGTTCACCCAGAGAATGATCATAGAGCCTCCTTAGTCCACTACTGTACGAAAGACTTACTAGATGTCTTTACTGGTGGTAGGACCTCTTGTGAGTCCGTACGGGTAGGTACCACCACCCTGCCTCTTTCTGCCGTGAAGCAGTAATGCGTTACAATTTGAAGGGTGGGGCAGCCGTTTTAACTATACTTGAGACCTTAGAACTGATATCTCAAGGTGGGTGGCGCATTTACGTCGTAGATGTCTATGGGCTCCAGTAACCACTTAACACCAGGTGGGCTGTGAGCTCCTCCGCCCATCTAAAAAAAAAGTCAGGATAGAAGTAGAAGAGATTAAAAATAACAAAACAACGATGACTGAATCAGTACTGAATCGTTGAAGTCAAGTGGTACACCAGTTCTTAACCACTTTTACACAAATTCAGCTGCATCATCCAAATACGACTACACCGGAAGCTTGGAGCAAGGGTACTGTCATTTTTTTCTTCGAGAAGACAGACCGTAATCTTTGCAAGAACTGCAGGAATATTTAACTTCTTAGCCATATTTATAAGCTGTTCTCGAGGATTTACTTGGCCTCTAAGTTTGACGGATTTCCAGCTTTCGGAGCAGGTTGGGTTTCACAATGCGGTAGACCACATCCACATGCTGATACAGGTTAGTCAGAAGATTAAATACAATCGTCTCGTCTCATGTTTGTGGGCTTCACGAAAAAGCTTTCGACTTAGTCGAAACGTGGGCTTCTCCGGAGAGTCCGAAATCCTTACAGCTTATACAAGTTTATACCGCTACAATTACAAGCCATATCTAAAACCAGCAGACAAACTCGATTGAACTTCGCAGAGAGGAGCGACTGTGCGTGCTACTTTCCATTATATGTGGCGCTGAAACGTGGACATTGATCGTAGGTCTGGTCCGTAAGTTCAAAGTCGCTCAACTGTGGAAAGGTGTATGTTCCGAGTTCCTTTGATGGATTGAATCAGAAATGAGAAGATCCTTCGAAGAACCAAAGTAATCGACATACTTCTAAAGATTATCAAGCTGAAGTGGCAATGGGCAGAACTGATGGCCCGTGGAGCAGATGCATTCTGAACTGTGGACCACGTACCTGTAAGCGCAGGGTTGGGCGTCCTCCTGCCAAGTGGATCGATTACTTGTGGTGATATGCGGCAAAATACTGGATACGGAAAGCGGAGGACCGTTCATTGTGGCAGACTATGGCAGAGGCCTACATCCAACAGTGGCGAGATACAAACTGATTGATGATATCCAAAGACGATTGGGTCTCAGATTGAGATGTGATGCATGAATTTTACCCATCCTGCCCATGGGAGCTATTCTCCTTTTCCTGCACTGATCCTAACGTTTGTGCGGACCGACTTAAAGATGTGGTTCAGGAAATTTAATTGTATCATTCCTTATTATGAGATTTCTGTGAGTGTCACACAACAGATTCCGGTATATTACAACCTGTAGGGATGCTGCATGTTTCAAATGATCCGCATGAAATGATAAGAGGAGATGTGGGGATTGTAAGGTCTCTGATAAAAGAAGTTTAACACCTCTTCCAAGTCCCATAAAAGGTAGACAAAATCGGATTCTTTGCCAGAAATAATAAGTGACTAAAGAGCTCCCTTTAGGAGTTTGATTAAATATTCTATTTGATAAATTGTCATCTAAGATTCGTATCACACAGTTTACGGTCAGGTGGTTGCTTCAACTCCTCTTCCTTACGTCCATAAGTTGAGCGGGTCTGATTGCATCCCACAGTGGTTTTCAGAATATGCGTTTCGGGATGGAGAATTTTTTTTTTTATTGCCCTTGTAGGCAGACGAGCATACGGCCAACCTGATGATGAGTGGTTACCGTCGCCCATGAACTTCAGCAATGCCAGGGGCAGAGCCAAGCCGCTGCCTACCGCTTAATACTCGACCTGTGCTAATATGTTTATTTTAATTCTGTTACCGCGCCAACAGGGCTCCATCTTCTTGGAAGACCGCCCATGTTCACGTTATTCCCAAGAACAGTGACTGGTCGGTCACCTCAAGTTACTATCGCGATAATATTCTTCTTTCTAATGTAGACCGAATAATACTGTTACGCGCTGGGGTTCGAGATAAATAAAATTTCACCAAAGTACAACTTAAAGACTGTATTCAACACTTAAAACACTTTAAAAATCTCAATTCGCTTGTTCCGCTTCGCTTAATTCATAGTGCAGTTTTTATTTTCGGGCAGGGGCGAAATACGAGCGAGACGAGTACTCCTGCTAAATTCATACCCCAGGGCCACAATCAACTTGTCATCCTAGCCTCTAAGCAACAGACATACTTGATATTCCACAGTATGGTGTCCAAGACGGACCCTTTGCATACCTTGAGGAACTCCATACAAAACGGGGAAACGGTTGAAACGCCCCAGCGTATCTGATACACGACCGATGAGACTTTTGCCGTATATTAGGACGGGGTGTAAAGGAGCAGCTCCTGACCGTACGCTGCATCGCTACGTTAGTATTGACCCTACGAAGCGAATATTTCTTATTATGAACCTCCAAACAGCCTAAATTAAAGGCTAGGAAGGTTACAAAAACTCGTATTTACTATAATCTTTCCGATTACTCTTTAATATGACCCAGCGAAAACTCGAAATAAAGCTTAGTATAAAATATTTCGTCGTTATCATTTAAATAAAGCCCGAGACATTTCAATAGCGCGATTCACAAATTGGTCAGCGCCACCTGTTGATGCATAAAAGAGTTCGAAAATCATAATAAAACCATTTTATATACTTTGTAAAGATCTGATTACACCAATTGAAGTTATTTCCTTTATCAAATATATTATTTATTACAAGCAATTTTTTTTATAATTTGTTCGTTTTATTAAATTTTAATTTCATAATTTGTATTATATTCTAAGCACATTATCGTGTCCACGGTATATTAAGGTTTTAATAGGTTAATAGAAATATAAAAGAATCCATTAGATCAATTTAAATATATAAAAAGAAGTCAGCAATAATGCAATCTTTCGAACTCTTCGTGATAAAAATTCAACTTACGTCCAATATTGAATGCATTCCAAACGATTGGATCCTTACCATTAATATTTTTCAATTAAGTAGTGGAAATTTTGTGAAACTGATTATCTACATGTCACGAAATGCAGCAGTGAAGCTGTTTCTTTAGTTTTATGTATGTTGGGGTGGCAGTGATCACTTGCTATCAGAAAAGCAGATTTTTCGTTTGCCTATAAGAAAAAACATTTGGAAATAAATGAAAGTTGAAAAAGTTCACCCCCCCCGGCCAGGGAATCGAACCCGGATCCTCCCATTCTCAACACGAATGGACGTACTATCCATTATACCACCGAGGGATATTCCTATGAACTAAAATTTTCGATGTTTATCTCCGAATTATGTAACGTAGGTAGTACAGAAAATTATAACTTAATTCGTAAACAATAAAGCTCCTAGTATTCTGAACTCCTACAGTAAAATCGGATCAATACTGGGTGGGATTCAAGAGCTGTAGCTTGGTCAGTTCCAGCTCCATCTAGCTTCATCTAGTTCAACTTCTAGCACATTCTGCGAATTTTGTCAAGCCAATAGGGTACAACACCAGTTTTCTCAGCTTCTTCAAAGATGGTGGTACTAACCTACAGTATGTAACAAAAAAGATATTATTTCCCCACAAAATTTATAGCTTATCGAAACCTCAGTTAATTATGAGAAAAAGTTATTATTATATACATTGAATATTTTATTACATAGCAGTAAAAAAGTTCACAATGATGAAGTCCCGATCGAGAAACGCCCGAGAAAAGTACGAACTTGTCTTTTCTAATTTGGAACGAAAATAACAAAACGTTTAGGCAATATAGCATGTCCAAAATATTTTAATTATGTACGCCATATAGTGGATGTACTTAAATATCGATAAAAAAAATCTCCTTGACGGGGAATCTAAGCCCAGTCTATTGTGTGACAGGCGAATATACTCACCACTATACTAACAGGGATCACACTTGATTCAACATATTTTTCGTTTTAGCATTGGTGTACAATATAATTTTTAATCTATAGGACGCGATTATTTCTATGGTATCATCTTAAACGGGAACTTGAAATACTAGCTTCTACATTTTTTTATGGGGCTTCGATGGGCAAATTAACTTTCACGGTTCACCTGATGATGCAGAGCGGCTACCAAAGCTCACTTGAATGGCAACGAGTATGGCGTTGAGATATTAAATCCAAGTCTAAGCTGCAAAAGCCATTAAATAAATCTTATTTCAATCATTATTGATAAGATTAGGTTAAGTTCATGTGACCGCGTGGTACCGCGCGGTGCAAGTTCAATTCTAAACTGTGTTTATTGTTCACATAACGGCGCGGTTAGCTGCGACCCGCGCGCAGTTTGGGTTTCAAATAATTTTCAACGCAATCATATAAAAAATAAAAAAAAAAGGAAACTGACATCCTTAAAGTAGTTACAAGAAATTCTTCGTGCCGTCTCAGGTCGGGATATAAAGTTACAAAAAGGCTTGAAGAAAGTCTTTCACTTAATATAGGATGCCCCAGTTTCGTCTTTGTCTTCTTCTCTGACGTCTCAGTTTTCGGTATAAAATCGATAAGCAAATTTGCCTCTTCCACGTCAACCAGAGTGTTGCGCGTACATATTTTGTCGTGTGAATGCTTCCACCGGGCGGTCATATGAACTTAGCCTTAACGTCTAATATGGTTCTTTTTTTTTTTGGTCTGGTGGAAATCGTCGGACTTCGCCCTCCACTGGGGATGGAGGGCGGGGCATGTCAGAGTCGAACTGACTAAAACCTGCCTGTCGCTCAACAACCAATGTCCAAACCTCGCATGAGACAGAACTCATGAAAAGGCAAAGGGGGGAAAAGGAAGTACTTAGTGCGGAGCACTTCTCTCCCATCACCAGCCCTCTCGGTCGCAGGCTATCCGAAGCCCGCCTAGATGGCGCCGGATAGAATGAGTTATCCTACGAAATACCCCGCTGGGCCAGAACCAGCGTTGGTCAAGGATAGCCGGTCTTCCATCACCCGGATGCTCTTGCGTAAAACGCGTGCAAAGCATCTGCACGTTATCTTCTTAGGCCCCCCTCGTTGGTCCCCAGACCGACATGTGAGGGGGACCCGAAACACTTAGAGGGCCAAGGCTTGGGCGAGATCGGCCTCCCTGGCCCCCGCTCGACGGCGGCGGGATTTTGCGTCTCACACGCGCCCCGCCGCCTCCTTCTACGAGATAGTGCACTCGCAGAAGTCGAGCATCGCCTTCCATGACTCGTCGTCGCCGAGCATCGATGCCACAACACTCGGCAACGTCAAGTCGTTTCCTAAACGTCTAATGTGGTTACTGCTAATTAGTTGACTAACATAGTTCGAAAAAATCATTAAATACTTATCGGTATTTTACAAAGGAGGCTTTGACTTGAAAATTTTACGACAAGAAAAGCCCTACCTACTTTGTGGTAAATAAGGATGTATTAAAAGTAATGGTGGAAACTTCGGTTAAAAAAGAGGTATTCCCAGCGGGGGCTCGAACCCCGGTCTCTCACGTGACAGGCGAGCATACTGACCCACTGTACTACCGAGGATTGTACTGAAATATATTAAAGTCAGGATCACTTGAATCTAGATTTCGATCATTTTCAATTACAAAATGCACCTGCTGCAATAATGCAGTACAGTGTTATTCAAAACATATATAGTCTACAATGCCATAGCGCTGAACTGCAGATAGTGACGGGAAAAGCTTGTTCTATAGCCCCATCTAGCTTATAATTAATGTATATGGTTCAGAGCGGTTTTGCTGAGGTTTGAGAACAAAAATGATTTTATCCGATTCCGCCTAAATGGGGCTTACACAAAGTCCTGATTTATTTTGCTCCACTATAACCTTAAGGAGATCAGAAATTTTGTGGTTTTTTTTTTTGATTCCGACACAGATGTAGCCTTCTTTTTGGCCCATACTCTATATCTAGTAAATCTAGTAAATCCGAATAAAAAGGAAATCTTGTCTGGCATTGAATAAAACAAAAACGATTAACCTAGTTTATTAGCTCATTAATAAGTATCGACTTATAGAAATATACACAAAACACATAACTCTCTGATCTCCTTAGGTTTATAATGGAGAAAAATAAATCAGGAGTTTGTGTCAGCACCATCTGTTCGAAGTCGGATAAAATAGTTTGTTTTGTTCTCAACCCTCAGCGAAACTTCTATGAGAAAGTCATACATTAATTACAAGCTAGATGGAGCTATAGAACAACCTAACCCTGTTACTACCTGCAGCTGAGCGCATGCCATTGTAAACTTTATTTTCTGAACAATACTGTGCTGCATTATTGCAGCAGGTGCAGTTTGTAAATGAATATGATCGAAATCTAGATTTATGGAATCCTGACTTTAATGTATTTCAGTACAATCCTCGGTAGTACAGTGGGTCAGTATGCTCGCCTGTCACGCGAGAGACCGGGGTTCGAGCCCCCGCCGAGGAGATCTCTTTTTTCAATACGTTTTTATTAGCATGACCTGTACGTTATCTATCCATTTAATGGGATCTTTCAACTTATTATGTTGCAACTTTAAAATGTGGTTAAATTAAATATTTGCACACGAATCAAGGACTAATGAATGACGTTACAATAATTATGTAATTTTGGCCTAATATCATGATTGAGATCGCCAAATTACTTTGTTTTGTTTTTATTACGACATGTTATTTTGGCGGATTTTCTTAACTTTTAAACAATTGTAGTTTATTTTTATGGTTTTTTACATGTACTTCAAAGAGAGCATCGTGAGATATAATTAATAATGCGATCTAAAAAAGAAATGAATATCGTTCAAAATTGTGCATAGACCTGTATTTTTTCTCTAAAGAGATTGCCGGATCTAGGATTATGTTTCGTAGGTGGAACAAATTATAAGTCATTTTAACTTAAATGTGATCACATCACAGTTATTGAAGGTCAAAAAATACGTTTACAACCACCGATTACAAAATGGTTCACTGAAGAAAACCATCCAAATACATTTAGCCGGCTATCATTTTTAAAAAGTCAGAAGTTGAATTGGAATCTGTCCCGAATTCGAAGATATGTTTTAGAGATAAAACTGAAGACGCGATAGGTGTAAAAATTACTTTCATTAATATTTTAATATAATTAAAAATGAAATCAACTGACCCACATAATCGTTGTTATTTAGTGGGTATTGATAAAATGCTTAGACTCAATTTACTTGATACAAAATGATATTGGATTACTTTAGTGTTAAATTTTATGTGATCTGGAACCCTGTATTTTACTATTAATTTTACTGTGCATGGTTTTCGTGAACTCATTTTATAAATATAATTAATTGAATGCCCTCGCTGACGGACTAGATTTATTTCCCGTTCTGATTTATATCATAATAATATTATACAGAAAGGAGACTATATTTTGTGTCAGCACCATCTATTTAGATTTGAGTAAAGCAATTCGTTTCTAAATCCTGACAGAACTTTCTCGCATAGCTGAGCTAAAATTTTCCAAATGCAAGCTAGATGGAGCTGACTTACAGGACAATCTTACCTTGTTACTTACTAGCTGCAGCTGGGCACTGAGCGATTGTCAACCTTATTCTCTAGAGGGTACTATACTGCATTAATGCAGCAGGTGCATTTTGTAATTGAAAATGACCGAAATCTAGATTCAACTAATCCTGACTTTAATGTATTTCAGTACAATCCTCGGTAGTACAGTGGGTCAGTATGCTCGCCTGTCACGTGAGAGACCGGGGTTCGATCCCCCGCCGAGGAGATCTCTTTTATGTTTGGTTTTGTAACTTTAATTCTGTTGTCCTTTATTATTTAATTAACTGTTAAAATACTATGTATTTACATACAACTATTTTTCAAAATGGAAAACATTTCATCAAAATAAAGGACAAGTACCTGATATTTGCTTCACAGAACCACGCCAGCTTCTTGTAATACATATTTTAGGCCCGAACTATTTAACAATAGATTACGCTGAATATTTTAATTTTGTTTTCTAGACTAGTAGGACCCGTGGCCAGCTCTCTGCAAAGCGCCTATTCTATTGAATATACTAATTACTAAATACCTATATATATGTGAGTAATAATTGAATATGCAATGTCGAAAAGGGCACATCTCTGAAAATGTAAAATGTTCAGGAAATGAAAAAAAACTGATTATTTTCTAAAGCAGTGTAAAATTAAAAATATTAACTTTTGAGATATATTTTAGTGTTAATTAGCGATTGAAAATTACTGGAATTATTATAAAATGGGTGTAGGTAAGCCTCAAAACTACATGTATATGAAAAAATGTATTTGACAAAATATGCGACATGTGCCCTTTTTGAAATTGCATATTCAATTATAGTAGTAATAAAGGCGTTCTCCTGAATTCACTTAGCTTAGAATATAATTCGAGCTTGTATCTAAATTCATAAAGATTTATCTTTTCAATTTTACTTATTACATTTGTGTCTTGTTGTCTTTTATTCTAGACATATTGTTAAGAAAAAACTATTTGCAAAACAATTTACTGATAACAACAAGGGCTGTGACTGTTTCTTAATAAAACAAAATACATTTTGGTCAGTTGCAATATGAAGGATTCAACAAAAATGCATAAGTTTTATGAAATAATATCACACAATCATTCAATAATCTCAACTAGATTTATGATTATTTTTTAATAAAGTTTAATGGTAAATGCATATATTCATATTTAATCAAAACGTAACATCACACTCGTAGCGAAAAAAAAGAATATCGTTTTTCTATTGAATTTATAACAGTATACTATTCTATTTCAACGAGGACTGTCCGTCCATATTCGGTGAGAATGTTGATACTATTGTACATCAGTCGACAGCGAAGTAAACTAGTATTGCATAATTGTTAAAAAAATTCCTAATATATTCTGAACAAATTTAAACATTATTAAATTGTTATCATTAATTAACCTGTGTTTTGAATTACCCAAAAGAAAATGTAAAATAATATTATGTAATGTGTATGTATGTAACTGTGTGTTCATTAAAGTTACATCAGGTATGAAATGTAATAATAAAGTTACAATGAAGATTAAATAAGAACTACCATAAGTGAGACAGTCGTAGCTTCTACAATGCTATCTTTGAATGTTGATAAAACAAAACTAAAGATTTAATAGCATTCGAATATATAAAAAATACAAATCATATCGCTTTACTACCACTGCTCAAATTTGCAAGAAAAAACCTTCCTGGCGGGGAATCGAACCCCGTTCTCTTGCGTGACAGGCGAGTATACTCACCACTATACTACCGAGGATTGTATTTAAGACATTGAAACACTCCATTGCAAATTGTGCAGACAATCTGAAAATGTATAGTCGATTATTATATAATAAACCTTCGCAAAAGCATGGAGTCGTGATAGTGTGTGTCCTTCTTATGGAAACTTTCACTCGTATCTCTGATGCAAGCGCGATGATTACTGAGATTCCTGTACACATTAAAATGGGGCAAAATAATATTTGGGAGATAAACTATTAGGTAAATTAAAATATTCTAAACAGCTAAAAATAAATAGTCCTATGTGTGCATAAATACATACAATACATATAAACGACTTAAAAAAAATTTTTAGTAGGTACTGACTTTCCATATTGTATCCATTTAAACTGGCTTACCACAGAACGTTTGTTTTACGGCTAAATAGGCGAAATATCACAAGCCCCGGACAGCTTTACAACTAGTTCTATTACGCATCATTTGGCTCATTATGTAGTAAATATGTAATAGCTACAAAACGACGAGTGTCTAATAAAAAATACAATTATGCTCTCTCACGAAAAGTGGCTACCCTCTGGAACATGTTACACAAATCTGTTTTATATGGCTGTAGAAGTAAATCACCGGTCAAAAATGTTTTATTATGAAAAACCTTTAGCTTAATGACCAGTGGTGTGTATATTTTTTAAATGCGAGAACAAGCTAGCGAGGTGCTAAGTGGCTATCACAGCCCAAATGAATTTTCCATGAACCGTGTGCTTGTCTGCAAAGGTAATTTAAAAAAAAACATTAGAACGTTCAGATCTCTTGATAAATGAGTCGACTATTATCAAAGGCGGCAATCTGACTTTTGGACGATGATTGGTAAATCAGAAAAACGAATTATTGACTTTGTATTCCATCGGCAGTCACAAAACTCTTCGGAACGACATTTTAGATAAATAACAGGTTAACTATTAACCTTTATTTAATGCAGGTTTTGAACCGTATTCTTTGAAGGAGACGATTATATTCAAATCAATCTGTATTGACATATCAATAATTTTTTTTTGTCTAAATGCACAGATTGCCACCTTTGATAATAGACGACTCAAATGTAAGTATGGTTCAACCATTAAGTATATTTTATAATGAAACGTAATTTATTTTCAAAGAATCTTAAATTTATACATAGGTAAAAGATTTCCTTTTATTTGGGTGGATACACTGTGCCATTGTCTGAAGTAAATCATAGAACTTCAATGGTACTGTCCTATAAGTTTTCCCAGACAAACCAATAACGAAATGACGTTTTGCGTTAACTACACCTGACCGTCTAGGACTTAAAAAAACTTTCAAATCCACGGCGTTGTCTACGTCGTAGCACTCGCGTAGACAACGAGCAGTTACGCATATCCGTAGCATCCCTATGAAAATCGCGATACCCCATGAAAATTTAACAACGATGTTTCTTCATTTTGTATTTATGATCGGTTTTTATAAACTAAAAACGGAATACATTTCCAATAGAACGCAGCGTAATGTGGGAGTAATATAACAGCGTAAGATTTCGACTGAAGATAATTATTTATTGCAAAGCGAACAGCTTTAGTAGGTGATCTTATATTATTGAAATTTCGTCTTTTACTTTCAGATACTCGACATTCAACGTTGCTAATCATTTGAACCTTAAAATACACTATTATCTTAAATACTGAAAGATAACAAATCCTCTAAGCACAAAAAAAGGATCGACTGACTTGATCATGACATCGTTACTTGATTTGTCTGGAAAATTTAAAATTGGATTGTTTGGAGTTAAAAACTCATAAAGAGATCTCGGCAGGGGCTTGAACCCCGGTCTCTCGCGTGACAGGCGAGCATACTGACCCACTATACTACCGAGTATTGTATTGAAATACATTAAAGTCAGGATTAGTTGAATTTAAGTTTCGACAATATTCAATTTCTGTACTGCTTAGAGAATAAAGTCGAGAATTGTTAAGCGCCCAGCTGCAGCTAGTAAGTAACAGTGTAAGCCTGCTCTAAACCCAATTTCGCTTAGAATCAATAACTTTATGTTCAGCTCTCAGACGAGTTCCGCTTCAACGGACTCTGCCTAGATGGTGCTGATACAAACAAATCCTGCCCTTTACTTGTCGTGTCTCGAACGCAGCTTAGGAAGCTGAGATTTTTTCAAATATATTTGTTGAAATCAGACTTTGCAAATAAGTAGCCTTTATTTAAGATTGAAAATTGTTGAGTCAGGCCGCGCTGTCTGTGGATGATAGGACTGTAAAATCTTCGCTAAAAATGAAAGCTCCAAAGAGGTATTTTTGAGAGACGTGAAAGTGTCAATTCGATTGTATTTCAACTTTTCTGTTGTAGGGGAGGAACACACAACAACACTAAACTATTTCGCTACACAAATAAATAGGAAGCAATTACTGTGCAGACTCAGAATCCCCCCTACTACTAAATATGCAAATTTATCAACTTGCAAGTTTTATTGCATATTGTTATCCTTACTTCATGTAATTCGTTCAGCAATTGGTTTGGTACATATTTAAAAAAAAAATAACTTTCCTGCAGTATAAAGTAGACACGAGAAGACTAGACTCTTCGGTTTCTGATGGGGCGGCGTCATAGAAATGAGTTTCTCGTGGAGGGGACTTTTTTGTGTCAACACCATCTGGTCAAAGTCCGGTAAAATAATTTGTTTTGTTTTCAACCCACACAAGGACATCTCTGAGATTCGAAATTAAAATAGTGATTTTAAGCTAGATGGAGTTGATTGATATAACAAGCGAACTCTGTTAATGCTGCTCGCAGCTAGGCACTGTGCGATTGTCGACTTTATTCTCTGAACGTTACAGTGTTGTATTACTGCATCAGGTGCGTTTTACAATTGAATATTGTCAAAATTTTTATTCAAGTAATCCTGACTTTAACTTGATTTAGTACGATCCTCGGTAGTACAGTGGGTCAGTATGCTCGCCTGTCACGCGAGAGACCGGGGTTCGATCCCCCGCCGGGGAGATCTCTTTTACTGATGATTTTTCGTACTACAAAGCAAATTAAGAAAATTACAGTCACAATAGAAACTGTGAGCTACATACTTGTGATCATGTAGCGTCGGCCTAGATTAGAACCACTCTTATTTTTTCACGTGGGTATCGTAAAAGGCTATTGAGGGATTCGGCGGAGAATGGGCAACAAAATTACAAAATTTCGCGTAAACATTTAAACATCGCACGACCCTGCTCTCATTTTTTTTTTATAGTAATTACCGGACTTTATGCTATAAATGAGAATTACATGAATGGTTTCAAAAAACGCTCAGCTGTTTCGCTAGAATAAAATTAAGATCACAAAGAACGCAAAGTAACAATTACAAGTAAAAAAGGTAACACCTGAACAAAACAGTTGATATTTAATTTCGTACCAGTCCCATTGTCGATACCAACGACCATAAGACACTAAAACAGCCCTTTGATAACAATGTCACAGGTTGAAGTTATTGATTAGGACTGAGTATCTCTGTTTTTAGTTATCCAGAAACTCGAAATTATATTTTTAACATGAAGTCTGCCCACAAGGACACGGTTGGCGTCCTTCCAGAAGTGTATTTACATTTTAATGGTACAGCGTTAGAAGCAATAAATTGTCTACAAGCGTAGACTGATAAAATAAGCTGCATGCAATTCGTTACTTGATGTAAACGCCGCTATTAATAGTGATAACTTTATTTCAAAGAATAATTGTCATGTACATATATACATTTCCTTACGACTAAGTTAGTACAACAGTATTGAACTATTTCGCATATAAAGTCCGTCTTGAGCATCTAGAAGATTCATGAGTGCGTTCTTTTGTGTGTTCATGGAACACCGGCCACAGAATCTGTAATAATGAAAACCAGGCATGGATTTTTTTACGAAAAAAAGCATCAACGTGTCTTAAGAAAATATTAGTATATCGAAACAAATTGCGATTCCGGTGACCTCGGTCGATGATCTAGCATTAATGACACTACATTATCATATGCAACGAAACCATGAGGAATCTGTTCTATATCTAAGTTCTATAGTTTTGACTACTACTATTAAACTATGCTTGCACTACGATACAAACTCATTAATGTTTGATCGCGTCATCTAGTGAATGTCGCGAGACACTAAAGCTGATTGAGCATTGCGTGACGTCACACAATAACCCTCGGTTTCTAGTGTGATTAGGTCACCACGTGAACAATATATATTTTAATGCAGAGCCACAAAAATCACACATTATATACTTTACGCACAAGTACCACTTCGTAAATAAACTTTTGTCTAAAGATGGTTTATGGAAATAGTGAACACGTGACCAAATGAGTTATGATATAGAAAACTGATTGTTTGCACAAGTAGTTTAATGATTAAATTTGAGTGCTTAATTCGCAGCAGCTGCAGCAGGAATATTGTGTAGGATTGGGTAGACGCTCACCTCCGCCCGTACTTGCAGTTATACTGGCGAGTCGAAACAAAATAGTGTGGCCTGAGGCAGAAGCCGCGGCTCTGTAACTTTGAGTTGACAGCGTTACATAAGCGCAGTTTTCTTTGCGCAGAACAAAGTTTTTGCTTGGAAATTAATTTTTTATATACGTTCTCGAAACTCATAAACTGTAACTCTAAAATATTATTAAAACGAACACCGGTTTACTAATCTAGTTTATTTCTTCATTTTGTAATTGCACGATCGCTATTTCGATTTTATCATAACGGAATTGCATGCATACATGTAACAAAACAAAATACATCGATTGATCAAACTAGGTGGCGCTATGCCACCTAGTTTCGTTCTCGACTCTCAGAAATAAATATTTGAGGCTTGAATGTAACTTTAGTAATTATAAGCTAGATGGAGCTGTCCTAAAAACAAGCCTAACCCATTATTACCCTCAGCTGGCCTCTGTGGGATTATAGACCTTACGTATTAAAAGATACAGTGTTGCATTATTGCACCAAGTGCATTTTGTAATTGGAAATTGTCGAAATCTAGATTCAAGTGATCTTGACTTTAATAAATTTCAGAACAATCTTCGGTAGTACAGTTGGTCAGTATGCTCGCCTGTCACGCGAGAGACCGGGGTTCGATCCCCGCCGAGGAGATTTATTTTTGTCTTGGTTATTGATTTTTTGTTGTTGTAGCATGTTGAAAAATACGTATTTTACTTTTTTTTATTGCGTAGATGTTTGGACGAGCTCATAGCCCACCTGGTGTTAAGTAGTTACCGGAACCCATAGACATCTACGACGTAAATGCCGCCGCCCACCTAGAGACATTCGTTCTAAAGTATCAGTTTTAACCATACGACGGCTGCCCCACCCCGCAAACCGAAACGCATTACTGCTTCACGGTAGAAATACTCAGGGTGGTAGTACCTTCACGCGCGGACTCACAAAACATCGTATCATTAACTCAGTTCAACTAATTCACCTAATTAAAAAAGATGATCTCATCATCATCATCAGCCTGCGGCAGTTCACTGCTGGACAAACCGAGCATAGCTCGCTCCATAGCTCGCTGAGTAACTTTTAATTGGTGGAGTAGTCGCACAGTCAGTGTCCACGTTTCGGCTCCGTAGGTAAGCACGGGTAGGACGCACTGATTATAGACCTTTGTCTTCAGACATTGTGGTATGGGCGACGAAAAGACCTGACGAAGCTTCCCGAACGCTGCCCAGCCCAACTGAATCCTTCTGGTCACTTCCTTCTCAAAGCTGTTTCTACCTAGTTGTATGGTCTGTCCCAGGTAGACATACTCTTGAACAACCTCGAGAGGTGTACCGCCAACATCGATTGGTCTCGGAATGACGTTTCCATTAAACATTACCTTGGTTATATCCAAGTTCATTCCGAGGCCAACCCGTTGGGATGCAGTATTAAGGCTGTGCACCATTTCTTGTAGGTCCTGCAGCGATTCCGCCATGATGACGATATCATCGGCAAAGCGAAGATGTGAGATATACTCGCCGTTTATGTTAATGCCGCGTCCGTTCCAGTCCAGAGTCTTGGAGACGTCCTCCAGTGCGTTTATAAACAGTTTCGGGGATATAATATCCCCCTGTCTTACACCTCTGCGTAGCTGGATTGGTCTCGTCTGGTCTTTCTGTATTTGGACGGTCATGGTAGCGGCATCGTACAGGCATCTTAGTGCATCGATGTATCGCCAGTCAGCTTGACACCGCTGCAAAGATTCCAGAACAGCCCAGGTCTCGATCGAGTCAAAGGCTTTCTCGTAGTCCACAAACGCCAGACATAGTGGCAGATTATACTCTTCAGTCTTCTGTATAATCTGCCGAACTGTGTGAATGTGGTCCACGGTACCAAATCCTCTTCGGAATCTTGCCTGTTCCGGAGGCTGGAAGTCGTCAAGTCTCTGAGCAAGACGATTTGTTATGACTCTTGAAAACAATTTGTAGACGTGGCTCAGGAGCGAGATGGGGCGATAATTCTTTAAAAGTGTTTTATCTCCTTTCTTAAAGAAAATGACAACTATGCTCCTGCTCCACGCCTTTGGAGTTTTACCGGTAAAGAGGACAGTGTTGAAGAGCTTCTGGAGCTCCCTAATAACAGGAAGACCTCCTGCTTTCAAGAACTCAGAAGTAACACCATCCTCCCCCGGGGCCTTTCCGTTTTTAAGTTTTTCAAGAGCCATCCCGATCTCATCTACACTAATCTGTGGCAGCTCGTCGGTGTAGTGGCGGGACAGTGTGGCTCGGACATCTGCTGGGTCGGAAACAGGCTTAGTTGCTTTGGAAGTATAGAGGCCTCCGTAGAAGTCCTCAATTTCCCTGAGAATCTCCGGTTTGGAGGCGAGAATTTGGCCATCCCTTTTGGTCAGTTTTGTAAGGTGGCTTTTACCAAGACGCTGCACGAACACCTTGGCTCCTCGGTTTTGCTCGATTGCGTCATTGATCCGCTGAGTATTGTACCGTCGGAGATCGCATCGTATCAGCGTCCTGATTTTCTTATTTAGAGCCACCTTCTCTGATTGTGTGGCCTGTGTGTTTTCTCGCCTTTCTTCCATTAGCCGGAGAGTCTCGGATGATAGCTTTGATGTTCTGCCTGTACGACCCTTTGGACACAGTCTCTGTCCCTCTTGTCTCAGTATCCTTACCATGCCATCTAAGGCCTCGTCTACGTCTGTGGTGGTTTCCAAGGCAGCGAATCGGTTGTGGAGATCTAGCTGGAATTGCTCCGGATCTACAGCCATGTGATGTAGGCTGGGTCGAAGCGTAGACTTTATCAGACGAGTGCGTTCTAACTTGAAGTCCATATTCAGTGTGCCTCTGACAAGTCGGTGATCACTACCGGTATTGAACCTGCTGATCACAGAGACATCCCTGAATATATGCTTCTTGTCCGTCATAATAAAGTCTATCTCGTTTTTCGTCACAGTGTCGGGGCTTAGCCAAGTCCACTTCCTTTGTGGCTTCTTTTTAAAGAACGAGTTCATTAGAAAGAGCCTCTCGCGCTAAAGGAAGTTGACTAGCATTTGCCCCCTGTGGTTCCTACATCCATAACCGTAGGATCTTAGCACCGATTCGTCGCAAGTCTGTACTCCCACTTTAGCGTTAAAATCATTGAAGTGAGCTTTTGTGGTATCGTGCAGAGCCCTGGTGATATCGTCGTACACAGCCTCCACATCGTCATCCGAGTATGACGAAGTCGGTGCATATACTTGCACCACCTTAAGGGAGTACCTTTCGGTAAGCTTAATTACGAGGTACGCTACCCGTGTTGACACACTGGATACCTCCACAATGTTGTCCGTGAGGATTTTATTGACGAGAAAGCCAACTCCACCTTGTCCAGGTTGGTCTCCTTCCCGGAAGTAGAATAGGTGGCCTGAGTCTAGAGTTATGACGTCCTCCCCCTGTCTTCGGACTTCGCACAACCTTAGTACGTGCCATCGTATCCTTCCTAATTCCACTTCCAGTTCCTCAATATGTTCGTCAAGCCGCAGGGTCCGGGTATTGAGAGTCGCCAGGGTCATTTGGTGGTAGCTGTCCGTAGCCCGGGGATTCTTCGCACCCCCTGCCTTACCGTTACCATGACTGCTACCGTAGCCAGGGATAGTAAAGCTGCCGGGAACTGGGGGCCGTTTTTTATTTGTAGCTGCCATAAGGGGGGGGGGTTATGCCGTAATCGCCACGCTTGGCAGGCGGGTTGGCGATCGCAGTGCTCGGTGCCTTGCACCGGTAATGCTGCTG
Organism: Bombyx mandarina; assembly: GCF_030267445.1. Lineage (NCBI taxonomy): Eukaryota > Metazoa > Arthropoda > Insecta > Lepidoptera > Bombycidae > Bombyx > Bombyx mandarina. The sequence continues at coordinate 2,970,057 of NC_143208.1, forward strand.
CCCATTACCGGCCAGGAGATTTCCGCACCGAGCGGTTTTGTTGATGGTTATTCCGCCATCTATCGGTCGCCAAAGCCCTGTCCGTCAATCAGCAGGATGCACCACGTGCAGGTAGGGTTGGCACTTGAGACAGTGTGGTGTTAATTTGCCCCATTACATCCCCTACAAAAGATGATCTGATATGAAAATAATAATTAAAAAATCAACGATCCACATTCAATTTCCCTTGCTTTAGGATTTTCTCATGGGTCATGTAACGTAAACAAAAAATAGAAAAGAACAAGTTCACTGAAATCCGCTATAGAAAATATTTTCATAGACACAGACATATCACATACTGACTACTATAGAAAATGTAACCGTGGACTTCATTAGGATCAATAGATAAGCCAACAAAATGAGACAAGCAAAAATTATAGAAATGACAGATTTATTTAAGTAACACTGAGCTTATTAATTACACTCAAACCAAACCAAAATGAAGAGGCTTCGCTTAAGCTCAAGCGACTCAACTGTGTACAAGATTTTCGTGTTTTCAAATAGCTTATTATTAATAATTATTAAGTATGTTAAATACCTCGCCAACTCTTTATGTAACTGAATACACTAGAACGGACAGGCTACATTTTCAATCAATCACGTACATACGTCACGTAGTTCGAATCAAGAAAAGGCAATCGTAATATTTACAAGAATAACGTTATTTTTACATTACAACCGTTTGAATTTCATGTTGTTGAATTTAAATCACTCTAATATTTACTTCAGCACTGAAATAATATTTGAGCACTTGCGTTCGTCCGCGTTCGTATGAATACTGTCGTTTGGGACTGGAGTGTCGCCTTTCGACGTTTTCTGACGTCAAGTCTGTGTCTTACGCAATCTTTAAGCGACTTTACGATTCTTAGGCGCCTAAGTACGCTATTCAGACAGTCACAGTCTGTAAGATTCGATTTTAGAATCAGAATCTCTACAGAATCTTCTCTATTTTATTGAAAATATCATGGTATTCGGAAGGCAACTTTATTTTACACTCAGAATGCTAACGCTTAACATCAGATGCAGAAACATTCAAACGAAATGCTTTAAAGGATATTAACGTTACGAAGTTGTGATTGTTTTCTTTTTATAAACCCAGTCTAGGGACAGTTGAGTCACCACGAAATAGACCAAAAAAACTTATGAACGATATTAATTAAAGCGATTTCTGTAAGCAAATGCGTTTGTTTCAGGAGACAAATGGCTGGTCTCGTGCCTCGGGGTATTGTACCTGTGCAAAGGTCTCTTCTACCGAGTGGTCCCGGCAGATCAGCGCATGGATACATCATACGCAGGCGTATTCAGGTATAAAAATACTCAAGAAAACTCGTTACAATTTGTATCTATATCTATAGTAGTTTTTACGGACGTAACCATGCATCCGATTGACTTGAAACTTGGTATCCAGGTAGAAAATACATGTACTTAATGGATAGGCTAATATTTATATGAGTGTTGGACTCCCTGCACCAGTTGCGGGGGCGTTAATGATGAGAATCTTTGTGGGGGTGAGAAATAGTAATGTTAATTTTAAATGCCCAGCGAAGCGGACCGGTACAGCTAGTACATTATAATCATGAGCTTTTAAGAGCTTCGAAACATTAGCAGTTCATTCCAAACGTGCATAATGAAAAAACAATTAATAATCGAAAGCTAAAGAGAAGTAAAATTTCGAAATATATGCCCGCACATACGGTGCTATAAAGTCACTTATGCTTGTTTTTGTCAACACTGAACTGGGTATGAGAAAATACATTTTTTAATAGTTATTAGTTAGTGAGACGAGAGAGATGTTTGCTTTTGCCGATGAAGTTTAAACTTGTAGTTTAAATATTATTTTATATCTATAGTCTAGCAGAACTCTACAAGAATTATATAAGCTGTTGAATTTTCCAACGTTTCTCATGCAAAATACATAATTTGCATAAGTGACGTTATCGCACCGTATGTGCGATGTATCTACGTACATTCATTACGGCTTCAGCTAACGCGGCCTGAGCTACAATTAGAACACGGGTTTGACACTGCAATAATTGACTAATGGGACGAGTTACAATTTGCCGGACGACCGAATTTTTTTTGTTGGGTGGACGATCTCACAGCTCACTTGGTGTTAAGTGGTTACTGGAGCCCATAGACATCTACAACGTAAATGCGCCACCCACCGTGAGATATAAGTTCTAAGATCTCAAGTATAGTTACAACGGCTGCCCCACCCTTCAAACCGAAACGCATTACTGCTTCACAGGAGAAATAGGCAGGGCGGTGGTACCTACCCGCACGGACTCACAAGAGGTCCTATCACGAGTGAAATGAAACGAGGGAAATGACAATGAAACCACGAAATTCAGCTCTGAATACTCAAAGCTCGTTACTAATATTGAAAGGGCCAGTAACACCGCTATTGTCAGTTGGTTTATCAGACAATGAAAATATACGTATTCAGCGTAATAGTAATCCGTATTCAGGTTTCGACTATGGTGGTGCGGTCAGTGGTTAGAAGTCCTTGTAGATGACCGCCTCCCGACTGTGAATGGGAAACTGGCTTTCTTACAGACCAGTCAAACGGATCAGCTTTGGCCAGCTCTCCTAGAAAAAGCCTACGCCAAGTAAGTTCTTATTTATCTATAGCAGCGATGGGTAAACTATCTCACTGTCCACCTGGGGCTTATTAGTCACCGGAGCCAGTAGATATCACCAAGTGAATACCACGATTCGCCGTGGGCCTTTAGTTCGAAGTTAATAATGTATAATATAACGTCAGTCCTAACCATCAAATCGAAAGTGTATTAAATTAAATTATTAAATTTAAATGATTATAGAGCTCTAACGCCAATAATATTTTGTCAATTTGACATATACGAGCATTCAAGTTGTTAGTAATCCCACTCGTACCCGCATGGATTTAGTAACTCCTTTTTTTCTTTATTGCCTTTGTAGGCAGACGAGCATACGGTCCACCTGATGGTAAGTGGTTACCGTCGCTCATGGACGTCAACATTGCCAGAGGCAAGCCCAAGCCGCTGCCTACCGTTAAGTAATCTTCGCAAGCCTTGTTTGAAACAGGACATATCATAGCGCTCGGGAAACACCGTGGAGGGAAGTTCATTCCAAATCCGGACGGTACGTGGCAGAAAAGGTCTTTGGAAACGCACTTAATAACTATGCAAAATCGTATCAGATCAATAAGCTTTCAACTTCTAAAATAGGCAAAGTAAAATGTTATTATTTCTATTTGTTCTGGTATTTTCAGTCATTCAAATAAATAAACATACAATCGCTCTGCTATTGAATTGTTACCGAAGTATACACAACCTGGATGCCGAGATGATGACGGATTTCGTCTCAGCTTTAGTAATGATCAACCTGAATTGTAAACTAGACACAAGGATTCAGCGGAACAAATGCATACAGCATTTAACTTCATCTCATTAGATCAAAGAGTCGCTTCTAAGGCAGTGAAATGCTGTAAATATTTGTTATGAATTAAACAAAATTCGTCCCAGTACTTAACTAAAATGCTAATTTGATGTTCAAGTTGTATATCACCATTTCGAATGTCATAGTATTAAGAGATTGCGGTCCTATATGTCAACGTATTTCTTTTTTTTATTGTTTAAATTGGTGGCCGAGCTCACAGCCCGCCTGGTGCTAAGTGGATACTGCCGTTCACAGACATCTACAACGTAAATGCACCACCCACCTTAAGATATAAGTTCTAAAGTCTGAGTATAGTTACAACGGCTGCCCTGCCCTTCAAACCGAAACGCATTACTGCTTCTCGGCAGAAATAGGCAGGATGGTGGTACCTACCCGTGCGGACACACAAGAGGTCCTACCACCAGTAATAACGCAAAATATAATTTTGCAGGTTTGATTTTATAAAAATAATAATAACAATGACAATGTTTCCATCAATCAGATTGCACGGCTCATACGAAGCGTTAAAGTATGGTAGTTTGTTGGACGGATTGGCAGACCTCACCGGCGGCATCACGGAGTCTATCGTTATGCCAGAGCTGTCCGACGGCAGTGCTCTCAGAACTCTACTCGATACGAGCAGTGTGGTCACCGCACATTACTTTCCACCGGTAACTATTATATCTGTGTTCTTTTTATCTTTGCCGACGTAAGAAGCCGGATCATTCACGATCAGCGTACTGCAAACTTAATCTGAAATATATTTTATTATGATCCTTAAGATTCGCTCCGGATTTCATTTATAAAGGATGCACATTTTCAAATGCACGTGTTTATTGCGAACCTTAATATTTATGGTGTTAGATGTGTATTTGATAGTTAAATACCAATATCACCTTAACTATTAATTAACGTACAGATTCCATTATTAGTAGATATGAGGAGATTCGCTGGATATGATAACCGATATAGCCCAACGGATTGCGTGGTAGACGTGGCAGTGGATAGGGCGGTTACTGGGTCTAAAACCCACTGAGTTTCTCGCGGGATCTTCTCATTGGGTCGCGTTTCCGATCCGGTGGTAGATTCTGCGAAGCACGTCTCTTGCTAGGGCCAGTGGGAGAAGCTGATCTAGCCTCTCAAGGCTATCAGCATAGGAAGGAAAAAAAAATCTCGAATGGCGACCGCGTACCGGAAGACGCAGCGTGAATAGGCTTTCCTCCCACAATGGGGTCCGACGACCTGGTGAGAGTTATGGAAATCCGCTAGACGCCACCAGTCTTTCCACTGAATGTCTCTAGCATCTTAAATATAGATAAACGTTATTAAGAGCACAGATTTCAAACGAATACCAGACACCTAGAACACAGTGAAAATAGCTGCTCAACAATTTAGGTTAACGTCTTGGTTGTATTAAAAAAATCATCACGCAGTCCTTCGAAGTTGACACGGAGCACATAGGTTCTCTTATTTAAAATAGCAGGTTACTATTAGTTTCAAAAATCTATATTCTATATGTAATTAATTAACTAATTAAGCTATACTAATATATAAATCTACAGTGGTTTTTACGGATGTTCCGTTATAACTACTGCACCATGCATCCGATTGACTTGAAACTTGGTATCCATGTAGAAAATACATGTACTTAATGGATAGGCTAGAATAATAATGACAATAAATAATAATGTTAATTTTAAATGCGCAGGGAAGCGAGCGAGTACGGGTAGTATGTTATAATAAAATTATAAAGAGGAAAGATTTGTTTGTTTGTTTGTTTCGAATAGGCTCCGAAACTACTGGACCGATTTGAAAAATTCTTTTTCCATTAGAAGGCGACATTGTCCCTGATGAACATAGGCTACTTTTTTTAATTATTTTTTTATTTTTATTTTTTGGTTTCATGTGTGTTTTAATGTTTCCGAAGCGAAGCGAGGGCGGGTCGCTAGTATGTTATATAACTTGTTTATTGCAAATAATTTAATGCAAAGAAAAAATATGTGACGCGCGATTAAAGTGTTACCGTGTAAAAATCCCATAGGTCATGTAAAACACAAACTCACAAACACGTTGAATCTGTGCGTCCGCTTATTTATTTAAATGTTTAAAACGTGTCTGGACATCACTAGCTATATCTATAATCGTGTTAAATTAACATTTTGTTTACTTTGCAGCCAGCTGAAGATAAAACTGCGACAAGCTTAGAATTAGAAATGAATTATAGGATTTATGATGTACAAAAAGTAAGTAACGTATTCAATTGGTATAAAGGATATCTAAACGCTTAGTAAAAAAAATATGTTTTATTTGAAAAATATCTAGTACTGTTAATTAAAAACCACAAAATTACGAGTCATTTTGTGTTTGCCTGTAACCGAAACTCATGAAATGTGAATATGTTCATCTTGAAATATGAGTTTTTAGTTACAATTTTATTGAAATAACGCTTATATTGTTCTTGAGTTTCTCGTGAATGAGGGGGAGATTAATGATGTAATAAATACAATGAGTAAATAAGTAGACGTTTGAAGATGCCCAGATCACATATTGTCTTTTTTTTTATTGCTTAGAGATGGGTGGACGAACTCAAAGCCCACCTGGCATTAAGTGGTTACTGGAGCCCATAGACATCTACAACCGTAAATACCACTTTGAGATATAAGTGCTAAGGTCTCAGTATAGTTACAACGGCTGCTCCACCCTGCAAACCGAAACGCATTACTGCTTCACGGCAGAAATAGGCAGGGTGGTGGAATCGAACCTACGACCCTCGCGCTCAATAGTCACGGACACTAAAACTGCACCGACAACATTCGGAAATACACGTAAATCTTGATCTGTCGACAAATACGTTCGTATTTCAATAATTGAGTGAACAATATAAATAAATGTTCTGTTGTATATTGTATATTGTTAGTGTGTGAGTGACAGTGAAGTGTGAGTATTAAAATGACGGCTGATAGAGGAGAATGGATACGAAAAATTTGTTGTGCCGATCCTACTTTGTGGGATAAGGTTGGTAAAGATAAGGTTAAGAAGAAGTGTAATAAACATTTTTCAGGTCGACACAACAAACGAGCCCGTCTACTTGATTCGGTTGCGGCGACCCCTGGGCCACGGGGAAACGCCGATATCACACATTGTACTAGATACGGCCTTGTGAGTTATTTTTTCTATTTTTTGAAGTGAAAACTTCTTTAGATTCGTTGTGATTTCAAACCGGATGCAACGGAAAAAATGACAGGTAAGAGACACAAATACAAAAATGTGTAGGATGAAGCCAGCAAAGAATGAGACAGAAATATACATACTATTTAATACAGCGCCATCTGTGAGATTTTTTAATACTAACGTGTATATGAAAGCTCTTGTAGTGAATTTTAATTTAGGATTATACGTGAAATTAAAATATCAATTCACAGAGGGCGCTACCTTACAATTATTTACTAATGACAAAATTTTACATATACTTAAGACGTTTAGGATGATTGTATTTTAATTTTGGAAGGTTTCACTTCTACCACGTGTGAATTGCACACATTTTGTTTTTTTGTATTGCTTACATGGGTGGACAAACTCACAGCCCACCTGGTGTTAATTGGTTACTGGAGCGTACAGAAATAGGCGGGGTGGTGGTACCTACCCGCGCGGACTCACAAGTGGTCCTCCCACCAGTAAAAAACTTGCTCTTACATCTTAGCTTTGTACATAAAATCAGGGCTGCACCGTCCCAGCGTATGAAGTGTGCGGTGCACATAGACGCCAAGACTATAAGGGCGCCGCCACTTACAATTACACTTGCACAACAAAGTATTATTGGTAGTGGAGTATCGTTATGTAAAGAGTTACAATATGTGTAACATATGCCTTGTAAATAACAAAACATATAAGTACAAGTTTCCCAAAATTTACGTCAAAACAATAAGTTAATATTAACAAAAAAAAAACATTGAAACATGAAGATTTGTAAATATAGGGGGCGCTTCATGGGTTTCGCACACAGGCGTTGCCGGGGGTCTGCGCGAATCTCCATAAATTGCTGAGTACATAGTTCAGGTCACTAGATCCACAGTGCAACTGATAAATTCAAGCTCAGTTTCTCCGCGTAAGGGTGCAAACAATTGCCAACCTAATCAATCCCAATCTAACCATTTTTGTAATTTTGAGCCACATAACAAATTTATCTATTACTTTATGCACAATGAAATCATTATATTCTTTTTTTGAAAAATACATTTCAGTAATTCAATGTACGCAGCGTATAGTAAAGAATCGCAATTCAAAAAAAAGAAGAAGTAAAAATGTATCGTTAAGGAAACACGAAACTAAAATTAAAGTTTTTCTGTTTTATCGATAACTGCTTTTTATATCAAACAAATCAATCAAACGATAACTCTCTAATAAAGTCTGATGTGTACTAAGTTTTTGTTATCAAAAGAAGTAATCGAGAATAGTCTTATAAAGCTAAGCTGAATTGATATAACCATATCTTTATATATATTTCATCTGTACGTGTGTTTGTCACTGAACTCCTCCTAAACGGCTGGACCGATTTGAATAAATTTTGTTGTATGCGTTTGCACAAATCAGCCCGGCAGATGGCGCTGCAGTCGATATTTAGGTTAATTTATCTTTTTCTACAAATAACACAACTCTACAAAAAAAAATTCGTTCTTTGTCCTAACGTTTCTACTAGGTTTTTCCGGTTAATTATTCACAAAAACGAAAATAAAATTTTACTTTTTTTGTTTGTAAAATTTGTTTTTGTGATTCTCATTTTTTAATTTTTTTAATAAATTTTAATACTTTCAAAAACACCGCGCTATGAGAGTGCGGTATTTACGTTTACACAGTGCCACTAGATGTCACTCGAGTCATAAACAACGATCAGGTGCTTTGTACAAGCCCAGAAAAACTTACAATGTCACGAAAGTGTATATACGATGCTAATGCGTTTTGTTTCATATGTGGTCAATTTATTAAAGTTCAAAAGCAAACTGTTTTATGCCATGTATTTTTTGTTTCGTCTTATTATTTACTATCTAAAATATCGAAATTTTATTCTTTGCAATCAAAGTCAGTGGTGTTGACCCGTGTAATTAATAAGTTTAGTGTCTCTATATATTAATCTAGTGAGCATTGATCGAGAAACACAAGTGACAGATTTCAAACATTCTACATTTCAATTTCAGATGGAAAACGATTCCGCAGTACGAGAGAGACAGACTGATGACCGCGTCTAAAGGCGTCTGGATGCTGTTCAGTGACTTCCAGCGCCTCTTCCCCCGGATCGAGATGGTGCACTTGGACACGGAGACCAGCCGAGCGGAGCTTTCGCTGTCCGAGAAACAGAAGTGGCAGATGAAGATGCACCAAGGCGGCTGGAAGAGGGGCGTATCTGCTGGAGGATGTCGGAATTACGTCAGTGAGTACTAGAAATATAATTTATTCATTTCACTAGAAGTGTACATTTTTTTTATTGCTTAGATGGGTGGACGAGCTCACAGCCCACCTGGTGTTAAGTGGTTCCTGGAGCCCATAGACATCTACAACGTAAATGCGCCACCCACCTTGAGATATGAGTTCTAAGGTCTCAAGTACAGTTACAACGCCTGCCCCACCCTGCACAAACCGAAACACATTACTGCTTCACGGCAGAAATAGGCAGGATGGTGGTACCTACTCGCGCAGACTCACAAGTGGTCCTACCACCAGTAAAAAGTACATGAACGCATTGTAAACGTCACCTTAATTAGTTACCTTTGTTACCGGTTTGTTGATGCCGCTTTGCCGGTGTTCGGATCCCGCAGGCAAATACCAATTACTCCTTTGAAATACATACTTAAGTCTACTCATGAATAAAATTACACAATGATGGAATCTTATTATAAAAATTAAACTCGTAATGTTTTATCAAACCTAATTCAATGCTTCTTCGTTTAAATTTGTCCCTATCCTATCAAATCCTCGTACTGGGCGTAATGTGAGCTTACACGGTCTGGTACCACAGTCTAGCTTATTTCTACTGCGAAGCAGTCATTCGTTGCCATTAGGATAGCTATTATACAATACAAGTCTAACTAAGACCTCTCGTCTCAAGATGGACGGCATTCAGGCTATGATGTCACAGACGCCAGTAGTCACTTAGCACCACGTACGCCGTGAGCTCGTTTGCTCATAAAAATAAAAATGCAATTCCATTATCGACAGATTTCTTCCACACGAATCCCCAAGTTCAAATCATGTTGAACGAGCCAGACACTGTGATTATATCTCTGAACCAACACAGCATAATGGAGCCTAAAGTAATTGGATTCAGCGTTTATAAAATGCCAAAGTTTCTTACCGAGACCGCCAACCAAATGTTTTTCAAGAGGATCAAAAGCACGATCAACTCGCAGTACACTAACAGCAGACAAGTCAGCCAGAGGTGGGTAGTTTGAAAAAATAAACTTGAACAGGAATACACTAGATTAAATATACTTTAACGTTCCAAAGAGGATTTTTTTTATTTATAGTAAAATAGACGGTAGTCAGCATATTCTTCGACTCGATTCAGTTTATAAAGTATTCGAAACGTCGTAAATAATACAAAGATAATGAAAACTACGAAATTAAAACTGTAAGAGTGGTTTTAATTGTGTCTACGATCAGCGAATTCCAAAGAAAATACTACAATAATCTTTGCTTAATGCTCAACTGCGACAGCGCGCGCTTGCATGCCCAAATGACGGTAGTCAGAAATTAAAATACAACAAGCACCGGGGACTTTTTTGGCGGGAACGCGAAGAGTGAAGTTGTGTGATTTGTTTTATTTTGTCTATTTAGTGTTTCTTCGCGTTTAAATGTGTAATAATGGTGGTTTATTAACTGTTTAATATCTGTGAAAGTGCACAAATGTGGGAAAATGAAATAAAGCCGCTGGACGTAACTTCTCGGGATCCTCCAAAAAGTCCACTGAAAAAATCTTAGTAAATGACCACCATTTTACTGAGATTATATTTCATCCCGTATCATCTCATTTAATTTCATCCCAGTTGATTAATGTCTCAAATTAATCATCTTCATTTCATTTCACTCCATAATATCATTTTTCATAAAAATATGAATATAAATTAAAATAAGACATGACTTAAAGGTCTCAGTTACCAGGTCATAAAATCCCTTAAAAAAAAAACAAGCATCGGGCAATTGTGGTGTAAATTGGGACAGGTCTATGTTAAGTGATGAACGACCATCGATTGATGATGATAATGATTATGTTCTATTTTGTCATTAGAATGAAAAATTTTGATCGCAATTTTTTCTACACCCAAACTAATGATGAAGTAAAGAGTTTTCAGAGCATAGCACAGCAAAAAGATTTTCGATCTACCGACCAGTGTACAAGGAATAAATGTATTTTATTTGTAATAATTTTAGGGTTCTTATTTATATTTAATTCATCAATACGCGATTTAATTTTACGCGTGTTGATACGGATGGAATCGGGTAGTGATCATTTGACATGTATTATGATAAAACAAATATATGCTATCGCTGTCGTATCGCAACCGGTGGCAGGAGCCCGCACGTCACACGTGTAGGTACCACCACCCCGCTTATTTCTGCCGTGAAGCAGTGATGCGTTTCGGTTTGAAGGGTGGGGCAGCCGTTGTAACTATACTGAGACTTAAAACTCATGTCTCAAGGTGGTTGACGGCATTTGCGTTGTAGATGTCTATGGGGTCCGGTAACCCCTTAACACCAGGTAAGTCGTCCACCCATCTAAAACAATAAAAGCGCTATGACATGTCCTTCTGCAAACGAGGCTTGTGGAGAATATTCAGCGGTAAGCAGCGGCTTGGCTCTGCCCCTGGCATTGCTGAAGTCCATGGGCGACGGTAATCACTCACCATCAGGTGGGCCGTATGCTCGTCTGCCTACAAGGGCAATAAAAAAATAATAATAATTGCAATAAATTTTATGGTTATAACTCCCTAGGTGTCAGTTAGAATCGGGAGCGTACCTCATAATGCCAACGACCTTTGAGCCCCGAGAAGAAGCGCAGTTCACGCTAAGGATCTATTCGAACAAACCACTTAAAATGAAAGTACTGGACGATCCGCCCCAGATGACGAAAGCTGCCTTAGTCAAAGCTCCCCCGGGATCGGATTCGAACGGATTTTTCCAATACGAGACCTTGTTTCTTCAGCTGGCCGACGAACACAGAACCATAGATATATTCGAGCTGCAAGAGCTACTGGACGCGTGCCTCCCAAACGATTACATCAAGAGTTGCGTGTCCATAGACACGTGTCGACAGATTGTTCTGTCTATGGATGTATCCTTCACATAAAAGTTTTACTTAACATCAATTCTCTAACATATGTTAAGAACTAGCTAACCCGGCAGACTTCGTAGTGCCTCAATCGATAAATAAAAGACCTAAACTTTTGTATAAAATAAACTTAAGACAAACAAAAGGAATCCGCGTCCGACGAGGGACACATCAAAGGAAAAACAAAATTGTTATTGAAGTTATACTTCTTTAGGCGCGTTATGAAAAAATTGATGAGAGTGAAATTTTACGATGCGCGCGCTCCGCAACACAAGTTGCCCACTAAATCGCTCATTACAATACGACCAGTACAATAACTTGGCGAGTCTGAATATAGCCGCAGGTGAACTTTCCGAACAGTACTGAGAATTACTGAATTTATACGATGTCAAGAAAAGGGATGTCCAATATGCGTGTTTGAGGATGTTGTATAATCGATTTTTTTTCAAATTGATTAAAATTTAAATAAATAAAAAAGAAATAAATTTAATAAAAATAAAATATAACTTCTTACGCGCGTATATAAGTACACGCACCGTTTTTTTTTATTTCATTCCGAGCATTTTCATATTTTTCTACCTTTTAAACCGTCTCTGGACTTCCACAAATAATTCAAGACCAAAATTAGCCAAATCGGTCCAGCCGTTCTCGAGTTTTAGCGAGACTAACGAACAGCAATTGATTTTTATATATATAGATGTGTGCGGGCGTTGATTAAACTGTTCATCAATCGACTTGTGTATTCCACTAATGTTTATTTATGAAATACTCCTAAAGTTACTTCAATAGATCTTGACTTATGATTCTTATACCAGCATCTCTCTTAGTCTTGCAGTCCGGTTTGAAGGGTGGGGCAATTATAGGATTTAAAATTGAAATTGAAACGTCATGTTTCAAGGCGTGTGACAGCATGCACTTTATGATGATTATGTGCCTCAATAACTATTTGACAATGCTCTGAACTTGAATACTAATATGGTTCATACAAAATTTTCTTAACCAAATGTATAATACAGAAGAAAGGCACGGGTCGGATATGCTTGTCCGACTTCAAGGATCTGATCTGCAGCCTCAAGCATCTGCAGCTCGTGTTCAAGACTCACGCCCGTGAGAAGATGGGGGTGTTGAGGGTGGAGCGCTTACGGGACGCTCTCAAGGACGTGGGCTTCATTGTACCGGAACGAGTCATATCGTTATTGGTGTTCCGGTATATGAGGAAAGATGGGATGCTGCGTTTCGGTGACTTCGTGTCCGCCGTCATGCACTTGCACAGGGTGTTCGGTTAGTCTTTACTCACTTGTACAGATACAGATGAGCTCATAACCGCTTCGGTTTTAAGAAAAACGCAGACATATTTTTTACCTTGTGATGTATTTGTATGTACAGGAGAGCCATTTAAAGTTTAAAATTGGAAAAAAATATCATAGCACAAAAAAACAATCTTCGCTATTTTGAATGGAGTGAACTAAATTGAAATTCAATTAAAAAAATTTAGCTACTGGTGCTAATACCAAATAAAACGGACCTTTAATTCCAAAGATAAATGTCTATAAAGCGAAATGTCGCTTTAATCAAATGGCCTTTCACCCCTTGATATTATATTATTTATTATAGATATATCATATGCTACTAATGTTTGCGAAGACAGATAAATGTCTACTCTTTCATGTAAAACCAAAAGAAAATTATAAAGCTTTTACTTAATCGGACGAACACAAACAAACATAAATTCAGTTTTGTAAGCACTCGTCCGCTATTCCTTTTACAATAGGTCGTTTTGCCTATCAACAGCAGTAACAATAATATTGCTTCCATAATATTAAGACTCTGCCTATCGAATTTTCCAGAATTATTTTACACAAACGACGGCCGTCGCCCCGGTTCCGATGCTGTGCAACTAAATCTTTCAGAGGTAATTGAACCTTTATTTATTTATTTCACTCAGTCCGGATTATGGATTGTTACGATTCTCATTATGGATTTTGATATGACACTTAAATTGATCGCATTAAATTCAGTTGTATCAATTTAACGATCACCCTGTATAATGTTTCTGACTTCACAATTAATTATATTGATTTAAATTATTTATTTAATGATACACCCTGTATAATGTTTCTGACTTCACAATTAATTATGTTATTTATTTCAGTGGCTGAAAAACGCTCTGATGTGCTAGCAACACAACGAAAGACGCTCAATGAAAAACTATGCGACGGTATATTTCGGAAGCGTTCGATGTACATTGCGCGCCGATAATAAGTTGAATGCTTTTGGCGAATTTGCTAGTGGTACCAACCGTGAGATAAAACGAAACTTATTTCAACTTTTGTTCGTAGTGAATACGCTCTCAGCCCGTACAATCGTCGTGCTTATTATGTTTTAAACATGGCGACGTTTGTTCTAAGCGAACGTCATATTTTTAGCGAATGTAGAACTTTCTAGATCTTGGTGCTAAGTACCATTAAGTTAGCTATAGACTAAACGTTGTTGTAATTAATTTTATTTACACCTAAGTAAGTCCATCACAAAGGTATTTTGGAATGTATTTCAGTGATGACAGGTATGTTGTATGTTTATGTATATGTTTTAACAACATGTTGTATTTTAGCAATAATTGTAAATTAATTACGTTTATAGTTAAAGTTTATGACTTCATACAACCCGAAGTCGTCAGAACTGACTTCTGACTCTGCCAACTACGGATTTAACATTTTGAATGCCATGGCGAAAATTCACCACAGCCTTCGGAATGAGAATTGATTTATGAATTATGATTTTGATACGATAATGTTACTGTTTAGAAAAACTCTACACATCACGAGTTTTATTTTGGTATGATGGTATTATCGATTGGCTCGGAGTTATGTCCAGCTTCGGTGAATAATTCAAGGGCTTAGATAAGGGTAGGATAGCGGGCTACTAAAACTGCACCAACGTCTCCATTGTCACGGATCGTTTGGAACCTCTGGGTCTGCGGAGGGACTTAGGTTCCCTCTGTATTTTTTACCGTATGTTCCATGGGGATTGCTCTGAGGAATTGTTCGAGATCATACTGTCATCTCGTTTTTACCATCGCACTGCCCGCCATCGGAGTAGAGTTCATACTACCTGGAGCCACTGCGGTCATCCACAGTGCGTTTCCAGAGGTTTTTTTTGCCACGTACCATCCGGCTATGGAATGAGCTCCCCTCCAGGGTGTTTCCCGAGCGCTATGACATGCCCTTCTTCAAACGAGGCTTGTGGAGAATATTCAGCGGTAGGCAGCAACTTGGCTCTTCTCCTGGCATTGCTTAAGTCCATGGGCGACGGTGACCACTCACCATCAGGTGGGCCTCGTGTGCTCGTCTGCCTACAAGGGCAATAAAAAAAATGTATGAGAGCTCAAGACAGCTGCTTCATGAAACGCGTTTGGAATCGCGATGTGCTGGAAGATCCAGCTGGTGCTCAGTGTGCTTAGTGCGAGTTTTTTAACGTTCTCGATACCGTAAAAGTTAATAGTATGCAGTTGGAACAGCGCCCCTAGCGGCAAACGTTGGCAAACGTTCCAACTCCATACAAAATTGAGTTAACTTTTACGCTATCGACAACGTTAAAAAAATCGCACTAAACACACGACTGAGAGTCAGTAGACATCCGTGAAGATTAGCGACCTATGCTATACCTGATTCTAGCCAGTATCTCTTTACTAGTAGCGTCCAACAATACTGAAACTGAATCAGTGGGATCCTTGAGGATGCGTCATGAATCGGAGTCAGGAGTGCGACTATCATAAGGGACTGTGGTGTCGCGAAGTGTCGTTCCTACGTTACCTTTGTATACCTACAAATGGTGAATGTCGATGTCTTGTATCATGAAGTCGAGTATGATCGACCTAAGTTAAAGTTATTAGGACAACAACCCTTCTATCAGTGGTAGGGGATCTTCTGAGAACTAGGTCCGACCACCAGGCTTATTTTAATGAAGCCGTAATGCCTTCCGGTTTAGAACAGTTGAATTATGATCCTCGCTGTCCCAGGCTTTGAAATGAAACATGTAACATTGAGACATTTGAGGATGCATTGCTATTTGCGTGGACCTATAGGTTACTGATGACGACCCTTGTAGCTAAAAGTAAGTATTGTACTTCTTGGTGAAGCATGATGCTGATAACTCTGTTTCTATAATCTAATAATAGTATGTTTAAAAAAGTGTGTAAAATATAAATGAAATTAATTGGAAATTTTCTTTGAGGATCGACTCAAGCTGTTGACGATACAATGTGATGTGATCACCGATTACTGTCGTTTGGTAGTTAGCATGTTATTAATTTTATTTATGTATTTCACTTTATATTTTGATATAGCACTGAGCTTGTATCAGTATTTTAATATAGTTGTTCCGAACCAGACGTTCTATTTCACAGGAGAGTTAGAGGCTGGCTTTATAATACTGTTGCATCACAAATATTAAAGAATACTCAAAGCATTTAATGTATGTATTTATTAGAATATCGTAAAAATTAAGGCGATGCGTGCTTCGATTGTAATGTGATTTTAATCACGCTCGGCCTGCCTTAACGATCTCCCTGTTTTAATGTAATATTTAAGGTACATATACGCACGTTTAGGTCCTGTATATTGTTAAAGAGAAATAAAACGCATTTATTTTACATTTTCATTGGTTTTTTTATTTTTTTTTTTGGTTGATACGCAAAAACATTTATAAACATGAATGTTGACACCGAAAGATTAATATTACCACATGCAATTTCAGAGTTTACGACAAAGTTAAATATGTAATTACTAATAATAAATAGCTCCAGCACTCTCCAGAAACGCTTTAATAAAATTTACCTTTTATCTTTTGTTTTTTTTTAAATCAAACTTTATAAGATTCCTTTGATCACATTATCCTTTTGTTTTTATTTATCATTCTTTATTCCTTTCGGAGACAATTTTATTGCAATCATTACAAAATTCAGTTAAACGAGAGCCCGCAGACATTCAAGATGTTTTTATACAATCTCAATTTATACGTATATTTTTATTGTTCGCTCAGTTTAACTTGCCTGAGTGCTGGTAACTGACATTCGATTATATAGTAATAGTCTACAACATACATTTATTTACTGAATAGACATTTAAACTGCTTTCATAGACGCGCCGTTATGCTATCCATGTCCAAACGACTCCTTTCCGAATCCTCGACAGTCCCTATCGCCCTATCATATGAAAGCAGTATTAGTTTGATTAATGCAATACCGATACAATATTGTGCATATCCATAAACAGCTTACACTATATAGATTACAAACGACCTGCGCTAGCGAACGACCCTGCCTCAATCGAGATGCGCTTTGCCAATCTTTACACCGTAACCAAACACTATCGGTGTATTGTGCTTTCAAAACTTTGATAAGACTCGATGAAGCGTTCGGTGTAAACTAACTTTGAATCTGTTCAATGCTGCTCTTAGACGAAATACTATTTCGAAAAAAATGATCTCCAATTAACTTCTCGAGCGTGCAAAGCTTCTCTTGTCGCGATGTTTTTCGGTGACGAAAAATTCGGCAAGGATGTTTTTTTTTTTTCTTTTTTTTAATGTGATTACGTTCTTAAATTGAATCGATGTTAAAAAGACACACACACACTGATAAGTATTTCATATGTACTGTGTTCATTCACGGATCGTTCTCTTGCACAAGTTCTTTACATGGATTAATGAATGTGGTTACATTAAGATAAGTATTTCTATTAAAAAAACAAAAAGAGACATTATAAAAAACACAAATGAAAAACCTTACGAATATCTGATTGAAGCGCCGATCCGTCTCCCAAGCCCAGCGAACACGGGCGTTTCATTACAATGATCTTTATATCAGTTTCATGATCAGTATCTCTCGAAAACGATTACAATATACTTTTCGATGTAACAGACGCTCAATCAGACACAAAAAATATAAAATCAATATAGTTAAAATGAGAAACATGATTACTAGATAATGAAAACCGTAAATTATAATAATAAAAATGACTTATATAGAATAAAAACTGTATAAATCCATCGTTTTACAAAATACGTTGTATAAAGTACCGAAAACGATAATTATTTACACAGAATGCAAAAAAATGACAGTTTATAAAAACTACAGTTTTTTTTTTCTTTTTTAAATCTAACACCTTACAACTACTAGTACTGGATGAATACAAGTAATATTAAGACTGCACAAATATTGAAGAAGCCATCGAAAAATTTACGAGTCAACGTTCCTACTTCATAAGTTGTTAAAAACGTTTTTAGACCGTCTGGACTCACAGAGGCCTCCTACATACTCACGTCCTATTGACCTTGTAAAAATTATTACATTTTTACTCTAAATCGATTAGATGTTTACATTCTCCTGAGTAATCATACCGCCACAATATGAGAGTCATATTGGATTGATCTTACAAAACGAGCTATTCGCTCTTTACTTAGGACTGAGACGGGCGGTCCTTGATGTATGAATCATGGTTAATTTGTCCTTGTCCATGATGCGCATGCAACCGAATCCCAATGCTCACAAACACAAGCCTGTATCGAAGGGCTAGGGCTCGGACAGTGCTACCCACCCGGTCGGGTCCTTCATCAAACGCCCTACCACCTTATAACCATTCACGATTTAACGTCTCAGGTACAACATTCACGGGCCGTGATAAGAACAGACAGACAAACAATTTCGGCCATTTAAGATGGTATACTATTACCACATCCGACCGGCAGTAATATCTCTATCGTAACGGAGGTGCCGGTCCGGTCGAGCTTATTCAACTCTCTCCGTCGCTCATTTGCATATCGAACTTCTGCATCGTCTCAGATTACGACAAAACCAAGATGACAACATTCGGAAGCTTAACTTCCTCCGCCAAATGCACTTCACCCATATTATTTATGGGTTGAAATTAAGATACGTAAAGTAATGACGGCATTATCGAGAACGAATTGGTTAATTGAAACAGGATTGAAGATCACCTGAATGAAATGTCACAAAATTAACTAACGTAAGTACATATAAATCGGATGCAGGAGTGGAAACTATTAAACTAGAATTACAAAAAAACCTTATTTCGTGGATTTCAAACGGTGTAGGTTAAATCAATCAAAAAACGATTACCGTATAACAGATTAACACTCACTGTGCCACGTTATTTAGTGAGAACATAATCGGAGCGCTGAAGTCTAACGTAGTCTAAAGTATTCGGTGATGACGATATTGAAGTTAATGAGGTCAAGAAAACCGACAAATATCTTTAAAACAAAAACGATTAATATTCGATAGTCTAGTTAAAGAAAATACATCCAAATTGACTTCAAATGAGGAGTGCTATTAAAGTGGATCCGTATTAAACTATTAAAACTCCAGAAAAGTTCACCCGACACTCCACAACTTGACACAGTGCATGACACGTTAGCATACATACCAGACCTATCGCGATATAACGACCTGTTTCGAACTTTAAATCCGCTTAAAGTCCGAAACACTTCAGATGCATCGGACAGCGCGGTCGGGTATAGCGATGCTACTAC
The DNA here is from genome assembly GCF_030267445.1 of Bombyx mandarina. Taxonomy (NCBI): domain Eukaryota; kingdom Metazoa; phylum Arthropoda; class Insecta; order Lepidoptera; family Bombycidae; genus Bombyx; species Bombyx mandarina. The sequence goes on from NC_143208.1 coordinate 2,989,384, forward strand.
AACTTTAACATCATTACCGGAGATAAGGAATCTATGGCACGCGCACAAACTTAACAAGTATCAACGGATTAGGGAATTTATTGTTTTTTTTTTTTTTTAATTTAGAATCGAATGAGGAATAACCATCGAAGACATCAGATAGAAAAGAGATTATTGAAGGAACAGCGCGTAGCCAACGATTCGAAAACACTCATCTGTCAACAACGTTATATACCAACATTTTAACAATTTTAACACTTAAGTCTATGCGCCATATTAACATTTCCGATACCAAAACCAACATACAACACACAACAAACGCTTATCACTACACCTTATTTCGACGGTTATCTACCTCTAATCTGTATCACTAGTGCAAGCAAAATTTGAGGTATTCGGTTCGTTAATCTAATTGCTAATATCTCTATCCGATCTTAAAATAACGGGTGTATGTCCTTCAAAATCCGAAACCGACTAAAACGTAAGGGCCGTGAACGAGGCAGTGATTATCATTAATTTTATAATTTACTTATCATTATGAGGTAGAAAAGCCGAAAGTACCTTATAAACTAGTCTTACACGTAGAACCTTACAACATACAGAAAAAGAAAAAGTAACTCCTTAAGATGTTCCGCAACTGATGTTAATTGCAATTTTATGGAATTTTCATATATTTTATGTGTCTTAAATCTTATATTAAATCTTAACAATAAATCGAATAGACCAAAAATCAAAACACAATTGAACATATAGACAGAAGTAAAACTCAGGCCCGCAACTAAACTAGAAACCATCCACCTTTCTAACCGTCCCCCGTTCCCACAGAAGGAGATTTATTCTTCTTCTGAACACTCGTAATCCCCCGTAAAACAAATAACAAACATCAAAAATCGGTGGCGTGCGTAGAACAGATCGTTATGTTCTAGAATGCGTCTTTAAAAAATTAAATAAAAAAAACATCATAATGAAATGAAGACAGACGCATCGCCCTTTGAGGTAAAAGTTTTAATACCTCGAGTGCACGTCGTTTAGTAGATATCTTACCTTATATTACCTGCGAGAACACAAGATTGTGTGTCGCAGTACAAGAGTAAGACGGTGGTACTGAACTACTCGGACCCAGCACTCAAGGATCCTCCCACCTGACTTAGATGCTCATTAACATTTATTCCCTTAGTCGCCTCTTACGACATCCACGGGATGAGATGGAGTGGTCCTATTCTTACCCGGGAACCACACAGGTGATAATAAAAATACAAGAGTCCAGCCGCAAGCCTGAGGGTATTTGAAAAATGTGTGTTTTTCATATTAATGTGAACGATTTCGAATTCTTCATTAGGTCGATTTGATCTAAAAGAGGTTATTTTCAACTATTTACTTAAAGGCCTCACGGATCTTACTTAAATAAAATCAAAAGCTATGCATTAAATTATCCCTAAGCTGTTTTTTTTTCGTTTTTTGTTAATTTTAATGTTTTTTTTATTGTTTTCATTTTTAATTTTAATGTTTTTTTTATCGTTTTCATTTTTAATTTTTTTTTTTAATTTTTTGTTTTTTTTTATAGACTAATTTACATATTATTTTGCCATTCTTAAGTACAAACTAGACTTCCTGAAGTACAATTAATTCTAAACGCGACACGTAACTTCAAAACAGCTTATAACTATATATTTTTTTGTTTTTATGTAATTTTTTCCGTCATTAATTAAATAATAAAAAAACATGATGAAATCATTATGTACGAATCTGTCATAAATTGTTCAGAATGCTCCGTTTAGCCCACTTACTATATTCTTAAGATTATACGACGAAATGACATTTATCTGCTTCTTCTGTTTATCTTCAAATATAATTACCGAACTATCTCAAGAACCTCTCTTAGTGAGGCACAATTATATTAATTAGAAATGTTTCTTACCCTTTATTAATTACTTGCCAAATTCCTATTTTACAGTTGTAGTAACAACAGACGACTATAGACTATATTGAAAGTTTAGTTGAAATTAATTGTATCTCTCTCTTTACACGCCCCACTAACAGATGTCTCGCGACAGAGTTACCGAAACCTATCGACTATTTTTAAATCTAAATTTTTTTTAATTTTTCCCTTTATTATTTTTTCTTTTATTTTTCCCTTTATAATTTTTTTTTTTAATTTTTTCCCTTTTTAATTTTTTTTTCGCGTTTCCTTACGATTTTTATTATTTTTTTTCGCTTTTAATTCACTATTATTACTAAAATAAATTTCGCTCGCTTATCAACTAATAGAGTACTTCTTTACTTCTTTTTTTTATATCCCGCTTCTTATCTATACGACCAATCACTATTAACTATGTTATATTACGACATAATTTGCGAAATTATCACTAGAACTACTTGTAAGGAAGCATTGGTGGGCAAAAGTACCGGCCATTGTAAAATATTCGGCCGTTGAAACGATATCTGGGTGTTTGTTACAACAAAAAAGACTATAGTTATTATTGGATTGGATTTTTCTCTCTCTATACGACGCTCCCTAACAAGTTAAGTTCTTAAATTAATGACATCAACATCAAACACTACTACTAAACACTAAGTACTAAACATACTAAGACTACTTTTTTTTAACATTTTTTTCTTTTTTCTTTTTTTTTAACTTTATTTTATTTTAAATTTTTTTCTTTTCTTTTAATAATATTATTTAGATATTTTTTTTACTTTATATTCTTTTATTTTTTTTTTATTTTTTTATTCTTTTTATTTTATAATAAAAATAAATTTTAAACGTACTAAAATCTATTTGCCTTACTTCCGCGCGTTGCAATCTCACATTTCGATGAAACTGCGAAATTTTACTAACGAAACTACCCAAAAGAATTTCTGTTACTGAGGCATTCGCACTGAGGTACCTTGAGCAAGCAACATGAAGTATATTTTGTGGAAAACATTAATCAGGTTGTGCTGAATTAATTGAGTATATTATTGATTTGTCTACCGTCCTAAACGCATACAGCAAATATCAAAGCGATCCCAAGCTTAATTGGCTATCATATGGTTAGAATCAAGTCTTTCAGAACTCAAGATACGGATGCTTCAATAACAGGACTCTTGTTAAAACTACCAAATTAAATCTATATTTTTTTTTTGTTTTTACGGTTTTTTATAATTTTTTTTTTGGTTTTCTGAATTTTTAACTTTTTATTTAGATTACGTACACGATTTTACTTATCTATTTTTCTCTCATCTGCATTTTTATATATTATAGCTTATATACTACAAATTACACTAGGGTTTTAAAAGTAATTGTAAGGGGAGAAATTGTTGAAAATTTGGTAACATTTAAATATAATAACTAAACATAATTGCCAGTTCCTCTTTAAATAAATAAAAAATTCACTACTTAATAAGTAAATAAATAAATAAATAGTTTCTCAGGCCACAATGAGGATTGATGCAAAATTAGATATCCTGCATGCACATAGCACTTCGGTGATTTAATTAATGGCAAAACTAACCACCTTACTATATTAAAACACTTATCAAGCCTAAAAATTACAACTAATGAGGTTGTGACGCGGTTTGAGGTATATCATTTTTCGGCTTATTATATTTCTGAGGTACTTATGTGATACGAAAAACCTTATATTATGCTGCGTCTGACATTCATATTCTGTTCAATAACGTAGGACGGGACGTGAAGACGAAACGGCGTGATGTATGTCTTTTTAATTTTATGTTAAATAATTTCGAACGCCGCTAGGTATGATGTGACGAGATTACGTCCAGCTTAGATGTGTGGAAGGCAACAACGAATTACACATTACGAAAGAGATTATATTTAGTGCGCGGAAAGCAGTCACATGTGACAAAGGGATACTGGTTGTAAAAGTAGTAATTTAGGGACAATATATAACACACTGATTCTAATGCAAATTCTTCAAATCCGACTTTGAATAGAAACACGGTAATGTCGTATCCCTATCGGGGGTGTCGTCACGCAGTCCTACGTTAGAGAAGAGAAATTAACTAACACACTAACTTATATCAACTACGCGACTTGTCGTCAATTTATATTAAACAAAGTAAAAAGTAACCCTAAGCTGCACTATGGGTAACCATAGCACATAATATGTTAAACTAAGCTATTTATTGCATACATGCTCGTTGGCCGAATGGTTTGCTCCACCATCGGATATATACTAAGTTTTCTACTTGCAACATCTAATACATAAACTAACCTAATAACTTGTGATACGTGTAGTAAAATGATGATAATAATATAATAAAAAAAAAATATATTATGCATTTTATTATGAAACAGTAAAAGTTGTTGTTGATGCGAAAGGCGGAACGAAAGTTCATATTATTATATATTATTATGCACTCATTCGTGATGATTGTAGATTGGTAACGCATAAATTTCAATGGGCAGCGAGCGGCTTAGCTTTACTAATGGCAGTGCTGATGTCGATGAACGAAGGTAACCATTTACCATCAGGTAGGCCGTGTGCTCGTCTGCCCACAATGGTAACAACAAACAAGTCAAGCTCTACAGAATAGATATTAAACGCGGAAAGATCATATAGTCACGTTATTCATTCTAATATTACAACACCTACGAAATCTAGTAGTGCCATGAAACTGTAAACTTTGGAAATTCAACTAGAACCCCGTTTCCGAAGTATGACCAACAAAACAAAACATCCCAAAAACTAATTAAACATCTACATTATAAAATTTAGAACATCCAAAGATGATGGTGACATCGATCGCGATTTTCCCATCTATAGGCCCAACTATTAACTTAATAACTAATGGTTACACTGCGACACAAATCTAACCTATATACTACAAGACACATCAAGACACACGTTACAACATCAATTTAATTATAGACATTTACTTAATATCTAAGGAGGCTGTGTCGCGGTAGTGGCATCACGGTGAAATCGTATAAATCTTTTATTATATAATATATATATCAATAGACTCTTACGTGTATTTCTAACATAGTCTCATATAAAAGGCAGCATTATTCTTTCGACAACGTATAATACATAGCAATAAATCAATATCGACCGACGCATTTACTTCCCTAAACTATATATTAAAGTGTGAGACGATAAAATCAGACCAATCATACGGGGACTATTTCTATAAATTTATATGAATTGAGAATGAAATTAAGTATTCAAGATTTAAACTATTGGATACCACGAAAGTTGAACTAAGAACGCGCCTGCCTCCAAAAGTAAATGTTCTCAAATTAACTCTTAAACTTTAATGAAAATGCTATACACAAAATGAACACCTAAACGAATTATATAAAAGAAAGTTAATTCACCGAAGATAATAAAAAATATAGATTGTAAAATAGAAAGCTATATCACAGAAAATCAATCCTAAAACGAATCTCGTCTTACACTTAACAATTAATAACTTCTAACACATCGATTAAATCTAAAGGCAAATAAGAATCAACCATGGGACTGCGACGATCGCAGCTCATGGGAATGTATTTTTTAACTATTATTGCGTGTATGCTCGTAACCGAATGGCGTAGTCGCCACCGGGATTATGCAAATTATAAATCTAATTATCCTATACTAGTACTAATTGAAATTAAAAATAATTATGAGGTGCTCAGGTTACGTAAAAGTATAATTATCATGAACTTAGCTTACCAAGAGTTTAGTTTTAATTAGTTAAAAAAAAAATTCAATAGGTAAAAAATTGTGATGATCGTTTACACAATTAATACTAAAAGTCAGTTAACCAAATGAACGCCAAATTTTAAACGAATGTGAAAGCTTTTATCTCGTTATCTGCATCGTTGATGTTATAAATACAGATATTATAAAATTACGTCAATATAAATCTTTAATTATCGCCAACTACTGCAGAGGTGTTAATGTCATCCCGTTGGGTATTTTTTATAACGTTAAATAGATCTCTTTATATATCTCTTCATGAGGTATTAATAGAAGGCAATTTGAAGGGACTGTCTTATCCCGTCAACTTGAACACACTTAAGTATAAGAGGAAGAACGTCAAAAGGTTAACTAACATATAAGGCAATTAATCAATTTGAATTGAGAAATCGTGTGATGTGGTTCATAGAAAATCCCTTTTTTATTGCGTTAATGGGGGAACGAGCTCACGGCGCGCCTGATGTTAAGTGCTGTAGCGGAGCTCGTGGACATCACTACGTGAATGCCGCCACCCAGCTCGAGACATGAGGTCTAAGTCTCGGTTGTATAGTCTAACGGCTGTCCTACTCTTTTTGCTGGAAAGCGTTACTGCGTCCGGCAAAACGAGCAGGATGGTGGTACCTACCCGCGCGGGCTTACAAGACACCCTACCACCAGTTCGTACTGTTATTAGGAATAAGTAATTTCGATTAATTAGAGGGGACCCGTAATGAAATACTACACGTGTAACTAAAACGATTGAAGAGAGATTTATAAATATATTCCGCAATAATCGAGAGATATTTCTCTGGGAAGACACTTGATATTCGAATGAAAAATAATTTGATTGTACTTATACGTTAAAGACCATAATAAGATTTTGATGATTTTAATGGGAGTTATTTTTAACCTAAATTGTGGTGTTCATCAAAGCTTAACTTACGCGTTAAATTGGAAGTAAGTATCCATGCTAGGTAAGTAGTTTCATATAATTATGATCTTTTCTTATTTAAAACCATAACTAGTGAGGTAAGAGTTCTTAAAGGCTAACAACACTCAATTATCTAAACAATTACAATATGCTGTATGAAAGCCTTAAAGTCTGGCAGTATGTTCAATTTCAATATTGATATATTTTCGATGAAATATATAGGATCTTGACAATAATTTCGCAAAATAAGCAACCAGATATTTCAGCTGCAAAATGGCCGTAACTCGAGAAATTGGATTAAATGTATTCCACGGTGACTGGTGGTATTTCGCCTGTTGAATATTAGTATTAGTAAAATTGTTCATTAACTACACGAACAATGTAACCGTAAGTTTAGAGTTTTTCATACAGCACATCTAGCTTCATGCTATTCTAAATAAGTTTCTTAAATTAAGTAGCACTATGGGCATCCATAGTACACGCATCAAATCTTTAACTACTTATTGCATGTATGCTCGTTGCCGATTGGTATGACGACCATCGGAATATATACAACGCTAATCCTAACTTATATAACTTATATTTATTACGGCGCATAAACCTGACAACGTCGATAACAATGTTCATTAACAACTAACGATCGTTTAAAATTTCATTCACAACGTAACTAGATCGATCGGTTAGAACAAAACTAGACGTATCCACTTATAACAACGATCAACTGCTCCAAGACAACATCAATATTTTTTTTATGACCTTTGTAGGCAGACGAGCGTACGGCCCACCTGATGGTAAGTGGTTACCGTCGCCCATGGACCTCAGCAATGCCAGGAGCAGAGCCAAGCCGCTGCCTACTGCTAGCGAAATACCGTGATTATTTTGAACGACCAAATTAAAATTTATAGTAAAACTCGACAGTAGAAAAATATATCTTTGAATAGGGACACGCCCGGTTTTGTTCCGTTAACGATCGCACAACAATAAACACAAACAACTACAACGACTCCACAACAGTTAACTAAGTCCCGTATCAATTTAAGTAGAAACAAATATATTGAACACTGCCAACAAACACGAACATCCAAAACCGAATAACCGTATAATTTCCCAACTTGAAGGAATCTAATAATTTCAACGACAAATTTAACTGATTTCGAAATAACAAGTCAATTAACTCGCGTAATTTTTTTTTCTTATATTTAAACGCATCGGGAAACGTAACTAATATGTAACAATGAATTAAAGTATTTAATAGAAGTAACAAGACATTCAATCATCTAATAGAAATAACAACATTCTTAAAAATTAATGCGACATCTACCACGCCTACATAAACGGGTTATCCTTATTTTTATTCCAACGAAGTTTCCGCATAACATCCTGTCATTTAGTTGGCAATATGACCTATCTCAAGTAAATGAAACTTCTATTCATTTACCTATATTAACTTCATAAACGGCTAAATCTAACAATTATGAAAAAAATATATTACTAAAACACATCGATGCGGAGACAAGCTATATCAAGATCCATCGAGAAGTGGGTAGTTAAGCTATATAGTATTGCCAAATTACGAAAAATCTATTCCTAAAGAAGTAAACGTACGTAATAATAGTGTTTCCGAACTATATGAAATCTAGATCTAAGATCTACGCTTAGGAATAAAAAGCTAACCAAATTATTGCTGAATAAGAAGTAACACTGTTCCAAAGTGCAAGTTGGATAACGCAAGTGAATCCCTTTACTGGACAGCGCGCTTAATAAGATCTGAACAAGACTCGATCGAAAATCTCGACAGTTTCCACTACTTGTTATTCAGGAGACAATTTAAGTTCTACATTTCTATCGTGTTTGGAGAGAGTTCTACTACCAAGGTTTTTGACGAATTCTTTTCTGACGAACAAGTGTTTCTCTCGTAAATCGGACCTCATTTTCAATACCACGAGAGTGAGTCATGTCATAACGATACGATCCTTATGACAGAACTGATATTAAGCTTTACCAAAAAAATAATTAGAAAGCAACCTTTGGTCAAATGTTTTTCGAAATGAGATATACGAACCATGATCTATTTCAACCAAAATCGGTAAAAGATGCTAAATGAATATGTATAAATAAATGGTTACTAAAAGTATTTAGGCCGAATCGTTTTATTTGATTAAGACTTTTGATTATTTGAATGTTAACAAAAAAGACACCAGTGATAAATCTATCTTTTTCGGTACTGAGAAATTGCATTGATTTTATAAAAAGAAAGTCAACTCATGTGATTTTAGATCGCGCAAAAACAATAATACCCCTCAAACATTAAACCTTTTTCAAACCTCAAAATTGCAAAGAGATACTTTTTCTATTATTCAATCTAAAAAAAAATATATTTTTAGTTTGAATAACATGAAAAAGAAATGCATGTTCCTCTTAATTCAGATGCGTAAATAGTACTATGATTTTTTAATCATATTCATCTTCGTATCAAATATTGTTTTCCAAGCGCATCGAAATTCAGAGAAAGTCATGGTACCAGACAACCCGCTCCTACAACTAAACCCACTGTCGAATATTACTCACTGTCAGTATTATTTCTGAGATGTTAAATATGGTTACCATTTTGACCATTTTAAAACATGTGTAGGTTGCCATGTCCAGACTAAATTGATAGGTCTTTTTTTTATGCCACATCTATGTTCCAATATAAATTATAATAATTATAAAAACAAAATAGTACCCAGGGATGAATACAATATTGAAAGTCAAAAAAGAAAACAATATAACTTTTCATCTATATTGTAACATAGTTGTGGTTGAAGATGTCTTTAAGTATTTTGTAACACGACTACCCACAGATACTTTAAAAGAAGATCAGAAATAAACTGGTACTTCGGTCCGGATAGAAACAATCCCTTGCGAACCATATATACAGCAATATTAGATGTTTAAACATTCATTTATTTAGATAGTAGTAACGAGTATCTCTCTCACAAATACCACGTCGGTTTTGCTTGAACGCGAACTAAAAACACGACTTGACTTAGACTTTATAATTCATAATATCCAAAAGAAAATATAAATAGTGATTTATCTTTAAAGTCGCAATCGGACGTCCTACACTATTGCGAAATGTGTTCAATTCGTTCAGTGAATTTTAATAGAAATAGTCAAATGAATAACGTATTCATCCAATTTCTCAGTTTGATTAGAGAGCATTTTTCCAAAGGTTCCAATCCAATTAGGAAATATTTAGTCATGTGTGTTTTCTCCTACACGTAGGCGACTACGAAAGAATCAAACGAGTCTCATTACATCTGCGGATAACATTCCAAATAATTTGTAGAAACCGTTCACGACGGCGCATTGCCTGTTGATAAATGAACTCCTTTAATTTAATGAGAATTGATTTGGATGACTTCAATTTTATTATTTGATTTTATATGTATATGTTGAATCCAAAATCCCACACCCACAATGCTACTTCAATAATTTTAACGATCGAACACTTACGATTATTATTGCTATATCAGACGAGAAAGGTGCAGTTTGTTTTGCACCACAAAAAAGCGTGCCGTATAAGATATTAATTACACAGTGAGCTAATTTCTAACTCGCACGTCTTTGTATTTGTTTTCAGTACTTTAATATTGCATACAGATCTGTATTAATCAAAGATACGTGACCAAGGACCACAGTTGTGAGTTTCCTATGACGTTCTTTATTTGGTTGGTTGGCGTTTATTTTGTGGTCTGAATCATAGTGTACATTCAAATTTTGCGATTTAAACTTAATTTTACTTGGTAATAACGGTTATTTTCTTTAAAAATATCAACTTTTTTTTAAATATGTTCTCTTATTTCTTTAAATTGGCAGATGACCGTACGGTGTTTCTAGTATCGAGTGATCATTGATGTGTAGAGACTAAGCAATCACCGAACAACTTGAGACTTGAGACTCACAGGACAACTTGATACTTTTTAATCAAATCTAAAATGTTCTCGATTTGTGCTTATCCGTATGAAATTTCGAATTTATAGTTAATGTGTGTTAATATTAGTTTAAATTAGCAAGGTTAAATTAACTCACTGTTAATAGTATAGAAACAAAGTTATAAGAATTAAGCTTACGTTAAAATTTTACCTGAAATTTCCTTACAAATAAATTTTCCCGGACGACGCCACCGTAGTCTAACAATTACATCTAACCCGAAACAGACGTAGGTTCTACGTTCCTTAACTTATAAATCGCAAATAAGTAAGAGTATAGCAGCATCTAATAAGCATTAAACACTATACAACACTTACGATAGAATTTTGAAACTTTAACGCTTATTCTAAGTTTACAGTCTACTGCGTGTCGTGTAAGAATCACAATGAACGCGCGATGATTTTATGTATGTGTTCACTGACGGAGCGTGGAATCCCGTATGTGTTTTTAATATTATAAAATCGTTTTTACCATTCGAACCGCACGGGAGGTACAGAAAGGAGATGATATTTAAATTTAAACATTTGTACGCCTTTAGTGTTTCATTTTTCGGTGCCGACTACTGGTCAAGACTGACTGTGTGAATTCTTGGTGGTGGAAGATATAAACATTTACAATATCAACGAATACAAGGCAACACGTCATTTTCGTAAAAAAAAAAAAAAAAAAACGTAACGTTGTAACAAACTCTCAACGGTAAACATCAACCGTTACAAAGGGGAGATTCCGGAACTATTTATATCAATGAGTACTAACAAAATTTCGTAATCTTTACAATATGAGGGGAGAAGGAATAGTTCACGATTGAAAAAAAAAAAAAAACCATATACGTATCCAATACGTCATCAATGCCGTCATTACTCCGCATCTCTTAATAACATCCTTGCCGTTTCGATCGGTCTGTTACAATAGGCCGAATGTGTATACTTACTTTCACTGACTCGTTTATTTTTCGATGGCACGTATAGTATATAGTAGGTACGTTGAGTATTGAATGTTTCTATTATATGAGCGAATTACGAAGGCTGCATTCTAACCACAATATAGTTTAAAACTACAGTTAAATGTTATCGAATTACATATCCCACCTAACTAGGTACATCTAATTGCGCACGTATGTAGATTAATATGTAGTACATTTAACATTGAAAGTGGATATTTAATGTCTTTGAATAGACCACACAGCTTAAAACTAAGAAATCGGAGCGTCGAAATATATTTTAGTTCAAATCTAAGGCGTATTCGATACTTTGCACATAAAATATAACATCAGAAACAAATATGATACATGTGTGCGCTATGATGTATCATACTTGTGAATGAGCGATACAGAAGAAATTATGATTATTCAAAATTACAAGAATCCAAATAGTATTACGGTATTAATGAACGAAATGTTTTATATGTGCAAAGAGATACATCGGAATTCGAAATTTATTCGAACATTAGAAAACACCCTTTGTAAAGGCATTAAACTAATTAACATCGAAAAAATACAAAACAATCGCCAAAGTCGTCTAATTTACGAGAGGACTCTGGTTCAGTATTTAATATCTATGCGATATTAAATACTGCTACACATAATAGGTACTTTGCTGGTGGTATTGAATCTTCCTGTAACCTCAACCCAAATGCTTGGGTTAAGGTGCAATCCGTCTTCTCCGACCTCTTACTCAGACACGACTCAACAGTCGTACCACAGGTCAACGTATGATCCGCACGCGAATCACACTCGTTAAAAAGATCACCGTCTGACTAACCACTTATAGTTCACTGGGTACATCAATGACTCGTGAAGTATCAAAGAAGTACACGTAGAACCCCGCCGAAATCACCATACCGTCCGAAACTGCTAGTGAGTTTTCGGCTTTAAGTTTTCACTTAATGCCTACAATACTGCACTGCAGACGTTATAGACATATGATGAGAATCGAATGGTAATGTACACGAAGACTTAATGAGATCTCTAAGAATCGACAGCATAATGCTGCACGCTATTCTAGAATCTTCTAGTCTAGATGTAATAGCAGCTAAAACTAGATGTAAAACGTGGATGCAGGCCTTTGTGTGGCTCTCGTCAGATCGTATACGATTGAACTGTTATGATATTTTCGTAACAGTGAGATGAAGTGATGAGGAAGATGGTATACCTTTGGAGCTGTTTGGTGGTTTACTTGAACGTTATTTTTATGGGAGATACTATTATTATTTTTAATTTGTTTTCAAGATAGCGGCCATCTATTTAAGAGAGCTATTGAAAACTGAAAAATGCCTTTAAACAGTTGTTATGCTAGTTTATTTACTAAGTAATTTAGGCTGATAATAATTTACAAATAAATCTATTTACGCGGATACATATCGTTTATAATTAATAATATATTGCTAATATTTTAGTACTGATTTTTATATGCAATTTTACTTTACAGGTGTTTTTACATAAAAGTTATCTTCATATAAGTAAATACTATTAATCTATTTATTAATCTTTACAAATGGTCTAAAATAATATGTACATACTATAAATATAGAGTGCTGATTTCGGTTTTCACTACTGAATGTTACTGTTCTGCTGATTATTTTATACAAAATCTACTATTATAATCATATCAATATAAAAATATATAAGGTTTTTTTTTATCATACAGAATGAATATATTATAACATGATTAATTCTTAAGTCGAAGTAAATACGGAATATATGTACTGTCGCGCTGTTTGGGTTATAAACTAATACTGTACAAGTTTATTTACAAGACCGAATTTTTATTTAAATATCTGTATTTAATAACTGTTCAATAATATATGTTTTGTACAAAATAATACATATTATTATTATCAATTAGTCAACGATTTCCTAGGCCTATATTAAAAGGCACTGCTGTACGATTGATATTGACACGTTCTGTCAATACTCAAAAGTATATATTATGATTCACTATTTTAAGAAGGTACGGTAGTAGCACATGTAATAATCTCAAATATATGTATATGTCTTTGCTAAATGAATAATTACGATAAATATATACTTTATGGTGTATTCCTAATCTAGATAGGTACTTTTCGCTGGTGGGCCTAACAACTGTTTAGAGATATTATATTCAAATACACAATGTCAAATAATAAAATTAAAAAGTTTCAATTCTGCTACAGAGTGCATTTATTAAGGTCTGAAAGTAAACAAATTCTAAAAGGGATTTTAATGTCTAAGGGAGATGAGTAGACCACACGATTTTATCAGCTTAAGTAACATCGGCAACCATCGCCTTTATAATACACATTGGTAGCGTGTTGTCGGAAATTCTGAAATCACAGTGTTACGCTTTCAGGATACCACGGGGACAAAGACCACGCATTATACATTATAGGTGAATATATTTAAGTTACTGCTTAAATAAAATAAAATTAGCTGCTGTCGTGTAAATCTGACGATGATCCCAGGTGTCCGGTAGATCACTCCCAAGACACCTTATAAGGTACATGATGGCTAGTAGTCATTAAGTCTCTAAAAAATCACCACAGAACAGATAAAGAAATCTTCAGCCGACCGTAACGCCGGGGCTGACAGTATTTGTTGGCCCTGTTTGCAGTCGAAATTCTGTGTTCTATTCTGTGATTCCACTACCAGTGTTTTAACATCTGAGCAGTGGAAGCTACCCTAAAGTTTTAAATGACAACCCGGCTAGTCCAAGTCTCATTTGTTGCAACGAACATGCAAAATTCGTTGTGTTAATTTACTCGTGAATCTAGTCTTTTAGCTTTACGCTTTCTAATAGGACATCGATTTTTCCTACGAGACAGGAAAGCGTTTTCCTATATAGGATGTACGGTTTCCCATTTAGGAACATATCTTTCCTATCAGCGTACTTTTCAACAAAATTGCAATGCTCCTAAGATTCGAACATTAGATTTATATCGACGCTCCGTGGGAATTATATGAGACAAAATAGTTTTCAGTTCATCAAATGAACGGTAAAAAAATCCTTTGGTTCAAGAAATAAGACTGTTAAACAGTTGGCTAATGTTGCAGACACCTTTTGAATGATACCGAAATACAAAAATATTACTGAATTGTTTAAAGTCTATCTAATGACGTAATAGTAATAGTAAATATATAAAAAAAGAAACTGGCCTATATTTACGTAAGGTACACGGGCTCGAAATAAAACATGAATGTTACTCTGTATAGATGGGTTTTCAGAAACTCCTTCATTCATTTATGTAATTAATGATATCTGAATGTTGCTTTATATCGTAAATACAGTTAGCGATTGTTCCGAAAGTACTCGTAAATATAGACAGTTAAAAAATACAAGAAAATATTTAAAAAATAACTATATGAGAAGTAAAAAAGTAGAGAAGAAGTCGTAAAAACTACTCGTTAACTATTTTCTCACTGCACAGGATTTTACGTAATAATAATACTTAAACCTGCATTCTGACCAGCCTTTGTTTAAGTTTTCTTAAATACAAACTGCAAAATATTGGGAGATGCTGTTAGGCGCATACGAATAGCTAGGAAAAGCCTAAACGGACTAGTTAAAGAAATTTTCAGTCAGAAAACAGGTTCAGTCTTGACAACATTCTCGGGAGGGTACGCATAAATATCAAAGTTACTTTATTTTACAGTTTATAATACATCTTACAGTATCGGCGAAATGTAAAATAGAAACCCATGTTAAAAATAGAAATAGACGTTCATTTTTATAGGATTGACCTTAGAACTTAGTTGAAACTACATAACTAAATGTGCCCGAAGACAGCTTAAAAAGAAATGAAAAAAAAAGAAAGTGTTTTCTGAAATTAAATCCGCCATAGTAACAAAAAAACGGTGAAAACTTAAAGGCGAGACCTTTGAAGCATCGGCAGTGCTGGGTTGTTGCAGCGAGTTGGATCGTGAGTTGTACGGGAAACGAAGCAGAGCCTTCAACGCGACGGCACATGCTGTGCGCCGTCGCCATGGAAACTAGGTTCCGGTGACTCCTTGTCGGGCTCCAACGACGCCGCCTTATGGAGTTCGTACAACTGAACAATCTGTTCATCGCTCATGTGGTCTAGAAGGCTCGGATCTAAGTACTCACCGACCATTTTGTTCTTGGCTTGGTGCAGCGGCTTCATCTGCTTGGCAAGGTTAATGGCGTAGTCCTATGACAAAACAAAAAATAAACTGACTAACATCACGTTACAATGTTTTCATTTATCGGAGTATTGTTTTGAATTCCATATTGCCACACACCGAGATCCGTTGGTCGTGAAATGTGCTGACAAGTAATGTTCTCGACTAGCATTTGTATCCCGAGTCGGGGACGATTATACTGCGCATAAGTGCAGTATAACAAAACCATGAGTGTCAGCGTTTTTCTCGCGATAGTACGTCACGCTGGCTCTACACGTGTGGGCAAAAGTCCAAGGTATTTAATTACAGTCATGGGAAGGACTCCAAATGCTGAATCTCACAAAATATATGCAAAACAATATTCATTCTCGAGTCGCAATAATTATTTATGACATCATTCTTATGCGAATGTCTCAGGAGAAAGTTTTGTTGAAAATAATTTGTTTCCGACTAAATTCATAATGTTTTTTTTTGTTTATAGCATAGACAATTGAACTGACGGCCCGCCTGATATAAAGCTGTTTTCGGAGTTCACAGGCTCCAAAAATCCTGGTTGACGCAATTTTTTTTATTTAGTCTTTACTTGTGGTAGGACCTCTTGTGAGTCCGCGCGGGTGGGTACCACCACCCTCCCTATTTCTGCCGTGAAGCAGTAATGCGTTTCGGTTTGAAGGGCGGGGCAGCCGTTGTAACTATACTGAGACCTTAGAACTTATATCTCAAGGTGGTTGGCGCATTTACGTTGTATATATCTATGGGCTCCGGTAACCACTTAACACCAGGTGGGCTGTGAGCTCGTCCACCCATACAAGCAATAAAAAAATTAATAAAACCCCTAGAATGTATTCGCACTGCGAAAGTACATAGTATGATATTGTGTTCTAGCAGACCTAAGCACATATTTTACGAGCGAGAAAGCGATACAAATCGAGTAAATTGGCAAAATTACATCACTCGTTCTAAGCAGTAAGTTAATGTGCATTTAATATTTCGACATAAATATATAACGAATTCAGACGATTGGACAGACAAGGACATGCACTGATTAAGTAATGAGAAAAATAATAATAATGTAATTTGATTTATAATGGACAACGGCAAAGTATTGAAGGGGGCGTATGATAGATTTGGAGGGGCTACGGTGAAGTTCATGAAGCATATTTAGCGCTATTACGGTTTTAGAATAATCATAAAGGTTAACGAATTCGCAGGCTATAGCTACTTAAATGAGAAAAGAAACATTCATTACAATCGCAAATAAAATAAAATGAAACAGAGGCAGACAATATAAAAAAAAGAACAGAAAAACGAGAGCACGAAATAGCAGAAAGAACTTATATTATTAACAATAAAACAATAGCAAATTAACAGTAAAAAATATATAACTAAACTAAATCGCAATGGGTTTTATTATAATCAAATCTGTTACATACCAAATTATATTTCTGTATTATGCAATAAATCTATATATTAATACGTGAAGCAAAAACTTTGTACCCCTTATTACGAAAATTGCGCGGACTAAGGAGTATGAAATTTCCCACACTTACAGATAATATAGCGAAGGAGTGCCGAATGGTAATTTTTTTTTAAATAATGCATTAATAATACATTAAATCAATAAAAAAAAACGTTACACACACTACCATATATTTGACACACACGCATATGAATACTGTATGTATATTGTCAAACTTTTGTTGCTCTGTTAGTCTGTGATCAAATTGAGAATAGGTTAACATTGTGTATTTGTCTATAGTGTAGTCTTGGCGAAATCTGTGATTATAGAAGTATAATAGTCTTTGACAATAGAACCATAATAACGTTTCAAACTTATAATTTCAATTAATTATAGTCGCATTTCGACTACTGCGGGACAAATAGTAAATATGAATGCGTTACAAAAAAAAAAAAACAATGCGCATGCGAATTTCATTACGTTGGATAACGTTCCACCGAAATGTCAGCCGTTTTATGTATGTGCGTTTTATTCTATTTTAAAATTGATAAAGGCAGATTACGGTTGATGAGCAAATGTCACTTCAACAACAAAAACAAACGCCGTCCAGGTACCGGCGCGGCGTGCACATCGAGTGAATGTGTTTTTGCAGTTTTAATACACAATCGTCTGATAAGTATTTTGGAATTTTCCTCAACTGTAAATCTTAATAACTTATAACGAATTCATTGAAAAATTCTTTATACTGCAATAATGTGTCCACTGTTTTCTTAGTCTAATTTACGGGTACTCTCTTATCAGTCGCAATGAATGCTTTTTTGTTGAATGATATGAACGAATTTAGAACGTTCTGAGTTGTTACTTGTTATACTGCAGTTACGATCTAGACTCAGACTGACTGTGTGTGAGTTTTTTTTTAGAGCATTCTGAGTTGTTATACTGCAGTTACGATCTAGACTCAGACTGACTGTGTGTGAGTTTTTTTTTAGAACATTCTGAGTTGTTATACTGCAGTTACGATCTAGACTCAGACTGACTGTGTGTGAGTTTTTTTTTAGAACATTCTGAGTTGTTATACTGCAGTTACGATCTGGACTCAGACTGACTGTCTGTGAGTTTTTTTTAGAACATTCTGAGTTGTTATACTGCAGTTACGATCTAGACTCAGACTGACTGTGTGTGAGTTTTTTTTTAGAACATTCTGAGTTGTTATACTGCAATTACGATCTGTACTCAGACTGACTGTCTGTGAGTTTCTTTTTAGAACATTCTGAGTTGTTATTGTGCAGTTACGATCTAGACTCAGACTGACTGTCTGTGAGTTTTTTTAAGAAAATTCTGAGTTGTTATACTGCAATTACGATCTAGACTCAGACTGACTGTGTGTGAGTTTTTTTTAATACATTATTTCTTTAAGCAGAGTTTTTGCTGCGTCAAGACTACGGATAACCTAAGAATGTACAAATTTCTATAAAAATAAATACACGATTGATACAACGGTGGCTTTATTATCCGCATACCCTCTCGGTACTATGAACAGTAAGTAATGCATGATCAATTTACTGGCGCGTGAATTAAAACTGCGTTCTTGCGTGCAAAAACTAAAAAAATCATTGGAGCATATATAAGCTCATTGGTGCGTACAAAGTCCAGACAAAAATTGGAGATTAAACAACTTAGCCCTATCTATAGAAACTTTCGTATTCTACGACTAGATACAAAATTAACTAACTACATAAAATCATTAAGAAATTTTGGAGCACCGTGAAGTACATGACAAACATTACAAACATTCTGTACAACTAAACATTAAGTGTGACCTTTGAACTTACCGTCCATTCGTTGAGAAAAATCTTAGCCTCGTCCTTATTACATTTTTTGTGTCGCTTGAACTCGTCCCTGGCGTAGTTGTCTCCCAGGACACGGAGTTCGGGCGGCAGGCCCCGGTGAACCCGGAAGATCAATTTGTAGAGCCGGCGAACCCGCGACACATGTTCGGGTGATGACATCCTGGGGGCAAAAAGAAAAATTAAATAAAAAAAACAATACATTAATAAAACTGTGCTAAAAATATTCTAAAATTTTTAGAATAGGATCGGTAAAATTAAAAAAGAACCTTACCGAACCGCCAATAACCTATAAAATCGACTGAACCGAAGCAGATTTGTAGCGTTTATAAAAACTGACAATAAACGGATGAAACGACGTAGATTTAAAAAAAATATTTTGAAAATAGAAAATTAAGTTGAAAAAATAATAATTGTTGTTTCAAAATTATTTTTTCCATCGACGACGGTTCCACACAAGTCTGGTGCAGCTTGTATGGAACCGTCTCGATGCAGCGTCTATCGTCGAATGAAACAAGCTTAAACCTAACTTAGCAGCTAAACGTTATCGCCGCCGCACACTATTTCTTGGAACAGGAAACGCAGGTGTCCTTTTCCATTGGCTTGCAACTTACAACGAACGACACGTAGCGTGTATTTGAAAAAAAAAACATATTGACGTATCATAATTATTTCTTTTTTTTTGTTCTCCAAAATTTTGAAATTTGTAGCGAGTCATCTTCGGCGCATCCCTAAAAAACCGCCCTGTGCCCTAAACGTAAGTCCACTTTATTATTTTGTAAATCGCTAGCTAATCTTGATCGTTTATAGACGATTAATATATTATTATGTATTTTAATATAACCTTTTACATATTTTATTATATATTATAATTCTTTCAGACATCATTTTGATATAATATAACACTATTTTTAAATTATAGAATACGGAGGTTTCTTTTATTGCCCGTGTAGGCAGACGAACATACGGCCCACCTGATGGTAGTGGTTACCGTCGCCCATGGACTTCAGCATTGCCTGGGGCAGAGCCAAGCCGCTGCCTACCGTGAAAGGTGCCGTATGTGTAATATTTTTATTTTTCCTTCTAGTGTTCGTTGTTGGGACCAATTGCTTTTAAATTGCTTGTTAAGTTAACGTGCTTGGCTCTAAACAGTATAGCAACAAATCAATTTTACATTTTATAACTAACCACAAGGACAAACTCAAACGGTTTATTCATAGTTCGGGCATTAAATAGTTTCGTCATAAACTGTTTACAAATTACCATAATACCAGATTTGATTTAAAAAAAACCAACTTCAACAAAATACAATGAGATGAGAGAGAAATAAAATGAAAGAATATAATAATCAATATAGGCAAAACCAATGCATTGTTTACACTGTTAAGGATAGCTTAAAACCTACTGATCATATTTTGATAAATTTTAAATGAGACCGACCATAGATCATCAAAAGCGATTAGTCTAGAATAAAGTTCTGAGGTAACACACAAAAAATACAATCGAATTGGGAAGGTCCCTTTTTCAAGTCGGTTAAAAAGGACCTTTGTTTGGCAGGCACGCGATCCCTGACTCCTCAAACAATGAATACTAGTTTTATACTCGCCAAGCTCCTGTGTATTGATATCCTAACAATTACTACCAAACGTCTTTTAATCATGTGTGTGCGCAGTGGGTCGCACCCCGATTGACACAATGGGTAACCTATATTTCCGTAAATAAATTCCCTCATTCCGGCTTCAGCGAGCGATAGCCCAAAAAAAGTAGCTACTAACCCTTCACTCCAATATCGAAGAGTAACCAAGTCCCTGTAAAACCCCTTAAAATCAGACGAACCGTTGACTAGTCTAGCCCACCCAAGCGAATAAAAAGTATATATTGGATGCAGTGTAATCAATAATTAGGTCTCAGATAATCGTTTCTATAAAATTGAAATTTTAAAAATGATGAATTCGATAAATAAGAAGTCTTCAAAATTAAGATAAATGCACGTTAAAGAAACAAGGTCAGCATACGGTCAGTGAGGTCAGTGACGATATTCGAACATTGATAACATTACAGTTATCTACAGAACAACGATTGCATTTAGCACTTATTTTTTTAAAAAAATTGCAATTTTCTGAGTATTATTTAAATACATATATTTTTTGTAACATGCCATTACGTAAATTATTTATAGCATTGTATCATTCAGACACTCGTGCGTTTCGTGATTGTACTTCTTAATTGCGGGGAAAATTTTAGTAACAGCAGGACGTAGGACTCTTGAGTGTTTTCATTTCCGCTATTCGTTTCAAACCTCTTTTTAACACGTTTTCATTGGCTTGGTGTTTTTTTTTTACCCACTGTAAAGCGTCGGATTGTATTGAAATTTCGCGCACTTATCAAAGACCGATAACAGTACAATAATTGAATTTAATTTTGCGATTATCCTAAGCAGGATCTTCAGAATTAATGACAGTTAGAACAAGGTTTTTTTTTTTTTTTTATTGCTTAGATGGGGGACGAGCTCACAGCCCACCTGGTATTAAGTGGTTACTGGAGCCCATAGACATCTACAACGTAAATGCGCCACCCACCTTGAGATATAAGTTCTAAGGTCTCAGTATAGTTACAACGGCTACCCCACCCTTCAAACCGAAACGCATTACTGCTTCACGGCAGAAATAGGCGGGGTGGTGGTACCTACCCGTGCGGACTCACAAGAGGTCCTACCACCAGTGACAGTAGTGTCTTGTGCCGACTACTAATTCGTGTGCGCGCCCGCTATCTTTCTTGGATATGTAGTCAGAGAACCTATCATCGGATCGAAGAACTTGTCTCATACTGGTGGTAGGACCTCTTGTGAGTCCGCACGGGTAGGTACCACTACTCCGCGCCGTGAAGCAGTGATGCGTTTCAGTTTGAAGGGTGGGGCGGCCGTTGTAACTATACTGAGACCTTAGAACTTATATCTTAAGGTGGGTGGTGCATTTACGTTGTAGATGTCTGTGAACTGCAGTATCCACTTAGCACCAGGCGGGCTGTGAGCTCGACCACCAATTTAAACAATAAAAAATCTCAAGGTGGATGGCGCATTTACGTCGTAAATGTCTATGGGCTCCAGTAACCACTTAACATCAGGTGGGCTGTGAGCTCGTCCACCCATCTAAGCAATAAAAAAAAATGTAATAATCGAAATGGTTAGATTACGAAATAAATCAAAAAACCACCTAATAACCTGTTTAGTGTGTAATTTTTATCGTTAAATACTAAAAAGCAAAAATAAATAATAGTTTAGTTTAACTAGATGAACTAAGAAGTACAAAATATTAAAAAAAATAGGAGTGATTAAAAAAAATCTCATTTTAAAGTAAAGAATAAGTGCAGTGCCTTTAAGATATTTTAGAATGGCTTTATACTTACCAATATATGTCAATAAAATATTTATAATAATTGACATCTAGGACCCTATACACTTTTACGAAAACTAGTGGTCCCCTGGTGGTCGAAATTCGACTATAATTAATTGAAATTATAGGTTTGTGCACTATTATGATTCTATGGTCAAAGACTAATAGACTTCTATAATCACAGATTTCACCAAGACTACATTAAAGACAAAAGGTATTATAAGACAAACAATATTCAATCTATTTTCAATTTGACCACAGAATATAAGCAATAAGAAAAGTTTGACAATAAGCAAATACTATGCCTGTGGGTGTGTGTGTGTCAAATACATGGTAGTGTGTGCAATGACTTTTTTTATCAATTTAATGTAGTTTTATGCATAATTTAATATTCTCTATAAGTGTGGAAAATTTCATTACTCCTCCGTCCGCGCAATTTTCGTAAAAAGGGATACAAAGTTATTGCTTCACGTATTAATATATAGATATTATTTTTCATTCATAAAATTTTTTGGGCTTGTATAAAGTTATTACCTGTTTTTTTTAATTCTGTTAGGTACAAAAGCGTTTCTTTTTTAATTACAATTTTTTTTTATTACTATTTATTTTTTAATACCCTTTAAACAATTATTTTTACGACTATTATATTTAATTGACTTCATTATTGGTGGTAGAGCATCTTATGAGCCCGCACGGGCGGGAACTGCCTATTTTTGCCGTGAAGCAGTAATGCGTTTTGGCTCGAAAGGTAGGCAAGCCGTTGTACTATAAATACTGAGAGTCAGAACTCATGTCTCAAGTTGAGCGGCGGCATTTACTTTGTTGACGTCTATGGGCTCCGGTGACCACTTAACACCAAGTAGGCCGACAGCTTTTCCACCAATCAAAGCAATAAAAATAAAATATGGACTCAATTCAGCCACCCATGCAACTCTTTTATCCATTAAACTAGCATCGGTGGGCAGCGGCTTATCTCTCTCCCTGGCATTGCTAACGTCCATGGGCAACGGTAACTACTCACCATCAAGTGGGCCGTATGATCGTCTGCCTATAAAGGCAATAAAAAGCATGTATAATAAACTAGCATATGGCATATTTGATGGCTAGTGGTCAGCAATATTAAAGTCACAGCCAAGTTGCTGCCTACCATTGAGGACTCTCCTCAAAGGTCGTTCGAAGATGGACATATGGCTCAGCGAAGAATAAGCCGTTGAAGTATCACTACTGGTGATAGAACTTCTTGTGAGTCCGCATAGGTGGGTACCACCACCCTGCCTATTTCTGCCGTGAAGCAGTAATGCGTTTCGGTTAGAAGGGTGGGGCAGCCGTTATAACTATACTGCTTTAGAACTTATATTTCAAGGTAGGTGACGGCGTTTACGTTGTAGATGTTTATGGGCTCGGTAACCACTTAACACCAGAAGGGCCGTGTGGTCGTCCACCCACCTCAGCAATCTATATATATAAAAATGAATTGCTGTTCGTTAGTTTCACCAAAACTCGAGAACGGCTGGACCGATTTGGCTAATTTTGGTCTTGAATTATTTGTGGAAGTCCAGAGAAGATTTGAAAGGAAGATAATTATGAAAATGCTCGGAATTTAATAAAAATAACAATTTTATTTTCCCTTTGATGTGACCCCCGTCGGACGGATTCCTTTTGTTTGTTTTAAGTTTATTTTATACAAAAGTTTAGGTTTTTTATTCATCGATTGAGGCACTACGAAGTCTGCCGGTTCAGCTAGTTAATAAATAAAAACCCAGGAGGAAAATTCATTCTAAGTCCGATGGTATATGGAAAAATAAGATTTCTGTAAACGTACTGAGAATGAACGCAAAGGTGGTCGTATTGAGGAACTCTGCTCCGCCGGCGAGCAGTGCGATACTACAAAAGCGATGACGAGACAATTTCAAACGATTCCTTAGAGTATCATTTACCAGCTTACTTATAACGATATGGACCACCTAGTTTCTGTTGTTGATGTATAATATATATAGTATAAAATATAACAAAATTTCAGTGAAATGCGACGAACGAAGCGCGGACGTACAGGATATTTCGAACATAATTATTTGTTTAATTAATAAATACCGAGATCGAATCATGTACGGTCGTATTCCCTATGTTTAAATAAATATATAGATAATAAACAAGCAGACAAATAGCAAACAAACCTATTCATCATCATATAGGCTGCAGTGGGGTCCTCACATATGCAAGTTAGCGAATAGACTTAGTTCTGCAGCGTTTGCGGTAAAAAAAATACGAACGTATACTGATGAAGATACGGCACGTCTAGTTTATTTCAGTTATCTTCATATTGTTATGTCCTATGGCATTTTGCTATGGGGCAATGCTGCCGATGTCGAAACGATTTTCATCCTGCAGAAGAGGGCTATTCGTGCTATTTATAATATGCACCCGAGGGATTCCTTGAGGGACAAATTTAAAGAAATCAAAATTCTAACTTTAGCGTCCCAATACATTTTTGAAAATTTATTGTACTTGCGTAAAAACATTGTAGAATTCCCCAGAGTCTGCGATTTGCATAATGTGAACACTAGGAACAAACATAGGCTTGCGTTGCCGGCGGCTCGAATTAAGAAAATAAGCAACTCTTTCAGGGGGCTGGGTGTACAACTTTTCAACAAGATCCCACAAAACTTTCAACTACTACCTATTCATAGATTTAAGAAAACTGTCAAGGAACGTTTGTGCAACAAGGCATATTATAAAGTTAAGGATTTTTTACTATATGGCACTACGTGGGAATGAGGCGTTCCCTCCTGGCCTTTTCATTTTTCATTATTATTATTATTTATATGAATTGTATTTTTTTGACTTGTTTTTTCGTATAATGTAAATATGTTTTCTTATTTAAAAAAAAGAAGAAAATATTTGATAAAATCCGAAAAAAAAATATATGCCCGCTGAGTTTGTTTCGCCAGTTCTTCTCAGGACTGTGGCTTTTTTTGGAACCGGTGGTAGAGTTAACATTTTCTTTTACATTTTGACATTCAACAAGTGTGTTTTTGATGACATCCAAGTTGAAATAAATGATTTTGAATTTGAATTTGAATTGAATCACGAGAATGTTTTTTTTTATTACTTAGATGGGTGGACGAGCTCACGGCCCACCTGGTGTTAAGTGGTTATTGGAGCCATAGACATCTATAACGCAAATGCGCCACCCACCTTGAGATATAAGTTCTAAGGTCTCAAGTATAGTAACAATGGCTGCCCTACCCTTCAAACCAAAACGCAATACTGCTTCACGGCAGAAATAGGCAGGGTGGTGGTACCTACCCGCGCGGACTCACAAGAGGTTTTACCACCAGAAAGAATTCCCGATGCGTGAATCGAACAGTCAGAGGCACTAACCACTGCACCACCGATTCAGTCAATAGTTAAAAAATAATTAAACGTTTAAAATATAATCTAAACAGGACGATAAATCGTGATAAGACGTATTGTAGGACCTCAGGGGTACGTGTTAACATCTTGCCTATTACTAACGCGTAGCACTGTAGTCTTGCGTTCGGGTCCTTATAAGCTGAATTCAGCAATTGAGTCCTTGTCTCAAAGTGGGTGGCTGTTTTCACCAATTACACTTCCAATTACTTAAAGTCAACGATATTAGACAATAAAAACGTTTCAGAAAAAAATTCCGACATTTATTTTCAGAATGTGCGGAATTAAATAAAAGCATTTGCGGTAAGACGCTTGCTATGGGTTTCAATAAGCTATTATAAGGCTGATATATTTTCAGGCTTTCTATTCCATTTTTTGGTTAGATGGGTGGACGAGCTCGCGGGTCACCTAGTGCTAAGTCTTTACCCGAATCCATAAACGACGTGAATGCCACCATACTCGTTCAGACTAGATCTATTAGACGTCTCAATTGTACGGTAATTACGCTACTTATATTTTTTTAATATTTAATACTATCCAAAAGATATGAGAATTGTCTTATTATACAATTGTATTCCTGTATTGCAGAATTCCTACAAGTAAATATGTAATGTTTCATTAGAGAAAAAAAAAGGTGCTCAGTCATCGGTAAAGTAAACAGCGCCACCCACCTTGACACATGATACTAAATCTCATCTTGATACATAGTATAATGGCTGCCCATCCTTTAAGCCGAAACGAATTACTGCTTGGTAAGTACCTTCTCGTCGGACGTCACAAGATACTCTACCACTAGTAAATTCAATAGATTCCTATTGATTGAATACTTGAGACGTATTTATGTCCTGCCCTGGTGAAACTGGAAAGGCCTCCGGGCCACCAGTAATACTTCAATCATAAAAAAAACGTATTTATGTATGTATGTGTACGTAGGTTTTTGTACGAATTTTGTAGGATTTCCGCATTACTATTTTTTATTTTAAGAACAACATGTAAAGAAGACCGCTATTTTCCTAACACGAAGCCGCGATTACGTGTTTCTCCGCTGAAAGCCATCAATTTTAATTGAATAATAATAAAACCGAAGCAGATTGGTGTTTAAATATTAATATGACAAGTCTCAAATCTGCTTTAATAGGAACCAATGAAGAAAGTTTCTCGAAACGAGAAATCGATAAGTCGGTACCGTAGAGCTGCGTGCGCATGCCATCACTAGTCTAAATTGCGCAGCTCGTGTGTCCCCTCCCTATTCTAGAATGCTTCGATTAAATTTTTTTAATCTTTAGTAAAAATAATTTTGTAGTTTACGATTTCGAAAAAAGTGGACATTGGATTTTATTTTAAATGTACCTCAAGTATTGCTGTTTTTAATAAAATTTAATGTGCGCAATTACGATTCCTCGTTTAAAATATTTCAATACTTTCCCCCGGCACAACTCATTATCCCGATGCGTTTCAATGTCCACAACGTGCTGCGATTATTAGCTAGTATTATATATACGAAGAATTTTTTTTTTTGCTAAATTTCAGAGTACATTTTCACGAGTGTGATTGGAATCGAGAGTACGCAAGTACGTCTCGGAGCATCGATCGATAACTGAAACGGGATGCCACCCCAAAGATGCGCGCGCAAAATCTCTAGAGAAGAAAAACTTCAGGATATAAAAACGACCCGAACGAAACATAAATTACTAAATAGCCGCATTATAATTTTCCTGAAAATTTAATCAACATTTGAAATCTGAATTATTAATTAATTAAACCATTTTAGTATAACAGTGGTGGATGGAACAAGGACGGCTGCGCGCGCACCTAGGTGTGGCCCCTTAAGAAAAACCGCAATGCAGTAATTAGAATTTAAAATTCCGCAAAACACAAAGATAGCTTAGCTATCGTGATTGATGATGATGTTAAACATGAACGAGGAATCATAGTGAAGACCCGACATTACAACCCAAAGACAATGTTAAAAAATAAGTAAGCTCACCTTTATAACGACCCCGGTGGAACAGGAAAACATTCTTGAACGACATTTTGATTTATAATTATCAATTACAATACAATAAATTTTCAAAGGTCCTGGCCCGTCTCTAAGTTTCAGACGCGATCTTCCCCGCAGATCGCCCGTCAGGATCTGCCGCGCAGAACGAACGGCCCGACCCTAGGCCGAGACTAGGGGTCAGAACCAATAACGGCACATGCGCATTACAGGCAACCGAGCCACTGAAATCAATAATTCGCCGTACGTCCAGACAAGGATATGTCTGAAGCCGCCGCCATTGTTACATAATGTAAAATTGTACAGTGGACAGAAATGTTAAAATACAGCGTATTTAGTTTTATTAATGAACTCATAAATTACTTTTTGATTTTTTATAAGGACTCCCCCAAATAATTATTAATTTATTATTATTGAAACAATTTTTTTTTTGTATTGTTACGTAACGCCGCATTGTACTTTAAACGAATTATCCCCGCACAATGGTACACTGATGCAAAATACTCCAACTTACTTCATTTTATTAAAAACACAAACGGGCAGATTAGTTCACGAAGCATTTGGTTTTAAAATAGGTAGTAGATATAAGCCAACACTCGTTTTCGCCGCTACTGAATCAGATTACTTTTCGATTACTAGGTACATCAGCGACTTATGAGCCGGTAAGCCGTGTGCACGTCTGCGCAGAATCGACAAAAAATAAAACTAAAATACCTATTCGTAGCATGAACATACATAATATTTAGCATTTTCTTGGTTACAGACTGTTATGAACCCAACAAAATCGTTGATAATTTGCAATTCACTTTTATTGAATCACTTATACCGTCGGGACTAGCAATCCGGTCAATTATTTATCATATGAAGGATGTTCAATTTACAGAGGGGGACATGTGACGTGACGGACACAACGCTCGCTTTATAATAGGGAAGGAAACATTTTGTCGGTACAATTTGTAATAGAGGACATGTGAAAATTTTTGCTGCAACTATTTATTTAGTATGCGTCGATAAAGTTACGATTTACTTATACGAGTAGTTTCTTTGACGTATCGTATTTCATGGGATGGTTGGGTTTAATCAATTTGCTACATGATATGTACACTAACAGGTATTCATAAGTATGATGTTGCTCAAACATGGTATGCTACCTGAATTCCCAAGAACTATGCTGTAGACCGACATATCTGTAAAGATCAGCATTTTATTACAGTGCGAACACTCTCCTCTCCTTCTTATTGAACTGATCCACTGGCAGTTCGGAATGGATGAGAGAGATAGAATACTGTTCACTATGGAAAAAAATTATATCATGTGGTGGACAGACATGGCTTGGTTTTAATTTAGACATTTTAACCAGTTTTTAGTTTTCTATGGAATTTTTAAACAAAGGATAAATAATATCTCACACACTGGACTTAAAAAATTGTTAAAAAGGGTATTTTACAAGACATTTCAATAATGTATAATTTCAAAATAGTGAACTAACTCATTATATCTCATTATCGTGTCGTGAAGACAGCTTCGGCTATCAAAATAGCTTTGATCATTGTTTTTGATATTTTTTCCAAGTATAGATAAGTTAGAAATTACAATACAGTGTTGTTCTACTCACATTATTTCTGTATAAAATGTATCATATTTCATGTAATCGTACCTACTGAATTCCTTTTAATATTTACTTTGCGCACAGTTAAGTAAGCCCTTTGTATATGGAGAATGTGAATTAATATTTTCATCATTTTAATGTTCAATTCATTATGTGTGGTATATTTAATTGTGCATTTAACATTCAACCACTTTTGTGCAATAACATAAATTAAGAACATTTTTCTATTTAAGTATATAATATAGATATATAATACATATATAATCAGATACTACTGTATTTTTTTATTTTCTCACTTTATCCACTATCCATTTTCAACTGACTCCTATTAATATTCTACTTTAATAATTTTAATTTAAAAAATACATTTAATTGTATTGTACAAGGGCTGTTTAGCATTTTTTATACACTAGTTTCATTCCCATTTCTCATTTTTGATTGTTCAATTTCCACATTCAAAATAGGCATGATTTGAAGACATTTAACTTATTCATACCATTGAACTTCTAAGTGTACTATTTCACTAATAACATTAGACGACGAAATTGCAACTTGATCTGAACATCTTTTTTTACTAAAAGACATAAATCCAGAAGCACAAATTTGTTTTAATTAATTGTTTTGTTTCTGGAATAATAATTTTTTTATTACGACTGACGAAATGTCAAAGGAAATTCCCAAAAATATATTATTTTTATGTTAATTGGAATGATGGACGCTACTAATATATTTCAACCATTTCCAAATTTCATTAATAGATTTCAACTTTAAATTCATTTAATTGATTTCTTATGCAAACACACATGTCCTTAATACAGGAAAATTTTCTAGAATTGTTATAATTGATGTAATAAGTTTTTTTTACCTAAATAGCAATATGTATGAAAGAATCAAAACACCCTTTGGTAATGATAAAATACTCTTCTGAATGCCTGAATGAATCTGAATGCTTTATTAAATGCGGGTCAAATAGACAAGTTTTACATTACTCAAATCATAAATTTTCAGACAAGCTCACTGTACCTATCTAAATGTCTTGAGGCCAAAAACTAGAGTCAGGTTCATCAGCAATACTAGTTGTAAGATCTCATCAAGTCAAAATCATAAATTTCGTGTTTCAGTTAAAATCAATATGAAAGGTTTGTCGGCGACAAAATCCAGCGTCATTATTTAATAATGTTTTAATTTTAATTAGACACGACGAAATATCATGTTTAAAGTGTTTTTAATATGAAAATGATCAAACCTACCTTGTAGCCATTGCTTGAAGACTCCGGTTACTGTACGATTAACAATACACGATAGTATACATATTTTTATTCAAAATAAATATAAATAATAAATAATTAAAAGAAAGAAAAACATTGGATTACATGATGACATAGATTATACACATGATTGCATTTTTCGCGCACAACCACAGACGACAGTAGTAAAACGTCAACACAATATCATGATCAAAATTTTCGACTCCTAGGGATATAATGTTGGCTGAAGTGTTGATACTATAACTATTTTGATACCTATTTTATACCAGTTGTGTAATTTAATCCTGTACTGCTTTTTGTCGCTCAGGGACTAATTCACTAGGCATAGAATGACAGCTGTCAACAAAATGTGAGTTAGTAATGGATTAGAATAGAGCCCGAATCGAATAGAATCAAATTTTTATGACTCGTACATACAAGGTACATGAGTACCTATTAATTTTTTGAGAAGAAAATGATTTACTCCAAAATCCTCCCTGCAACATCTGGTAATGTATTTTCGAGTCATCACTGCTGTTAAGGCAAACAGTTTAGTCACTAAAAAGAGAGATAACGTGATATTATCACAATTTATTTTTAAATTTCCAAATAATTTTGATGAAACCACCCAATTTCAACAGCTTGTTGTCATTCATTACTAAATTTTCAAGAATTTATTATCCTATCCGTCACTGTTGAAAAAAACATATTTCTGGCAGGGATCGCTGTGTATTTAACATAGGCCTTCTTTATTTAATCATCAATATTCATAGAAATTTATCTACGTTCGTTTGCCATCTAAGTCAGAAAACAGCTAGAAACATGTTATATTAAATCCAATTTTGATACATGTATGTCTAAATTGAGGCTCTAAAATAATTATTATTGTGATCATCATAAAAACAAGTTAGTTTTTTCTCGAGAAACTCTAATTTGAAACTCTAATTTGAAACAGAAACGTGAACTTTTAAAAAACTGTTTGGAGATGGTTTCAGATTTACCTAAAAAAGGTGGAGTCAAAATTCATAAGACTCAATAATAACAGACATATTTTATGCCGATAGGAACGTTGTTAGGGCAGTCGTGGAAACTTTTAACTGAAATTATATACGACAATTTGTTTTATTGAAGACAACATCATTTTTATGCTTAATAAAGCCAAGCCTCATACTGTTCGTTTAACAACCAACATTTAATTTCTTTTTAATGTGAAATTCATAATTGTACAACGGCCGGCCACATACTTATTATCTGAAATATGTTGACACAAACTTTTGTTTTGTTTGTTTCTGATGAATCCAGCTAGTACATATTTTTCCGAAAAAGAAAAAAATTATACATTCAATGTTGACCACGTTTCACATGATAACAATGGTCTTAATCTTTATACATTTTTTTCCACAGGAGAAAATCGCCGAATCCTCATCCGCGCGGCAGATGGGGTATGTGGGAGTTGAATCTCACTAAAAACTCCTGCCGCTCACAGCAGGGCCTCTACCCCGGACCGGGCTAGAGCCCAGTCGGGGCTATTGAGACGGCGGGACGTGATTGACGCAGAGCATATTACATCCATTCCGCCGTCCTACAAACGCCGGACCGGTGGCCGCCAGCGTCACAACCACTGATTACCTCGGTCGGCGGGCCGAGAGCCCGCTCTGATGGCATCGCGCTACCATTTCCCCCGGAGCGGTCGGGGGAACGCGGTCTACCATCACCCGGCTTCCTACTGCGGGCGAGTGTGCAAAGCACGCCGCCCCACACTCTGGGCCCCACCCCACAAAGCGGGTGGGACCCCAAGCTCTTAGGGGGCCGGGTAACGGGTGCGACCCCAGTTCCGACCCCTGCGGCCGCGGCGGATTTCTGCGTAGTGAGGAGAGATTGCCTCACTCGCCCCGCCGCCTCCTTCTGCGAGATGGTGCACTCGCAGAACTCGAGCGTAGCCTTCCAGGTCTCATCGCCGCCAAGCACGACGCTAGGCAGCGACATGTCCGGTCCTACCTTTGCGACCAGGACACGGCGCTGCACCTCCCAAGCGGGGCAGACAGCGAACGTATGCTCCGCCGTGTCCAGGTCGTGTCCACAATGGTGGCACCTCGTCGTCGGCTCAGCTCCTGTCCGGTGCAGGTACTTACCGAAGCATCTCGAAGTAAGTCGTCCTGCGCCACGATTCACCCAGTCATCAAAGACCGGGTAAACCACCTAGATGGTCCGCAGACCCCACGTGGGGCTGGCCAACCGCCTCGACTACAACTCGAGCAATCTTTATACATGCTGCATTTTTGCGTGACTTATTCAAATTCACATCACAAAGTTGAACATAACATAGCTATACATATTCAAATTACGTACTAGCTTACCATAAAATTAAGAGGTATCGTGATCCATAAAAAAATAATTAAAAAGTTACTTACCGCTGCCTTTCTCCGTCCAAAGAAATCCCTCAGAAGAATCGAAACGGAACATCGGCTGACGATGGACTTGCACTCGTTGAAGGCGCCATCCTGGGAAAAGGAGTAAACTTAATAAAGAGTTTTCTACGATGAAACAACTTTTTTTTTATCACAGCCATACACCTATTGGGTTAAGTCGGCAAACAACAATCATAATATTATAAATAAATCGTGCCTCATGCGGCTTAAGATTTATTATCAAAAAATAACTGCACGGTTTCCCTAATGCGGATTAACGCTGACTAACACGATTTTTTTTAAAACGTCATGTCGCTTATCTCTGTTGTTGACAGTACAACTTAAAAAATTCTGAGCGATCACTTAGTAAAAATAGTGGTAAAAATCGATTCAATGTGTCATTATGAAACTTTAGTTTAATATAAGAAAACAAAGCGGCCCCACTCTTAAGTGTTCGTCTTCGAACAAAAAACTCATCAAAAGAACGAACGACTTTAATTATTACCGACTAGCGACCCGCCCTCGCTTCGCTTCGGAAACATTAAAACACACATGAAACCAAAAAAATAAAATAAAATAAAAATTTAAAAAAGTAGCCTATGTTCATCAGGGACAATGTCGGCTTCTAATGGAAAAAGAATTTTTCAAATCGGTCCAGTAGTTTCGGAGCCTATTCGAAACAAACAAACAAACAAATCTTTCCTCTTTATAATATTAGTATAGATTGTATTTATTATTATTTTATACATTATTATTTTTTAATGCTTAGGTCGGTGGACGAGCTCACAGCCCACCTGGTGTTAAGTGGTTACTGGAGCCCATAGACATTTACAACGTAAATGCGTCACCCACCTTGAGATATAAGCTCTAAGGTCTCAATATATGTAGTTACAACTACACACTAGTAGTTACTGCTTCACGGACGCTACCCGCGCGTACTCAAAAGAGGTCCTACCACCAGTAGGTACTTAATATATTTAAACTAGAAGGGAATGTGTGTGGTTTCCATGTATTTTTACCACTTTATATGGTCCTTTCCATAAGGGTGATAACTGATAACGCTTTCCGCAGACGTAAGTGGTTTTTTAGACATACCTTAGCAAACAAATAAATCTACGACCGCATCGTTAACATTCTGACCATTTCAAAATCTTTACAGCTTTTGGGCAAAGAATACGATATCCTAAGGTTCTCAAATAATTTCCTCACTGTACATGACGTATTTCTCTTAAACTTGTATATTAGTACGTAGTATAAATTGTAAGTTATAAAAAAAGTTTCTCGAACTTTCTGAATAGTATGCCTTTGGTTATGAAAAAAAAAGGTGAGTTGAAACGTTATTCTCGTCGAAGTTCGCTGAGTCATATTTTTGTGTTTATTCAACACCCGAGCAAACTTCCCATCGCATTATGGGAATGCAATGCGCAAAGAACGTGTTGATTCTGCTTAATTCTCGGAAGCATCGAATATGATCTCGTTTATTAGGTTACATATAAATATAGAGCATTCATTTTAATAACGGTTTTATGCATACATAGAATGGAAAATTTCTACAAAATGGCGCCCCATAACGAAGGACCCGTTCCGTGTATATCTAAATAGCCAAACATAGAATAGTGCAATATCTTCTTTCTACCTTTTTTTTTTATTTGAACATTTTCGTTTTTATTCCGTCTTTGCAAAAAAAAATGTAAATAACTCAACAAAAGAAAAAATGCATTATAATACTCTGTAAAATGAAGATAAATCTTGAAGGGTCAATTTAAACTATGGGGCGAACGCTTGTGTTCATAAATGATCCGTGTTGCATAGCTAAGCTCTTCCCTACCGTACCTCCCCTCACTTTGTGCCTAACCATCGTTGTAGCTTTCATTGCTCTATTGTGAAGAAAGAACTTTGAGCGTAAGTTCTTAGAAGCCATTCGTACTTCGGTGCTGAAATGTAGTCGTCGCGGCCTAAAGGATAAGACGCCCTGTGTACACGTATCTCGCAGGCGGGTACCAATTTTTCTAATGAAATACTTAGCAGCTGTCCACCAATAATTTCAACACGTCATATCGGATCCTCCAGATCCAATAACGGTGCTTTTAGGTACCTCAAACACCGGTCATCGTTCTCGTCGAACCCGTCGCTTACGACGAAGCGCTCGGCGAGTAATTAACCCAAACACACAGCCCACTGAGTTTCTCGCCAGATCTTCTCAGTGGGTCGCGTTTCCAATCCGGTGGTAGATTCTGCTCTTGCTAGGGTTAGTGTTAGTAATGTCGTCAGATTTAAGCTCCATGAGTTCTCCTAATTTAGGAGGTACAAGCCCTTGAGGTTTCTAGAATGGGTAGGAAAAATAATAATAACAATAATTTCCACGTTGAAGTGGAATCGTATAACAAAAATGAAACCCACAAAAATTGTAATACAAGTAATTGTTAAGCTTTGAGACATTGACCTCAAGTCTGAAGGGACTCTGATGCCCATTTAACCAGGTGGACCTGAACTCGATCACCTCACTACGCATTAACTAAATAAAAATAGCAAATAAGTTAAGTACGGGAAGAATAATCGACATTAGCGAATCACGAAACCCCAAGATAAAAGTAACTTATTAAATGAACGACAAAGTACTTTAGTCTATGTTTACTAGGTTTGTAAAATACAGCCCACTGAATTTCTCGCTGGATCTTCCCAGTAGGTCGCGTATCCGATCCGGTGGTAGGTTCTGCGAAGCCACTGCTCTTGCTATGGTTAGTGTTAGCAACGTCGTCAAGTTTCAGCCCCCTGAGCTCACCTACTTGTTAGGGTTACGCTGATATAGCCTCTCGGGGCTATCAGCTGAGGAAGGAAAAAAGAGTAGGAAAACTAGTGAGGTATTTTTAAGAAAATCAAAATAATTTGTCTCATTTCGCACCTACACGCTGAAGGGTGTGTCTGAAAATTTCTTGTTCTTTCAGCAGTCCCGATCGATACAAGACCGGGCATGCGCAGATCCATCTATCATAACTACGGCCACATTTTAAAAAAGAGATAAGACTAAATATACCAAGAAACGAATGATGACCTGGCAATTAAATTTGAATAGAACTCACGTGTAACATACAACTTTTTTATTTTATTTTTTTATTGTATGGGTGGACGAACTCACAGCCCACCTGGTGTTAAGTGGTTACCGGAGCCCATAGACATCTACAACGTAAATGCCCATGTTGAGACATGAGTTCTAAGGTGTCTCAGTATAGTTACAACGGCTGCCCCACCCTTCAAACCGAAACGCATTACTGCTTCACGGCAGAAACAGGCGGGGCGGT
Source organism: Bombyx mandarina (assembly GCF_030267445.1). NCBI lineage: Eukaryota > Metazoa > Arthropoda > Insecta > Lepidoptera > Bombycidae > Bombyx > Bombyx mandarina. The sequence continues at coordinate 3,025,722 of NC_143208.1, forward strand.
GGTACCTGCGCGTGCGGACAAGTCAAAATTTCAAGTGATTTAGCCTTAAGTTGCCAATAAACCAGTTGTTTTGTCATGATAATTTTGACCAAATTTTTTTAAGACAAAATTATACTGTAACAGGTCATCGGATTGTTCGTAGACATGGTGGATAACTAATTTCACCATATCTTATGCCATTATCACATATCATATGCCATGCCATATTGCTGAAACAAAGAGTTACGGAGACATTCTAAAGACAAAACGTTTCGAAACAGATCGATCTGGCTCTAAGCATTGCGCAGTTATAAGCGCACATTGATTAACATGGGTTGACAGCTAGTAATTGTCTGCAGCCTTCAATAACTATGGACCACATTATTTATCCCTATTTAAACAACTAATATTGAAGAACAATGATTTACCTTTCTATAACGGCTTGATGAAATTTCACTTCTCTTCTGAGACACTAAAAATTGATAAATATATAACTGTCAGAGCAACTTTACGGTCTGAAACCCAGACGCACAGTGTAGGGAGTGGCTCTGAATTCGCCCGCTACCCTTTCCGCAGTGAGATCAATAAGTACGGCGACGCGCATGCGCCGAGATATAATCCTGCAATTTGTCCTGCAGTCCTTCAATAGTTTCGCAAACGATGTTGGAAAGAAAGAAGAAACTGTTTCAAATTTAAAAACAAAAATACAATGGTTTTAGTTACCGCCTTCATCAGGAGTAGCTCTACGTAGAATCCTAGCACAGACAAAGCTAGCACTACTGGACCACTGCGCACATGGGCGTCGGTCTATTGCGCAGTGTGCTTAGTGCGAGTTTTTTCACGTTCTCGATAGCGTAAAAGTTAACTAAAATTTGTATGCAGTTGGAACAAATCAAATCAAATAAAAAAAAATTTATTCAACATAAATGAAAGTACATACTTGTTGAACGTCAAAAGAACTACCGCCAATTCACAAGAACTAGCCTCCGTCCTGAGAAGAATTGGCAAGAAACTCAGCGGGCATGTCTTTTTTTTTACATATGAAATTATTATTTATTTATTTTTTAATATTAGATTTTTTTTAAAATATGAATTTTTTACAATGAGTATTATAACGTAACAATTACTACAATATTGAAATGCCTGGAGCGAGCAACTCATTCCCACTTTGTGCAATCTTCTAGATAATCATTTACTTTATAGTAAGCTTTATTGCACAGATGTTCTTTAATAGTTTTCTTAAACCTATGTATATGTAGGTTCTGAACATCTTGTGGGATTTTGTTGTACAGGCGCACAGACAAACATCCGAATGAATTTCGTATCTTATGTAACCTACTCATCGGCACAACAAGCTTGTGTTTGTTCCTAGTATTTCTATTATGTATATCCGACTGTTTAGGAAACTCCTCAATATGTTTACGAACAAACATACAACAGCGCCCCTAGCCGCAAACTTTCCAACTCCATACAAATTTCATTTAACTTCTACGCTATCGAGAACGTTAAAAAACTCGCACTAAACATACAGAAAGGTATAAAACCGCCATTTTGTGGTAAATAATTTTTTTTACTTAATCTAATCGATTGATTTCAATATGATCGTCCGACAAAGAAAGACAAATTTTTCCGTCTAAATGGCATTAAAACGTTAGAAGAAATGACCAGATTGTCTCCTAGCCATAGTTACTAAAATAATTGATACCGTATTATACTCGTATCTCACCTTTTTTGAGCCTGCTGCGAACTCCAAGAATCGAGAAAAGTTGCTGTGGGTTTCACATCGAAAGAAAAATGAACTTATGAATTATATAGATCGTTGTATAATACGATTCCTAAGGGATTCCTGACAACATGAATCCTGATAATTTGCCCGATATTCTATTTAATTGTTTTTATATATATATATATATATATATATATATTTTTTTTTTGACAGAACTCATGAAGAGGCATAGGGGGGAAAGTGAAGCGTTTAGTGCGGAGCACATCTCTCCCATCACCCTCCCCCTCGGGACGCCGGACCGGCGGTCGTCGGCGCCACGACCACCAGCCCTCTCGGTCGGCAGGCTATCCGAAGCCCGCCTACATGGCGCCGGTTAGAGTGAGCTATCCTACGACCCGAAACACTTAGAGGGCCAGGGCTTGGGCGAGATCCGCCTCCCTGGCCCTCGCTCGACGGCGGCGGGATTGTGCGTCTCTCACGCGCCCCACCGCCTCCTTCTGCGAGATGGTGCACTCGCAGAAGTCGAGCATCGCCTTCCACGACTCGTCGTCGCCGAGCATCGATGCCACGACACTCGGCAACGACAAGTCGTTTCCTGTTTTTGCGACGAGGACACGGCGCCACCCCTCCCATGCGGGGCAGGCAACGAGCGTGTGCTCCGCCGTGTCCAAGTCGCAACCACAATGGTGGCACTCTGCCGTCGGCTCGGCTCCGATCCGGGCAGGAACTCACCGAAGCAACCATGCCCAGTGAGCACCTGCGTGAGCCGGAAAGTGAGGCGTCCTCTGTCACGATTCACCCAATCCACAAGGACCGGGCGAATCGCCTCGACGGTCCTACGACCTGCCGAAGGATCAGCCAGCCGTCTGGACCATGACTCCAGCAAGGTCACAGCTCACCTGGTGTTAAGTGGTTACTGGAGCCCATAGACATCTATAACGTAAATGCGCCACCCACCTTGAGATATAAGTTCTAAGGTCTCAAGTATAGTTACAACGGCTGCCCCACCCTTCAAACCGAAACGCATTACTGCTTCACGGCAGAAATAGGCAGGGCGGTGGTACCTACCCGTGCGGACTCACAAGAGGTGATTATTAATTTTAGTATATTATTAGTATATTTTTATTATATTATAATGTTAGTAATTACGCAAATTATAATTTTGCGGATTTGATTTTTATTACAAGACGTTATTCCTTCACCGTGGAAGTCAATCGTGAACATAATATATGTTGAGTACGTATTTCATTAGTAAAATTGATACCCGTCTGGGATTCGAACACCGGTCTTATCCTTTAGGCCACGACGACTTGTACGAACTGTAGGGTGTGGTTCTATTATTGGCGTACCCCAGTCAATTTGGCAAGGAACCTGCGTAAAGAGGTCAAGACATTCTTTTGTACTAAAACTATGGCTTTTATTTTTTATTACAATGATGACTACGACGAACAAAAAATCATAATACGTAATACCAGAAGAATATACTAGTACAAATATTTATTTATTAGCTGAAACAAACAGACAGACAGACAGACAGACAAAAATTGTAAAAAATGTTATTTTGGTGTATGTACCGTATATACCTATCTATACTAATATTATAAAGAGGAAAGATTTGTTTGTTTGTTTGTTTCGAATAGGCTCCGAAACTACTGGACCGATTTGAAAAATTCTTTTTCCATTAGAAGCCGACATTGTCCCTGATGAACATAGGCTACTTTTTTTTTTTTTTTTTTGGTTTCATGTGTGTTTTAATGTTTCCGAAGCGAAGCGAGGGCGGGTCGCTATATATTCATATGCATGTAGTAAAAAGAGGCTATTTCAATATTACAAACAGACACTCCAATTTTATTTATATGTATAGATTTATTTAGAAGAGAGCCATTTAGATTATCGACAATCCCATTCTCACAGATTGTTTGTTAACTCTGGGTCTACGAAAGGACTTTGTTCTCTCTATTTTGTGTATGTGTTTTTCTGCTGTTTGTTGTCTCAATGCTCTTAGGAATTGTTTCAATCTCCTTCTTCTGTTGCTCCTTTTTTTGTACAACTTTTTACAACTATTTTAATTTTATTCTTTCAACATTTTAAAGTTTGAAAAAATCACTTAGCCGACTGGCAGACCAGAGTCCATTGTTGAATATTTCCTTGTATTCTATTAGCATACCGGAGGACAATTACCTGACATTTGTATTGAAAACAACCCATGCGCGTTTCAAACATGCCTCACTATTCATTAAACACCATTAACCACCAATTACCAATGCTTAGTATTTTAATACGAAGAGTAAGTAGCAAGCTTGATAGAAAATAGGATTAAATTTCATAGACAATTATTAGTATTGAGGTTACAATTTTTGTAATAATAAAATAGCGCTCGATATTTGGTTAACTTTTAATTTCCTTTTAGGAATTTCAAGGTACTTAAATCGAAAATAAAATACGGGTCCTTTTAATTTTTTCAAGATTATTCAGTTACGAAGCCTTACTTATTCTGTTGGGTCCACTACTTTTGAATTGGTCAGTCCAGCGCTCACGGAGTTGTCGTCTGGTTCTTTTTCTTGTCGGTGCAAATCCTGTCTTTTTTATATATTTTGTTTGTAGAGGCTAGGATGCAGGTTTGCTACTAGAGGCTGATGTTGAATTGCGAAAAGGCGCAAGGTGCCGTAAAGGACGTTGATGACGCGCTGGTGGCTTAATGCGAAGACAGTTTGAGCATGTAGATTTGTTCGGCAGATCGATAGTTAAAATTTTCTAAGCCTGCCTATGTATATATGCAAGATTATCTTGCATTGTCTTTAAAGCGCTTAAATTTTTTTAGTGAAGGCAGCGATTCTGACTTCTGCGCACTTCTATCAATGTGATGTCTTCGTCGACCAATAAGTACACTGTCGGACATTAGCAATTATATGACAGTTATATGGCAAGTTCAACCCCATTTTAAACTAACAAAACCTATGAATGTTTATCACTATGAATGTTTGGAAGAAAAGAAAAAAAGGTGTCCACTGATTTATCCGTATTTGCATCTTCTGTGTAAATGAGTAAAAAACCCTATGGCTCTTTGAAAAGATATGCCCCTAGAGCATTTTTTAATCATTCGACTGTTGTACATTTCTAGTGTCTTCACATATTTTCTTATCTAACTCATCGCGATGTCGAAGATCATCATCACAGCTCTAAGCACATCATCGGTGGACACTCTCTTCTTGATTTATCAATTACGACACAACAATATCTACTTTTACTTTAAGCTTATGAGTGATATAAGTGTATTGTACATCGGCCCAATTAGCAAACTCTAAAGTTGAACTCTAGCACTAATTCAAACTTGGGCCAGGCAGATGGTTACTGAAGACTGAAGAGACTGTATCTGCTAACAAATCTAAGTTGCGACGATCAATATCCCTAAGAAGGCTTCAGGCATGCGCAAACAAACGAAAGTAGGACCGCCATTTTGTCGTATGACTATCGAAGCAAGCTTCAAGTTGAATATGATTCATATAATAAATAAAATGAAACTAAACTGTATTGATGTACCTATTTCAAATTTTGCAAAATTTCTAGAACCAAATATACACAAAAACTAATCAAAAACTGATTGTGTCCTAATGAAATCTCACCTTATTGTTTCTAGTCGCAGTGACGGAACAATATAATAAAGACAGTTACCTTAAATGGTAAAACGTTTGACTGAACTTGAAAACGACTTTACTCTTCGAAAGCTGTCCCTAGACTCGGGTAGGTTCCGTCGGCGCTGGTCGATACGGAGACGATCATGCGCAATGAGTTAAGGAGTGGCACGCCATGGCTACCAATCTCCTGCATGAAAACGGACATATCGCCCGTCATTCGTATAGATCGCCGATAGTGGAAATAGTATTTGAGACAGAATAGATAGTGAAGTTGACATTCTATAATACAAGAATATACCTACTAAATACATGTTCCATTTTGGGATTTAAAAAAAAACAGTAATTTCTGTACCCATTCAAGTAGGAGGTGAAGTCAGTAAGTAATCAAGCAAAATTAATCAGAACCAACTAAATAGTCCTATTTGAGAATCAAATCGGAATACTTCTAGATGTTTCCGGAACTAAATCAATACTGAACGGTGCAACTTGTGCGCATTTTTGTTATTGCCTTCCATTTCAGTGGTCCTACGCATGCGTAAAGAGGAATGAAGCTATTTTTGTCACGCGGATTTATCGACTGTTTTAGTGTAATATTAATAATTAAGACAATATTAAATAAAATACTCATGTGACTTGATTTGTAACCCTTCTATAAGTATCACAATTGAGAACTTCTAGATATTTCGAGAACTTCACGAAGAGTTTTCATTTTTATTTAAATAAGTGACAAGAATAGCTGAAACAACATTACTTGAATATAACAAAAATGAAAAACATTCTTCAAGAACCGAAGAGTTAAAACCGAGAGTGAAAGGCATCAAACTCTTTGTATACATAGCTTTGACGCTAGTTGGTGCGCCAATGAAGTTTGCCATTTTCAACTGCTATTGATAAACAGCCATTTATAATTTTACAACATGATCATTTGTTGTTCTATAGCTGACTTGTTGTTGCTTGACATTCTATTAACATTTCTTCTTTTCTTCTTTTCGATATGACATGACATTTTTAGACATTTTTATTAATATTTCAACAAATAGTAGTTTTTTTTTTTATTATTATTATTATTATTGTATTCCATTTTCAAGCCGATGAATTGCCAATGCTATGTACGCCATTGTTGTCACATGCATCAGGCCATAAATTAAATAGTTTAAATTTATTTTCAATGTTAGATGTTTGTGATGTGGCAGTACTTATTTAAATAAATAAATTAAAAAAAACATGGAAATTAGCTTGCATTGTCTTTGCATGAATCAAATACTTGATAGAATACGAACAAATTAATGCTAATGCAAAAGCTTACCATCTCTTTCTCTTCAAGGTTAACTAATAACATAATTCAAATCACTAAACAGGGCATTCAGATAATTGAACGTAGAATGAGTGACTCCAAATACTCGCTGATGCGATGTGGAGCATGCGCATGGCTGCGCTGAGGGATTTTCTTTTTTCTTGTGTTATTGGTAACTACAACGAGACTTGGAGTCAAAGCCGTACCCCGAATATGTAAATAGATATATTGACGGCTAGATCAGCGCGACGAATAATTATAAAACGTAGCTTCGTTGCTCCAAAGGTTGTAGTTTTAGATACCACGCATCCTCTGCAGGCGCCCAATACAGCTTCGTACTTGCGCAAACAAAACCGAAAATTTAGGAAAATTGGCCACTGTCCAATCCACGGAATAGATAAATAAGGTGTCCAATCCTATGAAAATAAAACTGTGAAAGCTAAATTTCCAATTAAAAAAATCGTTACGTGCAGCTGATTTTTTTTTTATTGCTTAGATGGGTGGACGAGCTCACAGCCCACCTGGTGTTAATGGTGGAACCCATAGACATCTATAACGTAAATGCACCACCCACCTTGAGATATAAGTTCTAAGGTCTCAACTATAGTTACAACGGCTGCCCCACCCTTCAAACTGAAACGCATTACTGCTTCACGGCAGAAATAGGCATTGTGGTGGTACCCACCCGCGCGGACTCACAAGAGGTCCTAATACCAGTAAAATAATACACTTACTATGAATATAAGCACGAGTGCATGAGACTTACTGAAGACAAAGCACTTTCTGGCACTTTTTGTGATGGAACGATAGCTCGGCCAAGGCGGGTGGACGAATTCAACGGCTCAACCAGAAACAAAGCATAAGGTGTGGCACTAAGTTCTGCGCAGTCGTACCGGCGCTGATCATGCGCAAACCGGAATTGCAAATAATAAGATTCATATTTATGTGGTATGTATGTATAATAACGATTTTTTTTAAATGTAGATACAGTACACGAACGCGGACCAGGAAAAATACTTAAATGGAACATATTCAATCTTTGAAAATTCTCCCAAGAAAGAAAATAATACCAAACTCGGCAAAAGGTCGTTATTTCTGTATAAAATATCTTTAGTACACCAATGTTTTAGCTGTTGCACTATACCTATAGAGAAACAGAGGGAAGATATATTCGACTATCATCATTCTATCAGATTATTGTGGAATAGATTAGTTTTTTTGTGTTTTGCAAGGCACATCTATCCCAATCGATCACTATTCGATATCACAGATAAAGTTGATTTTTTTAAATACCAAAATGCAAATCATAGAAGCGGAAACAGATTATGTAAAAGAAACATAAAAATCTTTCCCTATGGCACGCTGCTATGGATATATAAATGTAGATATAACCCAACGAGGCATTAAGCATTAATTCGTAAAACTCGTGCTAAATCCCTGTCCAGCATGATAAGAGCACATGTCGTTGCAACTACATGTAATTTGAGATAAGGATCAGAAGAAGAAGCAATGAGACGTAATGTTGACAATATTTCACCATAAAAGAACTGTTTCAGAAACAGAGGCAGTTTCTTTACATCTCCCACGATCCTTCTACTCTGATGTGACTGCCGGGAAACTGCCCATGGAATATACAATGTAAATTGAGACGGTATTCGAAGTTTTGATTGTATTGCAAAATAGCTGTGAGATCCATTATGTTGGTATTAAAAATTAATAATAATAGATAAGCTTACTTCCTTATTTCATAGTTATAGAATTTAAATCGCAATTTGATGACGTTTTTATTAAACGATTTTTATTAAACGTAATAACGTTTTCAAACAAAACGATGACTTGATATCAATTTAAATAATTATGTAATGGTTATCTTTGTTAAAATGATTTATCCTTGGTGTATGCAATAAAGTAAATAATCATCACTAAGTTTTGTTTTATTTATTTGCTTGTTGTCAACATTGTAATTACACTGTAATCTCTACATGTTTCAGGATTAAAAATGTGTATGACTTGTCTACTCCTGTTCCGATGCCAATCAATCAATACGTCTACGCTTGCGCAATTTAGTGCCTTCACGGATACATCTCTAGAAATATAATTATTCCGCGCGTGTGTTTGTAACTGAAATCCTCTTAAACTGTTAACCGTAATTCTATTTTTTGTTTGTTTAATTGAGTCCCTGTTTTATTTTTAAATAGAATAAGACTGAGTAGGTGGCGCTAGGATCAGATTCTAGGTATTTTTTCCTTTAGGCAGAGTAACGTCTGCCTATAACATAAAACGAGATAGAACAGCATCTTAATAAGTTCGAAGATGGATAAATAATCTTCTAGTAAAATTTACATATGTGAAAGAAGTGATCATCTTATATATCACACTTTGGGTGTGAGGCATACTGCGCACTTCGGACAAAGCGGGCTGGACCATACGCTAACCGAAGCAGCCGCCATTTTGTTGTACGATTGAGTACCATTAACTATTTATTTATTATATAAAATGTGTACCTAATGATGTTTAAAAAATTGGCATATTCTAACTACAATAGTCTGGCCATAAATACTGTTACATAAAAACTATTCTTTTTTTGAACTTTTTAATTATTTTGAATTTAGACACGTATATTATTTTAAAAACGTCCTTCGACTTTGCGCTATTTCACATATTTTTTCGTGTTCATTATCAAATTACAATATGGAATGGGGTGTTAAAGAAAATAGGATTGCAGTGATCGCCTTGCACAAAGTGGGTATGGAGCCGTCGGTCAAATTCCAGACACTTCAAAAACTTGGTATGAGCCGTATGTTCGCATATCGTACTATCAACAGATACAACAACACTTCGTCTGTCGAAGACCAAAAAAGATCGGGGCGGCCGCGTGCTGTTAGAAGTACAAAGACTGTTAATGCTGTTAAAGCCAGAATTCGTCGAAATCCCATTAGGAAGCAAAAAATATTATCGAACAAAATGAAGATTGAGAAAAAAATATTCACGATTGAAAAATGAATGATGAGTACAATAAGCAAAATGATAAAGTGTACGCTCGCAGTTCTAAAGAAGCTGCTCAAGTGGTCGGATAGGTACAACGTGGTCATCATCCTACGTCAGTGATGGTTGGGTGGGGCGTGTCTTATCAAGGAGTCACAAACCTACATTTTTGTGAAAAAGCAGTGGAAACCTCAGCTAAATTGTATCAAGATACAGTCTTGGATAATGTTGTGAAAACTCTCAACAATACACTTATTAAAAATATACCGTTATATATGGTATTTCCAGCAGGACTCTGCACCTGGTCACAAGGCATGAACTCCCCAAGCCTGGCTTGAAACCAACGTTCTGGACTTTATAAGAGCTAAAGACTGGCCCTCGTTTAGCCCAGACCTGAACCCTTTAGAATTCAAATTATGGTCAATTTTAGAGGACATGGCCAGCTCTAAGCGACACCGCGACATTCAGTCTCTTAAAAAAGCTGTAGAGCAAGCAGTAGCGAAATTTCTTTTGGAAACTGTGCGTAAATCCATTGATTCGTGGCTCAACAGATGAAAGGCCTGTACAAAAACCAAAGGTGCCCATTTGTAATATATATTTTTTTGCTGAGCCCATTTTTTTTGCTGAGGCTAATAAATATGTAGGTGTAAATTTTTATAATATTCATTACTTCATTAAAAAAATTCATTTTCGTTTGTAACAGAACTTATGGCTGGACTAGGTATATATATACATATTTAGTATTTTCTAATGTTAAACTCTTAGGGAATCGTTTATGTGGGGCCTTTATTAAATAGAAATAATAAGTCTTTATTAGTAATAGATCCTCTTTTATTGATGCTATAAGCAAAACACGAGGCAAGCTTCCCTAGCGTCTTCATTTTATATGATTCGCATCAATACCGTATTTCATATATAAAAATGCCTTAATCAATCATCATATTTGCTGATTTTGTAATTTCCAGTAACCTGTAATTTTACTATAGGAATGCCTGTAAACACCATATAGGAATACCGATCGTATATACTTATTATATTATAATATTTAGGAAAGACAATAGAAACATCTGTAAAATCGAATAAAATTTGTACCGGAACCACTTCACATTTTAAAAAATAAATATAGAAAAATAAATTTCCGTTAATGGTGGTTCTTATGACCCAAGTCATAAGTTAGCAGAGGCACCAGAATTAGGAATTTCCTCACCACGACAGGCATCAAGAATGACATCTTAATGACCCTTAAGTCTTATTTTAAAAACTCCCATTAGGGAATAGCGATGGAACACCCATGTAATTTACAAAGCCGGTTGCAGTCATTTCCCACCTTCCACGGATGTCAGCACGGGATTATAAGCATCAAGTAGAGGGGTCCATTGTGAATACGCATTTTGTTCTTACCTTTAAAGAGCTATTTCAGGGATGGTCGCTCATCCCTAAGCCATGGATAGCGAATTTGCGAATTTCCTATTTAAAATTCATAAATAGGACGATTGTAAATGATATAAAATACGTCGGGCTATAGTTTAACCAGCCACTAAAATTCAAAATCATGGTTATGAAACTAAAAAATAAATAAAAGTAATCGTAGTCGCCTTTTAATGATGACGTCCACAAAAGTGAAAAAAAATTTAGGAGTAGGTACTAAATAAAACACTCATGTATCACTTTTTATTTAAGACTTATTTACTAACATACTTACACATAATGAAATATACCTAATTGGTTATTGTTACAAATATTATTAAAAAAACACGTATAGTTTCTTCTGAAGTATTGTTCCATAGGCGTACTGATGACGCCGCCGATTATCGCCAAGTTGGCTAATATTGGCCCATCACCGGGCAAATAGTTCTTGTTACGTAAGCTGTTTCAACATTTCCAACTATACGCCGACTATGTTTTTGTACTATCACGTAATGTAATGTTGCTGTAATATCTATCGAATACTATCTAAAAACATTGGATATTTTTGATAAGTAGGTGTGCCAAATACAATATTATGTTATAAAAGTTCAGCTTCGACGAATGATAAAATTGCAAAAAAAGAGAAAAATCAATTTGATAACTAAATACAACCATTTCGATTTCAAAGACATCCAATGTATTTGAGAATTGAACTTAATCTTGGCATATCATCCATACAATTTGTAATGATTCCTGTAGGCTTTGAACTTTTCTGTCTATAGTTGGTTTTACCCAATAAGCCATGGTTACTTTCAATAAATGCATAATAGATTCAAGTCTCCGCCATTAAATAAGATGATAGATCGTTGTTACCGTTAAAGAAAAATGACAGAGCCTTCGAACGACAAAATGGCAGCCACGCATGCGCCTAAGCGACGTAGCAACTCTTTGTTAGTATGCCAAGATGGCTGACACAGCAGCACCATTAAAGATTTTTTAGAGTATCAATATAATGCTTAAATGGTGATATTAAAATTGCGACGATGGCTGTAGGTATATTAAATCGCCATGTACAATGGCATTTTTGTGAGCGGTCCCTTTATTCATATTTGGTGTACATTCTCTTCATTTAAATATGCCAATATAGTTGCGTAGTATGATTTAGTAAGAAATAAGATGCGCGCATCGTTTCATCGATTCTATTTAAACGATGTCTGAGTTTGAGTACTCGTCACATGCGCGCGTTTCACGTAATCAAATTCAAAATGGCTGCTGCAACTTACATCGTACCACAAGATGGCTGCCATGAATTTTTCATTCGATAAAATGGCTGCCACGTATTATTCACTTGACAAAATGGCTACTGGTTCAAAATGGTCGACAAAATACTTTTTTATTATGAAAACTGAACTTGAATGATTTTTCGCTACCCATATTTGTTTTTCTTGCTAATATTATTATTATTTCGGTTTCACAGAATCACCATTTTAGTTTACTTAGATGATTTTTCTTCTGGTGTTCTGGTGCTCTTTGTGATCTTATCGTGTCGGTCAAAGTTAAATCAATATCTTCAGCGATTACTTACTTTTGAAGAATACAGTAAAATCCACCTATTCCGAGTAGGTACATCAGAAAAAGTGCTTAAAGGTAGCATCATTGGTTTTGATCACTCAATAATATATACAGCAACACTCTACTGTTATTTAACATTTACAGGATTCTTTAACATTGTTTTCGGAAAACTGTCTTTGTTTTTAATTAATAGACATGACGCTACCTTTAGATGCAACATACTAAGGATTACTAAGTACTTACGTGCCGAAAGCTGGCCGGTGGTGCTTATTGCTCCCGGTCGCAACTTGCTAGATGAAATGCCACTAAAGCTGCCGGTAGTGATGTTGAAGACCTGCGCAAATTGATAAATGAGATGCATATTAAGACGGAACAACCTAAATAAAAATCAATAATAATAATAATAATAAAGCAGCAATGGATTTTTTTCGCATCTGCGTCACTCAGAATTTCAGGTTCAAATTCGAATCGCGCAGACTTCTCGCATGGCTCACAATAGATAGCTAAATAAAATAAAATTACAAAAGCAAATAATCAACAACAAAATATTTATTAGGAGATAAATTGAATTCTCACCTTAGACTCTCTGGTTGTGATGCTGTTAACTTAAATTCTTTGAAGAAAATATATGAAAAAAGGATAAACAAAAAGAAATGAAAAATAAAAGATAAGAAACTCGACGTGCGTTCTGGACTACATGGTGGATGCGAATGGGTCGTTCGGAAGCCCGCCCGCGCCCTAGCCGGTAGGTAATTGTTTAATATGCGATCAATACTCTCGGGCATGTGCAGAATCTGGACCATACAGAAGATGCGTCTGTCTGGAAGCCTATGGAGATTTCTAGAATAATATTTAATTAAACGTCTTGCAAAAGCTAGGTTAAACATCCAAATTTTCGATAAACAACATGTGAACAGTGCAATATTTATTATTTATAAATAAGAATTTTACACTACATACTCCCTCCTGTTTTTAAATCATTTTTAAAACATTTAAATTACGGACTTCATTTGAAATTCCCGCTTTTTTGGAAGCCTCTGATACGCAAGGTGACGTGGCGCACCGCGCCATGCATTTGGGTTCGAACCTACTCTCAATTACTTCGAAGAGGACAATTGTATTTTTGTATGTAGGTATAATTATAAAAATAAGAATGTATGAAATATACAATATCATATTTGAGTCGACTATTATCAAAGCCGGCAATGTGACTTTTGGACAATTATTGGTAAATCAGAAAAACCAATTATTGACTTTGTATTCCATTGGCAGTCACAAAACTCTTCTGAACGACATCTTAGATAAATAACAGGTTAAGTATTAACCTTTATTTAATGCAGGTTTTGAACCGTATTCTTTGAAGGAGACGATTATATTCAAATAAATCTGTATTGACATATCAATAACATTTTTTTTGTCCAAATGCACAGATTGCCACCTTTGATAACAGACGACTCATTTATTAAAATTACGATTTCAGCTAAGTTCTACTGTTAATAAATTAATAGAATTATTTATTTTTAGACTTCGTGCCTCATAGTGCATTACCACAGTTTAGCATGTAGAATAGGTACTTTGTACTAAAAAAAATACTATAACGTAAATAATAAAATTCAACCATACGAAACCAAGCTTAGCAAGCGCCAAGTGAGACGTGCAGCTTAATAATTTTATTCGAAATAGGGCCAAATATCTTCAAGACACCATTGGTGGCAAGTATACAAACAAGTCAAGCTAAGCGCCATAAAGACATTCTTTTGTTAGATACGCAAAATACTATCCCATTTTGGGTATGATTCTTATGTAATTTTTTTTTTTTTTTATTGCCCTTGTAGGCAGACGAGCATACGGCCCACCTGATGGTGAGTGGTTACCTTCGCCCATGGACTTCAGCAATGCCAGGGGCAGAGCCAAGCCGCTGCCTACCGCTTAATACTCTCCACAAGCCTCGTTTGAAGAAGGACATGTCATAGCTCTCGGGAAACACCGTGGAGGGGAGCTCATTCCATAGACGGATGGTACGTGGCAAAAAAGACCTCTGGAAACGCACTGTGGATGACCGCAGTGGCTCCAGGTAGTATGGATGAACTCTACTCCGGTGGCGGGCGGTGCGATGGTAAAAACGAGATGCCGGTATCATCTCGAACAATTCCTCAGAGCAATAAGAGTAGAGTCTGAATCTGACAATAAGAGTAGAGTAGTGAAAAATTTTGTTGAACATCATAGTAGTAAATTACCGACAAAACAATAATCAGTCTTATCGATCAAAGCCATATTGGTTCCAGACAACCACTAAATACAAGATATTATCAAAATAGTGGGTATTTATTTTTTCGCCTTCTACTCGTAGTCCATACTCATTGCATTTTTTGTTATATTTAATTATTATTTTTATTTTAGACAAGGGATTTAAAAAAATATTTGCATTCATCCAAAAATCATCTTCCTCTACATATGCAAGTAGGTATGTATTAATAAAAGTCACGAAATGTATTTTTTGTTGCCTACAGTTTAATATAATGACAACCCAAAACAATCGACCGATTGATAACTCATCAAAGTTCGGTCTTAAGAGACGAACTGAAAATATTCCAATGTAAGTCGAATTCATTTACTGAAGGTCGAATCCGAATTACAATTTTATTGAGGAGTTTTCGATTGACATTACTTTCATTGGGGTTGAGTAAGTTTTATTACAACAGTTTTTAAGAATCCTCAGTTCAGAAATAGCCTGGTATTAAAAGTTTACTGGACTCCATGGACATCACTAAGGAAATTCTGCAGCCCACCTACAGATAAAGAGGTCGATCGTAATTGCATTGTATTAACTGTTATCTAAATCTTTAAACAAGAACATACAATAGGTACGTAGCAGAAGGCTTGTAGAGAGAGTACCTACTTAATGGTATGCAGCGGCTTGGCTCTGCCCCGGCCCTGCTAACGTCTATGAGTGACGGTAACCATTCACCATCAGATGGGCCGTATGCTCGTCTGCCAACACGGGCAATAAAAAAAAATAAAAAAAAATTACGTACGGTAAAAAACCCGTATATTAACTGATACAATATATAGTCCTGTCTTTTTTTTCATTGCTTAGATGGTTGGACGAGCTCAGCCCACGTGGTGTTAAGTGGTTACCGAAGCCCATAGACACGTACAACACAAATGCGCCATCCACCTTGAGATATAAGTACTAAGGTCTCAGTATAGTTACAACGGTTGCCCTACCCTTCAAAGCGAAACGCATTACTGCTTTACGGCAGAAATAGGCAGGGCGGTGGTACTACCCGTGCGGACTCACAAGAGGTCCTACCACCAGTAACTACGTAAATTATAATTTTGCGGGTTTGGTTTTTATTACACGATGTTATTTCTTCACCGTGGAAGTCAATCGTGAACATTTGTTAAGTACGTTTTTCGTTAGAAAAATTGGTACTCGCCTGCGGGATTCGAACACCGGTGCATCGCTAGATACGAATGCACCGGACGTCTTATCTTTTGGGCCACGACGACTTCGATATAACTAATTTCAAAAACTTAGTATTTTTTTTTATTTGTGTGGAAATCTTAAAATTTCGAATGTTCAAATTCTTTAGATGTATTTATTAACTTAACTTTTCAATTTGTGACCGTATGTGAGGTGTATAAGTGAAAAAGGGTCCCTGAGTGCAAATTACACGCGACAATTATGAGTGATAAGAGCGAACCAACACGGGTCTGCAATACTTGCATATTGCCGCGGCAAAGCAGATAATCGTTCCAATTATAATGGCAGGATTTCGAAGACCATAGACATTACAACGTGAATGCCGCTATCAATCTTGAAGCACGAGCTTTAAGTTTTTCTATTATATCGGCTGTGGATCCCTCTAAGTCAGCCTTTCCCAAAGTGGGCGATAACGGCCCCTTGTGGACGCTGCTGAACTAAAGGTAAGAGATCTGAAAAAAATTTATGGGGGCTCTGTGTAGAAGCTTAGGAGGCGCTTTGTAATTCTATCTAGGAGGACTCTTAGATATCGTTTAAGTAGGTGATAAAATGGGGGCGCTAAATAATAATTTATTCTCAAAGTGGGCAGTAGACAAAATAAGTTTGGGAGCCCCTGCTCTAAGTCGAACGCAGACAGGGTTGTGGTACTTATCCGCGTTGGCTCGCAAGACGCCGTGCCACTAGCAGAGACATTCTCTTGGCGACATTAACTATATCGACGCTTGAAAGGCAAACATGACTAAGCGATAATGCATGAACTTTACAGTAGACTAATTTAAAGTTGAAATACCTGAAAAAAAAATATTTTAACGAATCTAGCTGTAGGATTGAAATTATTTTAATAGATTTAGAAATATATATTTTTTGCGCATCGAATATGGTTATTGCCTATCATTTACGTACTACAAAGCAGTTACTGTCGCTTAGTCACGTTTGCCTTTCAAGCGTCGATATGTACTCGCATAATCTGTTTACTACTTCATTAAAATAAAACACAGACTTTTTGGCGGGAACGCGAGGAGTGAAGTTGTGTGATTTGTTTTATTTTGTCTATTTAGTGTTTCTTCAGGTTTAAATGTGTAATAATGGTGGTTTATTAACCGTTTAATATCTGTGAAAGTGCACAAATGTGGGAAAATGAAACAAAGCTGCTGGACGTAACTTCTCGGGTTCCTCCAAAAAGTCCACTGAAAAAATCTCAGTAAATGACCACCATTTTACTGCGATTATATTTCATCCCATATCATCTCATTTCATTAAATTTCATCCCAGTTGATTAATGTCTCAAATTAATCATCTTCATTTCATTTCACTCCATATTATCATTTTTCATAAAATTAAGAAAATAAAGTAAAATAAGACATGACTTAAAGGTCTTAGTTACCAGGTCATAAAACCTCTTAAAAAAAAAAAAAAAACACATCATACAATTCTTACTAATTTATTATCCATCAACATGTCACGGAACACCGCGTTACTGTCAGTCGCCGGTGCAGCTGACATTAGTCATCACTGAAACCTTTGTTCTAACTTTACAAGGGGCAGAGGTAACGAGAACATTCTGTATAAAAATATTATAAAGCTGAAGAGTTTGTTGGTTTGAACGCGCTAATTTCAGGAACTACTGGTCCGATTTGAAAAATTCTTTCAACGTTAGATAGATCATTTATCGAAGAAGGCTATATAACATCACGTTAAGCCCAATACAAGCGGAGCACCAATAAAGAATGTTTCAAAATCGGGGTTTTAATTTCTTTTGAGAGCTTCCACTGCGTGCGCTGCGGAAACGGTTAAAGTTTCGCAAAAGTGCCTAATGTATGAGAGAATTGTTCCCCTTTAAAAGATTTAATCGTTGAATGTACATAAATAAAAAATTATGGTCGAATTGATAACGTCCTCTTTTGAAGTCGGTTAAAAAGCGTGATTTTGGTACCTTACATAGCACCTTAACATTCTATTATTCAGAAATATTTTCACTTTCTACGTAAATGAAGAGGCGGGTAAAATTTAGCGTTATGCCAAAGTAACTATTCCAGGCGAACGAAGTCGCGGGCAAAAGCTATATAGTTCTGTATAAAAAAGTGTCTGTCGAAAAGCGACCGATTAAGATGGCGCCACTGTAGTGAGTCGTGTCATTTCAAAGATAGCGCCAAAAGTTATTATTTTTGTTCAACTCTGCCCACTTCACTCCGTTTATAAAAGTTACATTCATATGGATTTTTGAGTTGTAATTTTCCGCTTACAGATGAACACATTTTCAAATCGTCTCCCATGTAAGTTTGTCCTCCTTATCTCTGCCGTCCGTGCTTTAAAGGATAACAATCTCTAGAAACATTGGAACGCCGATTGCAAACGAAATGCCTTCAAATTTTTCACGCATACGTCGACTCGATTACTTCCCAATAAGATTAACGCTCAACTCCCACGAAACCGTGTTGTTCTTACCCAGACATTACTTTCTCACAAGTACATTTACTTCATCTAAAACACAGTTTGGTAATCCACACGTATTTAGAAAAAATATTACGATCTTCGTGTTTCATACAAAATTTATAGATTCTTATTTGATTTTTAAATCAGCTTATTGAATATTTACAACTGTCTGTCTAAGGCTAGTTGATACAAAATCGAATATGCAATAATAGTCACGCACTTCGCAACAAAGTTACTTTATCACGTAATGTTTCAAACAATTATAATAATACAATACGGTTTCTGCTTTATACTTGTGCTAATTCCTTGAAAATGCTACATTAGAAATATCTGTCGTAAAATTCAGTTACATCAAACAATAATCGCCCGAATATATCATAAGCTTCTCAATATAATTTTACAATTCAAACTCTCCAGAAATATACGATTTTTTATTTTAATTAAATTCTATGGAAGTAAATCAATCGAATTATTGCTATTTGGAAAACATCGCTTCTAGATATATGTAATCTAGAAGGTATTATCCTTCCCAGAGTATCTGCTATTGAAAAAAACAACAAATTCGATGTGACACTTCTTACCGGGAACAAATTTATACGAAATACAGCCTAAATAAGAACATTACTGAATATTGGTTTGTAAATTTATTAAAGTGTTTTTATTAGATGAACTATCGAAGTAGTAAGTTGGGTTTCATCTAGTCAGTAGATAGTCATCAGTCGCTATCTCTAATTAACAATGTATATATAAACTATATTCACATACCGAACAACGATTTACGGAGCATAATCATAAACTTAAGATTTTCGTATTACTTTAGAAACTATAGAAAAGATAGTAGTCTCGAACCAAACTTCAAAACTGTGACTTCTTGAATGAGAACCAGAACACAGCTTGGCCTATGAGCGCTCATAACTTAACTACAGAATACGAAGGAGTCACGAATGTTCTAGAATTTAATTTGATTATGTCATTGAACTGAACCAACAAATTAAACTAGATTCAGCTATATAATTATAATCAGTGTAAAAAATACATTTTCCGATAAGTGCCGCCAAAAACTTCTATCTAAAGGAATATTCAATAGTAAAACTCAGTTTAACCGGAAAAAATCTTACTAGATCTAGATGTACATACTTTTTAATACATTAATCGAAAGCCCAAGTGATAGATTAGATTCGCAAGAACCAATTAAAATCGACATTAGATGTTACAGCCACAACTTTTTTGAGTGTCATATTGACGTCATAAACGAGTCGTTTAAAATAAGCTTAAAGCTAACTTAATCAGTGATGCAACGAATATTCGAATTCCCCGAATACTTTCAAGACATTCGCAAAGAAAAAATGTATATACAGATACACAGCACATTCCTAACATTGACTTGTCCGTAGAAATATACTTGACAAAAAAAAAAATCCGATTACCGTCAATTAAACAATTCGATCGGTTGCCGTTGTGAATTTATTTTTGTGACTCATCCAAAATTTCGTTGTCTGGTACACCTTTGTATCTACTTGTACATAAGAAAACTTAAGAAAAATGATATACACTACCGTCCAAAAGTTTAGAAGCACACCTGTTTTTATTCAACAAAAACATCGCCGACAAGCGAAAGATTAATTTTATTCCATAATTTTGACGTGTCACGTGTTTTATGATTTAATTCGTCTTAAGCCCCCCGTAAAAGACTCGGAATCTCGAGTAAAGGTGTCTACTACATAGTTTCTAAAAAAACAAGAAGCAGGGGAAAATTAAGATAGAAAAACATCTGGGAGGCCCAAATTCCAATACCTAAACCGCAACAAATCAAGGGTATAACTTCACCTTCGAACTTGTCTGGGATGAACAGTACGGAAGGGTAAAAAATCGATCACCAACAATCTGAGAACATTTGTGGCCACTATTGGAGAGCGATTGGAACAAGTTGGATGAAGAAAATTTTAAGAGATTTATTAATAGAATGCTTAAAATGTGCAAGAAGATAATAACAGAGATAGGCGTACACTTCAATGAGGATGATGGCGATGAAGTTTGAGGGAAAATTCATATTTCATAACGTAAAGTTAAATTTTCATTTTGTTTATATTTAATTTATAATTTACCTGGCTGTTTCCAAACTTTTGGACGGTAATGTACGTCGTGTTAATTTCAGCCAACTATTCGTATTCGCTGCATCACCAAACTTAATCATAAATAATGTGTCAATAATTATTGTGCGAGAAATCAAATGAATATTACATTTCAACTAAACATATTAATACAACCAGTCTTCGATTATTTAAAGAATGTAAGTTGAACTCGTACGTGATGAGATCTTAACAATTATTTGTATCTACCGGTGACGATTCACAATACACCCTACATGAGATTTTAGTGGGGCATTGAATTTGTATTATCTATGATTTGTAAGTTTAATGTAGACCAATGCTGAATTAAAAGTAGCGGACAATGAACGGTCATTCAACAAGTTAATATTTAAATTGGCCTCCCAGTCAACATTTGCGTAATCACTTAGTAATGAAACTTCCAAGTTAGTAATATATTACATTACAAATTGGCAAATACGAACAAAATCAAGCTTTGTTTTCATTAAAAAATCGCAAATAAAAAATATAACATTGTCTCTGGACGGCGGTTATGCTTCGATGACATTCTTTAATTAATCTGTGGTTGTATTTCCCAATTTTAACAGATTATACTAAGTAAGGATTCGAATTTCAACAATTTGCCCCGTGAGTGATGATTGAAACACTTTTAGGACTATCTCGTGTTTATTTAATCACTAGATTAATTTAGTATCATTCGTTGAGGGTACTATGAACAAAATCGTTTCCCAAGAATACAATAGAATATTAAGTGAATCAGTTAATCTGTGTGCGAACGCATACAGGACAAACATATATTTACCTACTTTCCTTTTATGTAATATTTAGATAGATATAAAGCAATAAAAAAATAGATTACCATTATATCATTATCACAAAGATTTTAGGTTGTATAAGGACAAAAAAACAAAAAAAAACGAGATCAAATCGAATGTAAAAGTGCTTTAATCTACCAATCGCAGGACTTCATGTAGCGTTTATTCAAAAAGTCATCAAACACACAAACACTGTTCTTCAAGCAACATCTTCTCTCAGTTGAATGTTGAATTCGAACCAAAACTTGTATATATTTATTTATGTGGCATTAATTTCTAACGTCAATTTAATGGTTTCGCTTTTTGGTGTTCACGTGGGCTTTTAGCTTGGGCTACATAAGTTTTTCTTGTATGAAGGGATGAGCTAAGCAGTGGTTGACAGAGGCTCTCTTGGCCGGGTCCAACATAAGCATGCGTTCTAGTAAGTCCTTCAGTTGGGAGATCTTCTTGGCCTCTGGTAGAGGCAGCCTGTGATGCGGTGGCGCTAGTTCAGTTTGTAGATCTCTTGTAGGTTTTATGCTGGATATTATCACCACTTTCTCCTGTTGGCACAAGATGAATTTCTTTATTTAATATATATAAAAATGAATTGCTGCTGTTCGTTAGTCTCGCTAAAACTCGAGAACGGCTGGACCGATTTGGCTATTCGGTCTTGAATTATTTGTGGAAATCCAGAGATGGTTTAAAAGGTAGATAAATATGAAAATGCTCGGAATTAAATAAAAATAACAATTTTGTTTTTCCTTTGATGTGGCCCCATTCGGACGGATTCCTTTTATTTGTTTTAATTTTATTTTATACAAAAGTTTAGTTTTTTATTATCGATTGAGGCACTAAAGAGTATGCCGGGTCAGCTAGTTTAATATAAAAATAATGAATGGTTCCTTTTTTTTGGCTTTTCATTTAATTTTCATATATTTATATTCAGTCATTGTTGACATATATAAATGATTTTTTAAAAGTTTCATTATGAAAATAAAAATATTGATGACGCCACTGATGTTGCTTACAAATAATGTATAGTAAGTGGCAACACAGAAATCAATATCATATTTTAAATCAATAATAATAACCTCTGCATATGTTAGTACTAAAAATATGTGGTAATGAAATAATTTAATATTGAATGTTATATTAATATTTCTGTCAGTCATTATTTATCGGATCTGTTATTAACAATATTTATTTATTATTGTTATTGCTTAGATGGGTGGACGAGCTCACAGCCCACCTGGTGTTAAGTGGTTACTGGAGCCCATAGACATCTACAACGTAAATGCGCCACGCACCTTGAGATATGTTTTAATGGCTCAGTATAGTTACAACGGCTGCCCCACCCTTCAAACCGAAACGCATTACTGCTTCACGGCAGAAATAGGCATGGCGGTGGTACCTACCCGTGCGGACTCACAAGAGGCCCTACAACCAGTAATTATGCTAACTATAATTTTGCGGATTTGATTCTATTACAATCGTGAACATCTGTTATGTACGTATTTCATTAGAAAAATTGGTACCCGCTTGCGGGATTCGAACACTGGTGCATCGCTACATACGAATGTACCGGACGTCTTATCTTTTGGACCACGATGACTTCAAAATTGTATTGTAATTGTATTATATTCAATAAAACTTACCCTCTCGGTGATCTTATCCAGTTCGTGATACAAGAAGTTGCAATTCGCATCGAAATGTTGCTCTTTGAAATGTCCCTTCTTGATGATTTTATTGGGTATTTTTCCTTTCAGATCCATGAAGTACTTCAACATTTCATTATTGGACTTGCCGCTGAACATTATCTTCCCGGTCGACAGCTCGTATATTGTGCACGCAGTCGACCACATATCGATGCCGTGATCGTATGGAACGCCCAGGATTATCTCTGGCGCCCTATAGAACCTGGACACCAGGTAGGGTGTGATCTCGTTGTCGGTGACCTGGGACGCCGCTCCGAAATCGCACAGTTTCAGATTTAGTTTGTTCTCGTTTACCAAGATGTTGTCGGGTTTTATATCTGCGTACGAGAGATGACGAAATAAAACGTGAAACAAACGAAGATCACTTTACTTTACTTGGTGCTAGTTAGAAAGCTGAGTAACGAAAACACCAGACTATACAGATACCAATTCGGGAAGTGCTGCATTAATATAATTCAAAGCTACGGTTGTATACGCATCAGCCACTATTTTTATAGGGCTTATATAACCTAAGCCTAAATCAGTTTTTAAGCTATTGATAGATTTTATCGCGGGCTTTGAGCGCGGCGACTGAATCAAGAAATTCCGTAACGAAAATAACCTGACACCCCCCCTACGCCTACTATGTAGCTCGCGTTCAACACATTCACACGTTGCGTTTGTGTAGTGTTTGTGAATAAGCGCGTGGTGTGACGTCACACTGCATGCGCATCATGAAAAGTCTGCCCATCTCTCTCTCGCGCGGTCTAGCTTATGAGTGTGAAGGGGACAGTTAAGGTTTTGCTTTTATTAATGTTTAACATCGTGGTATTGTCTTATTATTGTTTTAATATTAAATTATCATTGTCTAATTATAATTGCATAAGTTGATAAAAAATGCTATGCAATAGCTTTACCGCGGCAGTTCCCGAGTGCCACATGTTTGTTTTTTTTAATTTTTTTATTGCCCTTGTAGACGAGCATACGGCCCGCCTGATGGTGAGTTGTTACCGTCGCCCATGGGCTTCAGCAATGCCAGGGGCAGAGCCAAGCCGCTGCCTACCGCTTACTACTCTCCACAAGCCTCATTTGAAGAAGGACATGTCATAGCGCTCGGGAAACACCGTGGAGGAGAGCTCATTCCATAGCCGGATGGTACGTGGCAAAAAAGATCTCTGGAAACGCACTGTGGATGACCGCAGTGGCTACAGGTAGTATGGATGAACTCTACTCAGCTGGCCGGCGGTGCGATGGTCAAAACGAGATGATGGTAGAATAATTCTCGAATAATAAAGACTGAACAGCCGCCAGCCATCGCTGACGCCATCATATCGAGGGGTAAAAGGCTATTTGATTTAAGCGACTTTTTTTCAATTTTACAGGAGAGCCATCTAAAGTTTAATATTTGTCAAAAAAATCATAACAAAAAAACTTCTTTTGTTAGTTTAATAGTATAGTAAGCGGCACGTAAGTTGGCAAGGTTTTGGTGTAGTGGGGGTAATGTCGCGCATAGTGCACATTGCAACAAAAAAATGGTCACTTTTATTGCCCGCATATTATTTAATTTCATTTTATTAATTTTTTTATTTGCCATAATTTATTTTTAAGCCTGTGTGTTTAGAAGAAAGTTAAAGAAAAGAGAGGAATCCGTGAAGTGTATTAGGCGTTATAAATAAAATACAATTAAAAGTTAAGAAGTTTACTTAAAAAAATATACTTAATATTAAAAATTATGTGTCGCCGTCGTCACTATCATTTTCTAATAGTGCTACCCCTTGGATTAAATTTATAGTAGCACCTGAACTGGTGGAAGGAGTTGGCTCCTCATCGTCAACATAACGAAGAGTCGCTGTCGTCACTGACGTAAATAATAAAACGCTCAGAGACTGAATTAACTATATGGTCATTGGTGTTTGGTCCTGGCATTGCAAACAAACTTAAAACAATAACACTCGTAACAAAAACTAAATTTAAAATAATAATAACAACTCGTAACAAAAACTCAATATAAACAAAGGGTTCCTACAACTTTAGAAGGCGCATGTGTAACCGGGTGCGAACGGAACGTGGACGCGGTGCGGGAGGGGAGGGTCGACTGACTCACCAATCGTGCGCTCGGAACGGTGCTACGTCTTTCCCCGCGTCCCGCTTGACAACCAAAGAGACCTAAGAAACGACTTCTGCGCATCTAGCGACTCTTGCCAAGTTACGTGCCGGGGACTATATAAACATAATTGAAGTTCAATTAGAACATCGAACTGTTGATGCTAATACCAAATAAAATTTACCTTTAATTACGTCGTAGAAATGTTGCTTAAACGAAATTGCCTTTCACCTTCGGTATACAATGTTAATATATACAAAAAAGAGCAGAGTACACTCTGTCTATTTTCGAAGCCGACAAAACAAGTCAAACTCACCGGCATGTACGATGCCCGTCTTCTTCAATAGCTTGAGCGCTAGGAGCATCTGTTGCGTGTAACTCCTAACCGCTTTGATATGGATGCCGCTGTTCTTTCCGTATTTCTTTAGGACCTCCCTCAGGTTCATCGAGAGCGGTTCGAGCACCATGCACAAGTGACGTTTGTGGAAGAAGTGCCGGAACAAACGGAGACAGTGGAATTTGTCCTCTGGATCGGCGTCGTTCAAACGTTTCAGTATCTCCAGCTCGCGGAGACCGGTTTTGTGCCTGAAATTTGCATTTTAGTTTTCCTCAAAACAGGTTTACTATTATAAGTCCGGTCACCGTCACTGAGTTTCTCGCCGGACCTTCTCAGTGGGTCGCGTTTCCGATCCGGTGGTAGATTCTGCGAAGCACTACTCTTGCTAGGTATGTGTTAGCAACTCTCCGGTTTGAGCCCCGAGAGCTCACCTACACACGTTAGGGCGAAGCTGAAATAGCCTCTCAAGGCTATTAGCATAGGTAGGAAATAATAAATAAATTATAAGATACTAGCTGTTCCCGTCTGCTTCGGTGTGCATTTAAAATTTACATTATCATTTCTCATCCCACAAAGATTCTCATCATTAACAACATATGTAAATATATAAATATTAGCCTATCCATTAAGTACATGTGTTTTCTACATGGATACCAAGTTTCAAGTCAATCGGATGCATGGTTCAGTTACTAGGCTGCAATAAAAAGTATCGGGAATGGAATATTTCCACTGTGCCTGTCATATTAAAATCTTTTTAATTGAAAACTCCTTGGTTTTAAAAATCGAATACCATTTATTTATTTAAAAAAAGATTCTCGGTCTTGTCACGAGGTTTTGTCAAACTTGTTTAGTCGTTGAGAAAATGGAATTGACTCAAGAAAATTCAAGAGCGATGATTTATTATGACTTTCGAAGTGGTTTAACACAAAAACAGTGTGTTGACCGGATGATTTCTGCATTTGGTGATGAAGCCCCATCCAAAAATACAATTTATCGCTGGTTGGCTGAGTTTCAACGTGGACGTGTCAAGCTCAGTGATGATCCCCGTCAAGGTCGTCCAAAAACTGCAGTCACCCAAGAAAACGTTGATGCTGTGCGTAAGCTGATTGAGGAAGATCGACATGTGACATACCGCGAAATTCAGGCAACTTTAGACATTGGCATGAGTCAAATACAAATAATCTTGCATGAACAATTAGGTGTAAAAAAGTTGTTTCCCCGATGGATACCGCATTCGCTCTGTGAAGAGCAAAAAGCGGCTCGCGTTACTTGGTGCGTCAGAACTCTCGAAAGATTCCACGCAGGATCCTCAAATGCTGTATACAACATTGTATCAGGTGACGAATCCTGGATATACGCGTACGAACCCGAAACAAAAAACCAGTCACGAGTTTGGGTGTTCGAAAATGAGTTAAAGCCAACAAAAATTGTTCGTTCACGGAGTGTTGCAAAAAAAATGGTGGCCACGTTTGCCTCCAAAACCGGCCATGTTACAACTATTCCTCTTGAGGGACAAAGAACGGTTAATGCAGAATGGTATGCTAGCATTTGTTTGCCACAGGTCGTTTCTGAACTCCGTAAAGAGAACTGCAACCGCCGCATCATCCTCCATCACGACAATGCGAGTTCTCACACCGCGCACAGAACAAAAGAGTTTTTAGAGCAAGAAAACATAGAATTATTAGACCATCCGCTGTACAGCCCCGACCTAAGCCCTAATGATTTCTATACTTTCCCTAAAATAAAGAATAAATTGCGTGGACAGAGATTTTCATCACCTGAAGAAGCTGTGGACGCCTACAAAACGGCCATTTTGGAGACCCCAACTTCCGAATGGAATGGTTGCTTCAATGATTGGTTCCATCATATGGAAAAATGTGTCAAATTTCGCGGAGAATACTTCGAAAAGCAACAAATACATTTTTAAATAGTAATGTTGTGTCACTTCGTTAATTCCCGAAATTTTCAGTGCCGCCCTCGTATAACGCAACATCCGTAAAAACCACTCTAGATTTAGATATTAGTATAGAAACGTCAATTATGCAATATTTATAAGATTTTATTATTTCATAAACTTCTTTGATTTGTTTAACATTAATGTCGAATCTGTCGTATTACCGTTGAAGATATGACTTAATTTACTGTTAAAAATTAATTTCCACGTTATTTCATAACGAATTCCGATACTAAGTCCAGAGAAACTTTTCTATTAATGGTGTTTAATATTAGACATAGAATAATTTATAAAATGAAACTTAGGAAACAACCCTACCATGAGTGTGGTAGATAACCTGCATAGGCAACACTATCATGAGTGTGGTTGAAAATCTGTATAAACAACCCTATCGTGAGTGTGGTATAAAATATATATAGAACAACATATCATGAGTGTGGTATAAAACCTGTATAGACAACCCTATCATAAGTGTGGTAGAAAACCTATATAGAACACCCTATCATGAGTGTGGTATAAAACCTGTGTAGACAACCCTATCCTGAGTGTCGTATAAAACCTGTATAGACAACCCTATCCTGAGTATCGTATAAAAGCTGTATAGACAACCCTATCATGAGTGTGATATAAAACCTGTATAGACAACCCTATCATGAGTGCGGTTGAAAACCTGTATATAATAGTCTCATCGCTCCGAATGCTCACATGATCTCATTGTTCCTTATGATCTTGACGGCAACATCAGTGTTACTCCTGGCCTGGTCCCTGGCTCGCACCACGTTAGAGAACACACCCTGGCCCGTGTACCCGTACACATTGTAGCGGTTGTCCAAAGTTTCGCCGATACGAACTCTGCCAATGAATAAAGGACTTAGTTACAACATCATCAGAGTAGGATCCCCTGCACTATGGGAATCAGAGACTGATATGAGATGAGACTTTTATTACTGCTGTTAGGTAGTCTTGCGACTACACACAGGTTGGTTTTTCTGCCGTGAAGCAGTAATGCGTATCGGTTTGAAGGGTAGGGTAGCCGTAGTTAAAAGTGAGACCTCAGAATTCATTTCTCAAGGTGGGTGGCGGCATTTACGTTGTATATGTGTATGGGCTCCGGTAACCACTTAACATCAGGTGGGTCGTGAGTTCGTCTACCCATCTAAGCAATTAAAAAAATCAGATCTTATCAGTGGGTCGCGATTCCGAGCCGGTGGTAGATTCAGCGAAGCACTGCTCTTTCTAAGGCAAGTGTTAGCAAATTCTCTGAGCTTGAGCCCGTGAGCTCTCCTACCCGTCTGGGCGGTAGGTATAGGTAGGGGAAAAAAGCTGATATACATATATGGTCCGGAACTAAGTTATCTTAAAAGGCTGCAGCAATAAGTGCCAATCGATTTCTCGGTCAGATATAAAACATTGCAAACCAAGCACAGTTAAATCAGACATATTAGTAAATAAAACACTTTGACCCGTTTAGTGACTTTGTTGTCGAATCATATACATTTTCAAATGACCAAAATGAGCTTCCTTTTTTATTTTATTTTATAAGTTTAACATATAGTCATCTAAAAACGTTAACTTTTTCCTTGCTTGCGCTGTTTGAAAAGCAGTTCGACTTAATATTATGTTTTTTACTAGTGATAGGACCTCTTTTGAGGACTCACAACGGGTAGGTACCACTACCCTGCCTATTTCTGCCGTGAAGCAGTAATGCGTTTCAGTTTCAAGGGTGGGGCAGCCGTTGTAATTATATTTGAGACCTTAGAACTTATATCTCAAGGTGGGTGGCGCATTTACGTTGTAGATGTCTATGGGCTCCAGTAACTACTTAACACCAGGTGGGCTGTGAGCTCGTCCACCCATCTAAGCAATAAAAAATATGTAGAGCGTCAATAAAACAGCGTTGAAAGAGACGAAGAAGTATGAAGTTACAAAATTCTATTTAGATTGTGAACGAATTTACTATGTTTAGATATATAGATATTAACCTGACTACAATAAAACAGACCCATTCGTCACATTAATCTTTGGCCGGATCGAACCAAGCCTGGCAGTCGGAGGTCTAAACTACTGCACCTCCAATTCATTCAAAATACTTAGAATAATCAAATTTGATATAATTACTTTATTGTATATAGAAAGATAAAATCATGAATATCTCTAATGCAGAGATTTTAATTTACCTGTAGTACCCCTCAGCGTCATCCCAGTTATCTGTTAGTGACGGATTCTCCGTAGCAAGTTTAGTCTTTGAATCTCCTGTCGTCGGCGTCTGTAATAATTTCCAAAATTTACATATTAGAACACTTTTTTTTTAATACAAACAATAAAACCTTGTTGGAAAATGTGTGAGTTTTATTCATTTTTCGTACTGTCAAGATTTAATGAAGAAATTCGTTACATTTTAAAATTTTACTACAAAAAAGGTAAAAATGCAACGCAAGCTGCGAAAAAAATTTGCGATGTTCATGGACCTAGTACAGGGTCTGTGAGAATGACACAAATTTGATTTAAGCGTTTTCAATCCGGAATTTTGATGTCAAAGATGC
Source organism: Bombyx mandarina (assembly GCF_030267445.1). Classification (NCBI taxonomy): domain Eukaryota; kingdom Metazoa; phylum Arthropoda; class Insecta; order Lepidoptera; family Bombycidae; genus Bombyx; species Bombyx mandarina. Next base: position 3,055,777 of record NC_143208.1, read on the forward strand.
ACGTCGCTCTGGTCGCCCTATTACGGATAAAATGGAAGCCATTTTTGAAAAAGTGGAGCAAGATCGGCATATCAGTAATTACGACGTAGCTAAAGAACTGGGAATTGACCACAAAACGTTTTTGCGCATTTGAAAAAAACTGGGTACACAAAAAAGCTCTATATTTGGGTACCTCACGAGCTCACTGAAAGAAACCTTATGAACCGTGTACTCATTTGTGATTCTTTATTACGACGTAATGAAACCGAAAAATTTTTGAAGAAGCTGATAGCTGGTGATGAAAAGTGGATCGTGCGACGGGAACGTGCGAAAAAGGTCGTGGTCAAAGTACGGTCAGGCATCACAGACTGTGGCGAAATCCTGGTTAACTCGCAACAAGGTGATGCTGTGTGTGTGATGGGATTGGAAGGGCATTATTCATTATGAGCTGTTACCACCAGGCAGGGCCATCGATTCTGAGCTCTACTGCGAATAATTGATGAGATTAAAGCAAGAAGTTGAGAGAAAGCGGCCGGAATTAATCAACAGAAGGGGTGTGGTTTTTCATCATGATAACGCTAGACCTCACACATCTTTAACAACTCAGCAAAAATTAAGAGAGCTTGGCTGGGATGTGTTAATGCATCGAATTATTTAGGCAGTGTCAGATTAACTTCACGAGAGGACTGCCAAAATCAATTGTCGCGGTATTTTGATCAGAAGCCCCAAAATTTCTATAGCAATGGGATCATGTTCCTACCTACCTACCTACCTAGATGGCAAAAAGTTATCGAACAAAATGGTACTTACATACTTTAGTAAAATGTAAATAAACTACATTAAAGAACGTTGTGAATTTTCTTAAAAAATGCAAAGAACCTTTTCCCCAATATATGGCATGTTGTTACTATGCAAAAATATTTCTTCAGCCATTTTAACGGGGTAAACTTAATTTAAGTTCAATTAATAACATCGAATCATTAGTCTTAAAAAATTCGCTGATTTACGAATATATATTGTACATAACTAGCCTTTCACCCATCGATATTATTTATTATAATCAATCACGTTTCAAAGAAATTTGTTCTTTGAGGCACGTGCTACGTGATAATTTAAACAATTCTATTGGTATTATAAACTGACGTGTCCATCTGTAATTTCTATAGCATTTAGCAAGTAAATTGAGCTCCTATTAATATGAATGTTAATTAATGATTTTCACCAACAGCTTCATAAAAAGAACTTGATTATAATTTATATGGGAAAAAAACGTGTATTACTTATGGTATCTATTATAAGCATTTAGGGGTGAGTATCACCACCCTGCCTAGGTTCCTTTGGTCATCCGTCCTGGTTTAAATGGTGGGACCACAGTTATACTATACAATTGAGACTTGAACCACAATTCTTAAGGTGAGTGGGGTTTTCGCGTCGCAATGTATAAGGGTTTCGGCTGAGAAATTAACAACAAGCGGGCCGTGTGAGTTCATTAGCCCATCTATGGTACGAATAAATAAAAATAGTGATGCTCTTATCATTATAAACTGTTGCATTATCATTTCATTCAATTATTTCATTATTTTCAGGTCAAATTATAAAACGAGCGGCGATTTATTGAATAACAAGAAGACAAACGGGTCACACGAATTAAGGTTAAAAGTTTCTCAATTATTTGTGGCGATTAATGTGGCTAATTGAATATAGCTGATAAGTGAAGATTGTTTATGTTTACTGCCATGAAAAACATTTATGTATTTATTTGTAGAGCTTTGATAACATTTCCAAAATTCTGTAGGTGCGATCCAACACCATAACATAAACATAAATTACTTCACTAGCCCAAAAACAGATCATTGTACGACTAACACATGTATACATGAATATTTTGAATGTCTATACTTTTTTGAGAATCACTGTATTACTCTCGGTAGTTTGTACCATGTGATATACTTCACATGAGCATATGTTTATCATTTTATTACAATACCAGAAAATTAAATAAAAAAGCGATAATAAAAATAAATTATGATTATTAAAATGAACATTGTGAATTCCAAAATTAAATTTAGTTCAAAAAATTCGAAAACGAACGAATGTAACCATGTATGTATGTGAGTTTAAATGATAAAAAAACAATAAATAGTTATACACCCACAAGAACAGGTTAATAGACTTTTTGCAATCGTAGCTGATCTGCTTATATTTATCTCTTTCACACAATCAAATCTTAAGCTAGCTAAGGAAGAATATAATAGAAATAGCGAATTATGGTACTCACATCGACGCTATCAAAGTTATCTTGATCCGCGAACATATCCCATTCGCTATCTTTATTAGACTTTTGCAGTTTGATTGTGCTCTTAGATTCGTTCTCGATTTTCTTGATGAGCGTTTCGCTGCGTGTCTCCGTTCTAATGTGTTTCCTTTCTTCTTTATTCTTTTCCTTGTGGTCGTGTGACTTATTTTTCGAAGTGGGCGACACAGAACGTTGGCTTTGCGGGCTAAACGGTGAAGCCGTTGCGTTTTGCGTGCGTTCCACGGTCGAATTCCCTTCAGATGTCGACTGAGTATCGCATCCAAGTTTCTGTTATAACATTAAACATCATATTAAACAATCTAGTTTATATCGAAACATTTTCATAAACTATCTCAGTAAAAAAAAGGGTACGTGTACTTATGTACGCGCGTAAGAGGTTATACTTTATTTTTATTAAATTTATTTCTTTTTTTTTCTTTTAATCAATTTGAAAAAAAATCGATTAAACAACATCCTCAAACACGCATATTGGACATCCCTTTTCTTGACATCGTATAAATTCTCGGTACGGTTCGGAAATTTCACCTGCGGCTATATTCAGACTCGCCAAGTTACGTCGGTCGTATTGTAATGAGCGATTTAGTGGGCGACTTCATTCTGTTAATTTTGTGTCACGGTGCGCGCGCATCGTAAAATTTCACTCTCATCAATTTTTCATAACGCGCCTAAAGAAGTATAACTTCAAAAAAACATTCAATTTGTATTGCAATTGATGTTGCCCGTTCAAAATGTCTCAACAAGCAATGTCGTTTATCGACCCCTATAATAAGTTCTGGCAAAAGGACGATCTCATAATACATCATCATAAACACTTAACCTTTAATACGAAACAAATTACTATTTGATAGAAAATAAAAGAAACAACAATATCAAGTAAAATCACTATATAGTATAAAACAAAGTCGGTTTCTCTGTCCCTATATCCCTATGTATGCTTAAATCTTTAAAATTACGCAACGGATTTTGATGCGTTTTTTTTTCATAGATTGAAGAGAAAGGTTTATATGTATAATAGCATCCATTAAATAGTGGAGAAATCAATAATAAATTACAGTTTCCGAAGCGAAGCGAGGGCGGGTCGCTAGTAATTAATATTTTTAAATTTAAATGTGAAAATACCTTCATGAGCTGCTCTCTCTGTTTGCGTCGTCGCTCGATTATCTGTTTCTCGGTCTCTTCTTCATCATCATCAGTGTTTATATCGATGTTCAACTCTTCATCGCTAGAGCTGGGTATCACGTGCGTGACATCGGGGGTGCCCTGAAACCAATATACAATAATTGTTCTTATACGAGTCACTTTGACATTATTTTTGATGACATTATCGGCGTAGCACTAATTGTACTTTATGTGTTTTAATTTCTCGTTGCTTTTATTGTTTAGTAAGAGTTTAACTAATTCTTGCTCGTATTTTTAAGGAATATTGTTTTACACGATTAAATACGGGAAAGCATTACGATTCTTGTTTTATTTTACAAAACTTGTATTTTTCAAATATGTACCTTTCTGTGGCTCCTGGAACACGAAGCTTCTTGTGAACGGTCTCTGTTTGTCTCTCTGTTGCGCCCGGGTGAATGTCTGTCTCTATGGGAGTGTCTCAATCGGTTATTTGAAGCTCGTTCAGGTGACCGTTCTCGAGATCGTTCCCTCATCTTCAAGACTGATCTTTCTCGGGATCTGCGTATTGCCCGTTCCGCAGTTCTATCTCGTGTCTGTCTTCGGCTTCTAGACGTTTCCTGCTCGCGACGCCTGATCTCAGACGATTTGCGATCTCTGTCCCTTATCCTCTCTCGATCTTTATCTCGCTCTCTTTCTCGTTCCCGTTCTCGTTCACGATCTCGCTCTCGATCGCGTTCCCTGTCTCGTTCGCGATCCCGCTCCCTGTCTCGTTCACGATCACGCTCGCGTTCTTTGTCTCGGTCGCGTTCACGTTCCCTTTCTTTTTCTTTCTCGCGTTCCCTCTCACGCTTTCGTTCCTTTTCCCGTTCACGTTCCCGTTCTTCTTGTTTACGCTTTTCTTTCTCTCTCTTGTCACGATATTCTTTATCTTCTATTTCTCTCTTCTTCTCCATTTCTCTTCTGCTTTCTCTGTTAATGATATCACGTAAGTCTTCTTCTTGCCGACGAGGTTTATGTTTTTCTGAAATCTTGTCCTTGCTTGATTTGTGTTTGCTCCTATGTTTATGATCTTTCTTGGATTTTTTCGGTTCGGGCGATTCCACATCGTCATTTATACAAATAATTTCATCGGGTTTGTCATCTTTGGCGTCAATACTTTCTTCGTCACTTTTGTCAGAAAAATATGCTACAAGTCTAGCTTGTAATAGTTCTTTTTGTCTCATGAGTTCTTCTAAATTAAGATCGTCTTCGATCATTGTTAATTCGGGACTTGCACAATCTTCCTGATAATTTTCAGTTTCAGAATTTGATGATATTATTTCTAACGTGTCCTCTTTGATTTCTACTATTCTATTGTGATTCTTATAATGGGAATTAGTGTCCCCATTTTGAGAAGCCCGACGTATTGTACTTATAGAATCTATCAAAGGAGAATGTAATTCGGAGTTGTTGCCAGTTTTCGACTGACACCGTTTGGATTTGTTGATCAAATCTTCAACATCAGATAAGGAAGTTTCACTCTCCGGTTCTCGGCTCTGTTGTTTCACCTTTTTAGATTTCTTTTTCTTTTTATGTAAATTTACAGAATCCTCTTCATCGGCAGTCGGTCTTTTGTGTTTTTTATGTTTCTTGCTTTTCTTTTTCTTTTTTCCATCTTCTTCATAATTATCACCATTAGTTATGTCATCTAACTTAGACCTGAGAAATAAATAAAACGTGGTACTTACAAATAGCTCTTTCGGTCTTATTTTATCTTCTTTAGTTCCTTTTACAACATATTCAACAATTCTGTAATATCACAGGAATTAATCGGTATTGAAGGAGTATATGTGATTGTTAAATACAACAAAATTCCTTCATAACGCAATATACCTGGTTTCCAAATTACTTGTATTAATTAACTCGATTGATATATTAATATTCATTTCGGAACTGCTCATATTGATGAAGGAACAGATTTTGTATTTTGACTTTGCATTTTTTTATTTGTTTATTTATTGTTCATTTGATTGACATTGCCAATTATGGCATTAACTTTCTACAATTACCTACGAAACATAGACCACAAAATGAGTAATGATCCGCTATGACAGATTTCAGGGCGATAATGTGTGTATATATGTGTATGAATAGTTACGAAATTAAATGAACAATAATTGAAATTCTTACAGAGATTCTAGCAGATAAAATATATTTTTAAACAGTTAAAAAAGAAATCTTGCCCATTGTTCTGTTTTCATGTTTTTATGTTCTGATTAAATGTATATGATTTTTTTTTGTTGCATTGTTGGATGGACGAGCTCACAGCCCACCTGGTGTTAAGTGGTTACTGGAGCCCATAGACACATACAACGTAAATGCGCCACCCACCTCGAGATATAAGTTCTAAGGTCTCAGTATAGTTACAACGGCTACCCCCACCCTTCGAACCGAAACGCATTACTGCTTCACGGCGGAAATAGGCGGAGTGGTGGTACCTACCCGTGCGGACTCCCAAGAGGTCCTACCACCAGTGATTAAGCAAATTATAATTTTTGCGGGTTTGATTTTTATTACACGATGTTATTCCTTCACCGTGGAAATCAATCGTGAACATTTGTTGAGTACGTATTTCATTAGAAAAATTGGTACCCGCCTGCGGGATTCGAACACCGGTGCATCGCTACATACGAATGCACCGGACGTCTTATCCTTTAGGCCACGACGACTTCAACGATTAAATTAACGACGACGATTGAATTATGAGAATTTATATTTTGTCTGTATAATAGAAAATAGTGAAAGTTACCTTCGATTTAGTTTTACTTACTCTTTTCCCATTTTAAATCTGGCACTGTCACTGTTCAAGTTCACAGTATTCTGCAACAAAATTTAGATAAAATTACTATGAAACACTTCAATCAATATACAAAATATTTATTGATCCTTTTTATAAGTTTATGCTGATAGAGTAACTGCGGATTAAGATGGCCTTAAGTTAAGCCTAAAAGTTCTATGTGTTGCTTAATTGTATTTTTATTGACAAACGTTGTTTTGTCATATATAAGATTTCTAGAGAAATTCTAGTGTAGAAAAAAAGTAACTTATTGTAAGTGTGTAAGGATGTGGTAAATGAGTGAAAGAGGCCTGTAGCGCTGTGAACGATTAGGGAGTATAAAAATAACAAAACCTCATTCAACCACATACCTAGGTAATGCCTCATTATAACAAAAAAAAATGTCCAAAAATAAAAATAAATGTTAGGGGTGGACAACCCTTATCACTTAGGGGTATGAAAAATAGATAGTAGCCGATTCTCAGACCTACTGAACATGCATATAAAATTTCCTAAAAATCGATCAAACCGTTTCAGAGGATTATGGTAACTAACATTGTGACATGAGAATTTTATATATAAGATTGTAAATAAATAATTATTGCACTGGAAATTAATGATAATTTTACGATGACAGTAAAATTAACATGAGAGTTGCACAGAAAAATTAAAATAATAGGTATAACAGTCACTGCTACGATTGATACACAAATAAAACCAAAAAAAACTGGCCGAAAAATGTATAGTGAGTATGACAGGAGACCGGCTTTGTCCTCATCCCTACTACGTGATGTTTGCTGGATGAGTGGTGACCCCTGGCGGGGATAACTGATCGATTGATAGTTGATCAGTAATCGACTGGCGAGGGCGGGAGATGAAATTGAATTAAAAAAAAAATCATAATTAAAGGAACTTGAAATTCTAAACTCTGAATACGAATTTATCGTACTACAATTATAATATTTGATTGCCATCTTGCATCCTTATAGCGGAACTGTGCATAGAATAAAAAAAAAAAAATTGGGATGGAAAAACAGGGGTTGATCGTATAAGAGTGAAAATTAGAGTAATATGAATTTTTTTATTCTAAGTCATGACAAAATAAAAACAATATTCTGGCAAAAAAAATTAAAGTTTTTAATTAACAAATAAAAAATAAGGATTGATCATAGAGGGATGAAAATTTAGGGTTGTATGTATTTTTGTATGCTGTATCATAAAAAAATAAAAACAAAAATCTTTGTCAAAAAAATAAAATAAAAAATTTAGGGGTGGACCACCCTTAAGATTTAGGGGGATGAAAAATAAATGTTATTTGATTCTCCACCCTGGCCGATATGCTCGCTAAGATTCACGAAAATCGGTCGAGCCGTTGCGGAGAAGTTCAATCACGCACCACGTGACATGAGAATTTTATATATTAGAAGTAGTAATAACCATAAACACAGCTGAATAATGGACAACAGAATACAAATAAAAAATCATTGTAAAATAATGTCAATATTAACAAGCACCATGTCAATTTTCTATCATCATACGCTTTGCGGGAAAGGAATGGAGCATCTTCTCTCAAAAGTTGAGAAAAATTAAAGGATTTTTTCAATAAACATACCACTAATGGCTTAAGGTTTTGTACTGGGGCCAGTCTTTTACTCTCTGTATATAAATCTGACCTACCAAAGCGCCAACAGCTTACAGTCGCAACTTTTGGAGATGATACAACTTTGCTTGCTTTGAGTACATGCCCAACTCGAGCATCTGAACTCCTACAAAGCGGAATTCATAAAATAGAGAAAATGATGGCCAAATGGAGAATCGCTACTAGCTAAATCCAAATCTGTGCACATAACCTTCACCAAACTTAGCCTTTGCAAAAAGGACTGCCAGTCAACAAATTTAAATGGTACTCGACTTCCTCATCAACATATGATTAAGTAGTTGTTAGTACATACAAATGCACTTAGAATACAGAATTACATGGAAAAAACATGTGCAAACAAAAGAGTTCTAAATAACCTGAAGTACAAAAGTCTGGTTACTCAGTAGAAACTGAAAACTAGCAATCAACAAATATACAGTATAATTCATAAGCCTATTTGGACATATTGTATTGAAGTATGGGGCACACCCTATATATAATGTATAATATCTAAGGGTATAAAAGTATAATTACTGGTGGTCGGACCTCTTGTGAGTCCACACAGGTAGATACTACTACCCCGCCTATTTCTGCCGTGAAGCAGTAATCCGTTTCAGTTTGAAGGGTGGGGCAGCCGTTATAACACACTGAGACCTTAGAACTCATATCTCAAGGTGAGTGTCAGCATTTACGTTGTAGATATTAATGGGCTCCAGTAACCAATTAACACCAGGTGGGCTGTGAGCTCGTCCACCCATTTAAGTACTTAATATAAAAAAATACATATTTTGGGACAAAGAAATATATTTGATGGTTCATCAAAACATAGGAGATCTATGAAATCTTTGAGCTGCCAATGGTCCAGAAATGATAAAAATGCTATCGGCCCCACAAGCCACGATTTTAAAAATATCCTAAACAGCTTGCATGCTTGGATATTTGATGAAAATACCCATCCGGAACTGGATGACTACATAAAAAATAAGGTAAGGCTCTGCCGGGAGTACTCTAATACCTAGCACACTATCTCATCTACATATAGTCCACACAACTAAGGGCATAATAAGGAGATAATATAATATATATGTGCATAATAAATTATATATTAATGATAGAAACTTGTATAAATAATATATAAGTTTCTATCAGTTATCTATTATATAAGTTTGGGATCAGAACCTCCCTTGTGTTAAATAGTAGCGGGTAACTTTCCTCAAATGTTTGTATGTATGTATGTAATTATACATTTTATCATACGTTTATAATAGGTAGTAATAAACTTTTGTATTTTTGATATAAAAAGTTTATAGCAATACTTAAATAATTAATAAATTATTTTTAGAATTTTTTTTTTTATAGGAAGTGAATCTAAAAAGTTGTTATTCTCACTTTTTATCCTACTCAGTACATTTGTATGTAATGGAATTTTTCATTTAAATTTTCACTAACTTGAAAATTAAAACATGCATTAAACTCTGGTGACAACCGTATCGCTTGGACTTTTATTCCTATAAAAAGTAAGGATAATAATTTAGATACCAAAGTACTGGTCAAGCTGATTAAAGTGTATTACAAATAAAAAGCAATCTGCTTACTACCAAGGATGGCCCAAGTATTAATCAACACTATAATAAACTGAACACAAACTTTCAACAGTTTAAAAGACTTTCACAATAAATTGTATCTCCTTTGATTTTACAATCAGTAAATAGAGCAAGCACCACATTTAATTTTTCCAAGTATATGGTTCTAAGCACTTCTCCGGTTAGTAAATGTAATCTCATGGTCCTTCTCTGGACTGTAGCTTTTATTGGGGCCAATAACAGTTTTATAATTAATTATATTTTATTATTTAGTTTTATGATTATTGCTCAATAAGCACATAAAATGACATCAATTTTGCAAAATAAATAAAACGATTTTTAAATAATGTATCACTGACGAGAAATTTTCATTGAAACTGCTGTCTTCAGAATTATTAACCTTAAAATTTTGTAACTTGGAAATACAAATTTTGCTAAAAAAAATTGCTTCTTGATGTCACTTCAAATATATGGATGTCCTTATTTGTAACCCATTTTCTAATTATATACTTAATGACTGATTAAACTACACTTTGTGAAAAAAAGTACTTTGGATAATATAAATCACGAAACTCTATAAAGAGTTCACTGATGTCTTTGAAAACGGAATTCATATAATCAGTGGTGAAAATTCTTTCGCTGTGCGCTTTAAGTTCACTGAGATTCGCAAACTTTTAAAACATTTCGTTCGAAGCGTTCCTATTCTTTTTTTTTTTTTTTGTTAATGATATTATTATCCAGAAGATAACAATAGCGTTTTGAGAGACAGTTCGCTAAGAATGGGAATAAACTTGATTTTTCTAAACATACCGCTATTCCCGTTGCAATCTTTCCAAAAAACAAACAAAATTACGAAAAAATCCAAACATTTGTAGGCATTGTTTCACAGACAAATAGTTCGATAAACTTTGAATAAATTCAATAATAAAAATGTGTGAACTGTACAGTAACTTAGAGAAAATTTATTTCTATTTAGCTTTAAATTATTGTAACTAAACTTCACCTTTAATGAGTAGGTTACTACTATTTAAGTAGAACAAAACTATAAAATAATAAACGTGACACTCTATCTATCAAAGTATCAAACCGTCACGATTTATTTTGTTTTTACAGAGTTCCAACTGGCAATGAAATTTATTCCATAAATCCAAATCAAGGCTTATCCTATAAATTACCAGAAATCATGTACTCTATGGTCGATTGATCTTCCTAAATTTTAAAAAAAGAATAGAAACCTTTTTTACTTATAAAGATTATATACATACCTATATTTTATGTCTGTTTATTTAAATAATACGCTAGTAAAAAATACGCTAGTTTAATGGAATTAAGAATAGATAGACTTTTTAGAAGTAACGCGAGAAGTAAAGTGGTATGAATTGTTTTACTGTGTTTCTTCTTAAGCCGTTTGTCATTGGGAAAGTGAACTAGTACGGAAAGATTAAATAAAGCCATTAGACGTGGCTTGTCAGTCTCTTTCAAAAAATCTACTGAAGTCTCACTAAGTTCCCATCATTTGAACTGGGACATTTCATCACATCTCATCTCGTTTCATTTTATTTGATTTTCTTCAATTTCGTCCCAATTTATAAGTTTTATATTATAGCTTCATTACATTCTGTTATGTAAATATTCATAATTATAGACTATATAAAGTCACCAAATGCTATAGGTACTTAGAAAAAAGAAGCAAGCCATTTAAGCAATGATGCTAACTTAGGAGATTTCTCCCTAAGCTTAGGAAAAAATAAATTTATAACTGTGAATGTAAATGAGACAAATGGACCCAATTAAACCACCAATTTCTACAACTATGCACTCCTATTTTCTGATTTAAAGGATAAGACCACCGTTATACAATAGAGAGACTTTGACTTTGTATCTAAATTTTTGTAAAGGAAACAAAACTAATCAAAGCGATCGATTTTGTTAGCCTTCAGTATTATGTCGAGAGTCGAATAATTGCGTGGATGATTAGTATGCATTGATCACTGACTGTGGAAAAACTTGCAGACCTCTTGTGTTTTGAGGTATTGAAGCTTGTTTAAAGTATCAGACGGTTTCTATAATATGAGATTAAATGTAGAATTCTTCGTTTAAAACTAAATCTTGTGTTTGTTCCGTACATTTTAGGCCTAATAGACAATACAGTAAAGTAAAGTAGGCACAATCTTCTAATCTAGATAGATTATTCTCAAGTATGTAGTGTGTTAGGGCATATAGTAAGATAGGTGATATTAATATATATATAAGTTCCAGACAGATTCCCGGGGCTTGCAGTGCGCATTACAGTGTGCTATAATATATCTATTGATTGATAGCTTTGACATGCGCAAAGAGCCAGAGTTACGGGTGCATGGCATCTAGAGAGTCTGGAATCAGCTAGAGACGATCTAGTCGAGTACTTTCTTTGTTCTATTTGGTTTTATTTATTTGTGGTTAAAACGGGAGTTCAAATGTTAACAATCATACAAAAATTTGCATAGCCATTCTTGAAATCTCGCTCCAGTACCAGTGTTCATCAAGGAGATTAGACAACGCTAGAATGCCCACATTCACTCTGCCCAGAAATCATTATCACTGAAAAGAAATGAGCTACAAGAGCAGGTAATTTCTTTTGCTAATTTTAGTATTCTCTTTGTTATCCTATTCTATGTGGTAAGTCTATCATATCATTAGTCATAAATAAATAAATAGGTAAGGTCTTTACAAAAACCAGCATAAATCCTATTCTTGTCAAAGTCAACTGTCAATAAAATTTTCACAATGTATACCTACCCATAGAGGTTTCCTACTTCAGTGTACCTACCGCACTGAAGTATGAAATCTAAAAATCCATTAACATATAAGTCTATGTACCGTACCATAGATTATACACCGTAAGAGAATACAAAACTAAACATCATTACTTGACTTTCTGTGGTGTAGGAGTATGAGAATAGAAGTATTAATGTTCTGTGTATGAGAATACTCAATACAGACAGAAAGTCGTTTTAAAAAATTGTCCGTCGAGTTTCTGTGTTCAATTTCATTGTTTTGTTTCAGTTATTAGTGAGTGTACGTCTGCGCAGAAATACCAAAAGCTGCATAGCTTTTTAGACTGGACTGCGTTGCAAATAAGGTACGTTATTGGATAGAGTTAAGTTAGATGGATAAAATCAATAAATCAGGTGTTGCGCATTTCGAAGCTTTGATTTTTTTAGGATGGCCACTGCTCGTGGCTTCTTCTTCGACGACGAGACGGGCGAGTTGGTCACTTACGGTGTGAACGAAGAAACTGGCGAGCCGATGGTTAATAATCCAACGGTGTCCTTTTTTGGAACACCTCGGCCCATTCCACCGATGGAGACTCCGAATTTTCCAGAAGGTCCAATGAGCCAGACAAAGAAGTTTCAAGCACTCAAGGAAAACATAATCGCAGGCTCCAATCCCATTAGCCACCGCATGCTGCTCTTTCCATCCGTGATGATTTTTCCGGAGCTCTTCTGTGTTCTGCTCCTCATTCTAGAGGTGTATCTACATGTGAAGTGCCACAAGAAGAACAAAAAATTAAAAGATCAAAACTTGTACTACCGAAGTCCGTTTCATGTCGTAACAAGTACTTTCTGTGGAGCATGTCGTGAAAGTGAGCTGGCTTCTAGGATAGGGCAGATGCAAGACAAGCGACGCAATCGTTACGACTACTTCAGAGGGATTGCCATATAATGTGGTAATTATTATTATATCTATTAAAACTAGCAGTTCAACTCACAGCTAATGAGTTATATTTCTGTGTGTTTTTCCACTTTTTCTCCTAGATCTAAGTATATTTCAATATAAAAGGCATAAAATTGTCGGTATCTCTTCTAGAGAATATTTTGGGTAACGGTCCTATTATTAAGTATCTATGTAGGATGTAATCAATAAATATCCATATTTTTATTTAGAATTTTGATGTATACAGTATGCATTTAAAAACTTTGATATGTAAGATGTGTTGGAAACAATTATTAATGATGAATACAAGCTCGCTACAAGTAGCTACATATTTTGTAATAAAATTAAGAATTTAGGCTCATTCAGCTTGACTGAGGCATCTGATACCATGAAACTAAAAAAATTGAAATATGTCAGGAGTTTACCAATCGTCATATTGCCAGTATATTTTGCCATTACTGAGGTTCATTATTGTTCATGATCAAAGTACATCTATGACCAGTCTTATAGAGCTTTGTTAGAAGTTTTCATAAAATGCATAAAATCAATAAAACAAAAGAAAGGGAACACTGTTATAAATTATACCAACAGGAGGGTGGTTGAGTGCTTTGCTCACTTGGTACCAAGCAGTTACCAGAACCTATATATATTGCAAAGTGAATGCTGTTGTGAGAAAGGAAGCCGAAATCTAAATTGTATTTTAGAAAATCTGTTACACTCTTAAAGCTTGAATGCATGACTGATTTACGGCAGAAAAAGACAGGATAGTAGTGCCAAACAGGCACAATACCACCAATATAACCATATGAGACGTTACCTTTATAATAGTGGCCTAGATTAAGATGAGTAATAATTATTTAATAAGATTGGTGTCTATGAACACAAAGGTACTAAATTGTGGTAAATGTTAGTTTTAAATGACTCTAACTGTATTGGCGTAAGTAATCACATTCATAAACATTATGTAATTGTATCTTCATTATATGGTAATGTTACAAAATCATCAATTGAAAATATCTGTTTAATTTTCCAAATTATTACAATGTTTCTGTTAAAATAGTTCATAGATTCAAACTCAAATTAATCAACGGGATATTCTTTCATTGATATTGAATTTAAGCCTATAAACTACATGAATATAATCTTCTACTATGTAACCCTTAATCTTAGCGTAAGCATCTTGTAATTAATGATACCACATCTTTAAACAAGTGGTCTTATTTATGTAATAATTTCAATCATCTCTTTAAGTATAGATGATGGCTTAACTGAGACGGTTCTGGTGATGATGAAAAGACTATCATTTATTCCATACTATTATTATACAGCATATTAGTGTTATATTTAACAGATGTATTCAAAATCTCTTTAATTGGTCAAGTCATACCGAAATGGAGGAATCCACTTGAGTATTATTGAAGTGACTGGATACCAGCTGATAGTGGCAAAAATGTGATCCTATTATTTAAATACTTTTAGTATTTTTTTTAGTATTTTATTAATCAAGCAACTCATCTCGTAATGGGAATATAGTGTGCCTTTGAGCACCACACTTTTCCCACATCCCGCGTAAGCCATCTCAGATACGCAAATACATATATATTCCAGTAGATAAACTTTTAATAGTACTTAAAAATGTAAAATTTTGTAGTCTTCGCGTCATTGATAACGAGTGTAGACGCTCTGATCAAATTACAACTTTTTAATATAAATAATCATTATTTAAAATTTATCTAAAATTTGAGAATATTTGTAATTTATGTTCCTCACCAACGTAATAACCGGCTTGAGACATCCATCTCATGTATATAATAGTCGGTTGTTCAGGTGATTTTTAATGTTATGATGAAGAAAGATACAGTACTACCTCAATCAAGTAGTTTTATATAGTCCAGCTTTGTACTGGCATCGGTACTTTGGTGATGTAACAATCGAGAATCTAATTGAGCGATTTCTAATTTGTGAATTTTACGGTCAATAAATTTTAAAAAGTACTTTAAATTCAACAATGCTTTTCCTCTTTCTGTCCGAATTAAAATATCTCAAAATGTTAAACGTATTCACCCCACATTGAACTCTCCAATTCAAATTATTTCTTTTATACGTATAAATAAAACAGTGGTTCTGAATATATATAATAAACAAGTTTATCTTAACACGTGTATATTATTAACGATTCTCGATTGATATGTCGTCATAGGTTAAGTAAATGTTGTCGAATTATTTTCAAACTTGTGTTCCGTACGTGAATTGATTTTAATTAAAGAGGACGTGGAGGATTTTCCTTTTGTGTTGGTAGTCTGAGGCTCATCTCCGGGTGGCCGAAGAATTAGAGTTCTTTGATGTTAATCTTAAGAAGAAAGTCGGTCTACTTTAGTCCAAATACTTTATTATTAATTATTACTTTAATTTTAATCCTAATAATAAACATCAAGTCTGAAGTATTTAGTTGACTCTGGTACATTTGTTTAATTATTTAAATATATTTTTTAGTATTATCTCTAATAGAATAAAACTATATTACGCACACCTAAATTTGCTCAATTCCAAATATAATAGTATAAGTGTTAGTTACAATTCGTTATAATATATCTTCATTTCGTTTCTTTTACGCTCTCTCTGTGCTGATCTTTTATTTAAGTATTCCGAAAATAAATTAGAAATTTGGTTAATTACATTTTTCTGAAGACGAAATCTTTGATCTTCCTTTAGCATGACTCTGCTCACTACACAACCACGTCAAAGTCAATATATTGGTAAATAATTTTTTTTTTATATGTCATATCATTGGCCTTCAAACACCACACGGAACAATTCGTAAATTTCCTTGTCTTTGGACTAAACGTAGACTACGAATAGAGGTAATAAAATTATATAAAAAAATTTATATTAGGTAAGTTCGATTTATATTCCGGTTATTCGTAAAATAAGTATACATAAAATAGCAAATGTACGATAAAAAGTACACGGACAAAACTCGCGCATGTGATAACAGAAGTAGTATGTACTGGTCAAGAATGAACAAATGTTCTGAGACTAGGGTAGGTATGTGTTGTGTTCTCTACACTCAAATTCCGTTTTAACTGAATTACTGTCTTGTTTCGATTGCATTTTAATTCCGAGGTGACAATCACCCGCTCTTACCCTCGGACGGACTTAATTGGAATGAACTGAACGCATTCCGTTTATTCCTTTCAATGTATACCAATTAAGCTCCCTGCATCGATCAATAATGTTTATTATTAATCTGTATGCTTATTGCGAGCTTCTTAACGTTCTCCATAGCGTAAAAGTTAGCCAATTATGTATGCAGTTGGAAGAGTACCCCTAGCGGCAAACGTACGCAAACGATACCACTCCATACAAACATGAGCTAACTTTTACGCTATCGAGAACGTTAATAAACTCGCACTAAGCACACTGGTGTGTTCGAAATGAGACGGTAATTGAGTAATGGTGTTGTAAGTAAATCTGTCCTATATACATGTTCTTTCTCTGATCTGTCAGCCCTTTTCTAATGAAATCATTAGTTTGTAAGTTAATTGATAATGACAAAAATTTAAGGCCGTTGACTAATCCGGCATTCGTAAATCATAAGAAATATATATATATATATATGTATTATATATAAATAAAATTACATATATATTGACTAATATCTCGTAACTATTAACTATGTTTAAATTTAATAATAATTCTACTAGTATGTAGGTTTTAAAGTTTTCGACGATGACTTGATCAGAATTTTCGGACGTGATTATTGAAAGAAAAGCGATTACAACAAACACGCTTTTTATTCGTATTTTTTTATTATAATAAGACTGATGTCGCAAAAACGAATGGTGTATTGAATGTTGTTGAGAAAATAGGCCTGCCTGGTGGAAAAGACGATTATAGTTTATTGAAATATAAAAAAATACGAACTCGTAATTTGTAATATGTATATATATATATAATAATATAATGTACATACCTCTATTACCGTGTTCAAGTAAGGCTATATACAACAAAAAAATTGAGGGTTTAAATCCAATATCTGTAGGTAAATTAATCAGGCTATGACGGTGCATACATTTAATTAACTGTATCGGAAATTCCTTTTACCGATCTTCATATGAATTGTAGACAGATCGATCGTGCGGTCATCCTGCCATGCGCAGTGTATGCTGATAGGCCCCATCTCACACGTTTCTCTCGGAACTTTGTTCGGCCCGGCTGAAATCGATTTGTCTGGTTCACCCCACAACAACCCTTCTATTAAACTTATTTGAACACGGTCCTATAATTGGAACTATTTGCTATCTAGTTAAGGACTTTCAAAATTTATATATATTGAAAATTATTTTAATGAAATGACGGTAATTTTGAAAATGTTCTGATTCTTGTGATGTGGATGTGATTCTTAAATTGGTATCATGAAAGAATATCCCGTAGTTATTAATGTATCCCAGCAAACTTCAGACCCTAAGTATGTGCTGCCTACTTTTAAAACCCCTATTTTCAGTCCAAGGTTATCTTTCAGTGTTCTCTTTTAGCGTTAAGACTCCATATTGTACTTTTGTCGTCTAATAGTTTGTATTTTTTTTTGTGTGCAATAAAGATCTACTCTATAGTATAAGTTAAATGCGGAGTTTTCCATAGATGAGGATAAACCAGTAATATGTATAAGTGCTATAACTAGAACAGACGGTAGACAAAAAACAAATTCTCCTTCAAACGGAGGGCAGCGGCGTAATGTTAATGCTCGCGCTAATGCCCATATGTTCAAAGACGGCAGTGACCACTTTTCATCGAGTCAACCGCGAGCGCGTTCGTCTATTTCGGCCATGACATATGTATAATAATCAAGATTGAACCGCCTAGAGCAGCCATTTTTATTGCAGGATTGTCTTCATGTTATGGAGCGCCGCGTATACCAATCGAATTAATCGTTAAGACAGATAAAGTCATAAAACTTGGTCTCTATATTCGATGTGTTTTTATTACTATTAGTATTTAAGAATTCAGGGGCATTTAATGTTTTATTATTATGTTTTAGTATTTAGATAGTTCGGGGTTCAAAGAACCATGATAAAGAATCAATTAAAAACTAAATACCTATTTATTTCCTGTCTACCGGGGAGTGGCAATTAAGTATTATGTTCAAACATTAAAGTTTCGATATAATTGTTTTTAACCTTCCGGAGTAATAAGTACTCTTCAATTAGGGGAGACCGGGGCAAGATGAGATAGCTAAGACAAAACTCGCTGTACAAAGACAATTATACTCTTTAATTAAATTCTTTAAGAAAATAAGTAACACTTATACATTTGTTTCTTAAAATTAATACTTTTATCAAGCAAAATCACAGAAGTTTTTTTACAAATAATGATTAACGATAAGGTGGCGAATTTCCCGTCTTGCCCCAAGGACGGGGTAAGATGGGAAATGCTACGGGGCAAAAGGAGTACGTATTTCAATCGGGTAGACAGCGTTCACAAATGTGTGCCTCGTCGTCTTCTTCATCTACTTCGGCACAAGAATCGTGTGCCCAACCATGGCAAATACTGCAGATAGCCCAACCCTCGGTTGACTCTTAGTATAAGTAACCATAATAGGTGCAGGCCCAGTCACCGTCCTCCAATTAAGATGAACTATATTCCGATTCGATTTTTTTAGCGAGTCTTTTAGCTTGATGCTTGTTTTCAGTTCTTTTTATCTTCTTATTTCCAACTTTGTGTATTCGTTTTTTACGCCAATCTTCTCCTGCCGTGTCGGTTTCTTCATTAAGTGGGCTATCTATATGATTTCGCTGACCCAACTGATAAGCTATTACACGAAGTTATTTTCCGGTTAACCGTGCTTCCTGCATACTTAGTAGTTACCGGAATCAGTGTCGTCATCCACACTATCACGAGCTTTTCTTACACGGCGGCGGAACATCATATGTAGCAGAGGCTCGGGGAAGCCCCATCCTGTTATTAAGAACCCATAAGACCCAGAACTTCAGGGTCCCATTTGCCACGATCTGTTTTTCGTTTATAGTTCCAAACCATTGTATCTGAGAAAAAAACTTTGTGAGAAAAGCAACGATATATCTTGCTTATGTAGAAGTTACAACAATATGTACTTATACTTTTTTATACCACTAAGTCAGCAAAGAAGCTTACAGTTCGCCTGGTGGAAAGCGGTTACCGTAGCCTATGGACGCTTGCTTAACCAGCTTGCAATACTATCGATAGGTAAGTGGGTACACAGAAGAAATTATTTAAACCACAAGGAAGGGGCAAAACGGGATAGTATTCCGTTATGCCCCGCTCATTGTGCCCCGACCCACATGTATTCAAATAAGTTGAAGCAATTCTAATCTTAAATCTTACCGGCGCAAAAATCTAATCTGAATTTAAAGTGTTATAGTACTACAACACGCTGAGGATTAAAACATTATATTAATTCAAGTACTTACATGTCTGCACATCAGTTTCTTAACCAAAAACCGTATAAAAACACTTGCAAAATCAGTTTTTTTCCTATACAACGCAAAAACAAGATCCAATACGTTCGCTTTGCTCGGACGCACTTGCGCAGTCTGAATTTCGTGCAAATGGCGCCGTTACCGGTCTGAACACGATTACCATTCATGGACAAAAGCTTATTTCCCGTCCTGCCCCGAACTTCATCTTGCCCCGGTCTCCCCTACTCACTAATTTTTTTGGCACTCCCTAAGTTTTACCAAAAAAGACGATGTTTTTCAAATTGTATCATTTAATGTATCCAAATATGGTGGTGGTGATGTAACTGGATTGCTGTATTAGAAACTTAATAAAAATTTCTGTCTAATAAACAAGAATTTTATTTCCGTACGTATTATAAATTTTATAGATGTTGTTTTTATGTATGCGTGACATGTTCGTAGTTGTACCGCGTGCAGAAGGGAGAAAATGATCACGTGGACTGATTGAAAAGCAGTCGATACTAATATTATAAATCTGAAACTGTGTTTGTTTATCCTTCTTTCTAATCGAAACGAAGCAACGGATTAACATTGTTTTTTTAAAGTGATAGTTTTAGGTCAAGAGAGTGACATATACCTAACTTTACTGGTGGTAGGACCTCTTGTGAGTCCGCGCGGGTGGGTACCACCACCCTGCCTATTTCTGCCGTGAAGCAGTAATGCGTTTCGGTTTGAAGGGTGGGGCAGCCGTCGTTACTATACTTGAGACCTTAAAACTTGTATCTCAAGGTGGGTGGCGCATTTACGTTGTGGATGTCTATGGGCTCCAGTAACCACTTAACACCAGGTGGGCTGTGAGCTCGTCCACCCATCTAAGCAATAAAAAAAAACTACCTTTTACTTCGAAAAAATCTCATTCCCGCACGAATCTGATTTAATGTTTTTAGAAAAACTACACGACTTACGCGGGCGAAGTTGCGGGTTACAGCCAGTTGTCATATAAATTGACTTTCATCGATGCGAATTGCCTTTGATTGTTCGTTAAACGATTGAAGAAATTGCACATTGTCGCAAATTAGTAATCGTGTGCATTTATAACGCATGCAAAACGAACATGAAGTATCGAACAGGGAATTCTTATACAATACTAGCTGTACCCGTCCGCTTCGCTGGGCATTTAAGATTAACATTATTATTTCTCACCCCCACAAAGATTCTCATCATTAACGCCCACGCAACTCTAACGCTCATATAAATATTAGCTTATCCATTAAGTGCATGTATTTTCTACATGGATACCAAGTTTCAAGTCAATCGGATGCATGTTCAGTCTGTAGTTATAACGGAACATCCGTAAAAACTACTGTAGATTATATATAATTGTATAGATAGATGGCAAATGTGAAAAAGTTCGCAAATTAAAATTTTAAATTTCTCACATTTAAAAAAGGACAGCATTTTATGTTTTTACACTCTTAAAGCTTGAATGCATGACTGATTTACGGCAGAAAAAGACAGGATAGTAGTGCCAAACAGGCACAATACCACCAATATAACCATATGAGACGTTACCTTTATAATAGTGGCCTAGATTAAGATGAGTAATAATTATTTAATAAGATTGGTGTCTATGAACACAAAGGTACTAAATTGTGGTAAATGTTAGTTTTAAATGACTCTAACTGTATTGGCGTAAGTAATCACATTCATAAACATTCTGTAATTGTATCTTCATTATATGGTAATGTTACAAAATCATCAATTGAAAATATCTGTTTAATTTTCCAAATTATTACAATGTTTCTGTTAAAATAGTTCATAGATTCAAACTCAAATTAATCAACGGGATATTCTTTCATTGATATTGAATTTAAGCCTATAAACTACATGAATATAATCTTCTACTATGTAACCCTTAATCTTAGCGTAAGCATCTTGTAATTAATGATACCACATCTTTAAACAAGTGGTCTTATTTATGTAATAATTTCAATCATCTCTTTAAGTATAGATGATGGCTTAACTGAGACGGTTCTGGTGATGATGAAAAGACTATCATTTATTCCATACTATTATTATACAGCATATTAGTGTTATATTTAACAGATGTATTCAAAATCTCTTTAATTGGTCAAGTCATACCGAAATGGAGGAATCCACTTGGGTATTATTGAAGTGACTGGATACCAGCTGATAGTGGCAAAAATGTGATCCTATTATTTAAATACTTTTAGTATTTTTTTTAGTATTTTATTAATCAAGCAACTCATCTCGTAATGGGAATATAGTGTGCCTTTGAGCACCACACTTTCCCCACATCCCGCGTAAGCCATCTCAGATACGCAAATACATATATATTCCAGTAGATAAACTTTTAATAGTACTTAAAAATGTAAAATTTTGTAGTCTTCGCGTCATTGATAACGAGTGTAGACGCTCTGATCAAATTACAACTTTTTAATATAAATAATCATTATTTAAAATTTATCTAAAATTTGAGAATATTTGTAATTTATGTTCCTCACCAACGTAATAACCGGCTTGAGACATCCATCTCATGTATATAATAGTCGGTTGTTCAGGTGATTTTTAATGTTATGATGAAGAAAGATACAGTACTACCTCAATCAAGTAGTTTTATATAGTCCAGCTTTGTACTGGCATCGGTACTTTGGTGATGTAACAATCGAGAATCTAATTGAGCGATTTCTAATTTGTGAATTTTACGGTCAATAAATTTTAAAAAGTACTTTAAATTCAACAATGCTTTTCCTCTTTCTGTCCGAATTAAAATATCTCAAAATGTTAAACGTATTCACCCCACATTGAACTCTCCAATTCAAATTATTTCTTTTATACGTATAAATAAAACAGTGGTTCTGAATATATATAATAAACAAGTTTATCTTAACACGTGTATATTATTAACGATTCTCGATTGATATGTCGTCATAGGTTAAGTAAATGTTGTCGAATTATTTTCAAACTTGTGTTCCGTACGTGAATTGATTTTAATTAAAGAGGACGTGGAGGATTTTCCTTTTGTGTTGGTAGTCTGAGGCTCATCTCCGGGTGGCCGAAGAATTAGAGTTCTTTGATGTTAATCTTAAGAAGAAAGTCGGTCTACTTTAGTCCAAATACTTTATTATTAATTATTACTTTAATTTTAATCCTAATAATAAACATCAAGTCTGAAGTATTTAGTTGACTCTGGTACATTTGTTTAATTATTTAAATATATTTTTTAGTATTATCTCTAATAGAATAAAACTATATTACGCACACCTAAATTTGCTCAATTCCAAATATAATAGTATAAGTGTTAGTTACAATTCGTTATAATATATCTTCATTTCGTTTCTTTTACGCTCTCTCTGTGCTGATCTTTTATTTAAGTATTCCGAAAATAAATTAGAAATTTGGTTAATTACATTTTTCTGAAGACGAAATCTTTGATCTTCCTTTAGCATGACTCTGCTCACTACACAACCACGTCAAAGTCAATATATTGGTAAATAATTTTTTTTTGATATGTCATATCATTGGCCTTCAAACACCACACGGAACAATTCGTAAATTTCCTTGTCTTTGGACTAAACGTAGACTACGAATAGAGGTAATAAAATTATATAAAAAAAATTATATTAGGTAAGTTCGATTTATATTCCGGTTATTCGTAAAATAAGTATACATAAAATAGCAAATGTACGATAAAAAGTACACGGACAAAACTCGCGCATGTGATAACAGAAGTAGTATGTACTGGTCAAGAATGAACAAATGTTCTGAGACTAGGGTAGGTATGTGTTGTGTTCTCTACACTCAAATTCCGTTTTAACTGAATTACTGTCTTGTTTCGATTGCATTTTAATTCCGAGGTGACAATCACCCGCTCTTACCCTCGGACGGACTTAATTGGAATGAACTGAACGCATTCCGTTTATTCCTTTCAATGTATACCAATTAAGCTCCCTGCATCGATCAATAATGTTTATTATTAAGCTGTATGCTTATTGCGAGCTTCTTAACGTTCTCCATAGCGTAAAAGTTAGCCAATTATGTATGCAGTTGGAAGAGTACCCCTAGCGGCAAACGTACGCAAACGATACCACTCCATACAAACATGAGCTAACTTTTACGCTATCGAGAACGTTAATAAACTCACACTAAGCACACTGGTGTGTTCGAAATGAGACGGTAATTGAGTAATGGTGTTGTAAGTAAATCTGTCCTATATACATGTTCTTTCTCTGATCTGTCAGCCCTTTTCTAATGAAATCATTAGTTTGTAAGTTAATTGATAATGACAAAAATTTAAGGCCGTTGACTTATCCGGCATTCGTAAATCATAAGAAATATATATATATATATATATATATATGTATTTATATATAAATAAAATTACATATATATTGACTAATATCTCGTAACTATTAACTATGTTTAAATTTAATAATAATTCTACTAGTATGTAGGTTTTAAAGTTTTCGACGATGACTTGATCAGAATTTTCGGACGTGATTATTGAAAGAAAAGCGATTACAACAAACACGCTTTTTATTCGTAATTTTTTATTATAATAAGACTGATGTCGCAAAAACGAATGGTGTATTGAATGTTGTTGAGAAAATAGGCCTGCCTGGTGGAAAAGACGATTATAGTTTATTGAAATATAAAAAAATACGAACTCGTAATTTGTAATATGTATATATATATATAATAATATAATGTACATACCTCTATTACCGTGTTCAAGTAAGGCTATATACAACAAAAAAATTGAGGGTTTAAATCCAATATCTGTAGGTAAATTAATCAGGCTATGACGGTGCATACATTTAATTAACTGTATCGGAAATTCCTTTTACCGATCTTCATATGAATTGTAGACAGATCGATCGTGCGGTCATCCTGCCATGCGCAGTGTATGCTGATAGGCCCCATCTCACACGTTTCTCTCGGAACTTTGTTCGGCCCGGCTGAAATCGATTTGTCTGGTTCACCCCACAACAACCCTTCTATTAAACTTATTTGAACACGGTCCTATAATTGGAACTATTTGCTATCTAGTTAAGGACTTTCAAAATTTATATATATTGAAAATTATTTTAATGAAATGACGGTAATTTTGAAAATGTTCTGATTCTTGTGATGTGGATGTGATTCTTAAATTGGTATCATGAAAGAATATCCCGTAGTTATTAATGTATCCCAGCAAACTTCAGACCCTAAGTATGTGCTGCCTACTTTTAAAACCCCTATTTTCAGTCCAAGGTTATCTTTCAGTGTTCTCTTTTAGCGTTAAGACTCCATATTGTACTTTTGTCGTCTAATAGTTTGTATTTTTTTTTTGTGTGCAATAAAGATCTACTCTATAGTATAAGTTAAATGCGGAGTTTTCCATAGATGAGGATAAACCAGTAATATGTATAAGTGCTATAACTAGAACAGACGGTAGACAAAAAACAAATTCTCCTTCAAACGGAGGGCAGCGGCGTAATGTTAATGCTCGCGCTAATGCCCATATGTTCAAAGACGGCAGTGACCACTTTTCATCGAGTCAACCGCGAGCGCGTTCGTCTATTTCGGCCATGACATATGTATAATAATCAAGATTGAACCGCCTAGAGCAGCCATTTTTATTGCAGGATTGTCTTCATGTTATGGAGCGCCGCGTATACCAATCGAATTAATCGTTAAGACAGATAAAGTCATAAAACTTGGTCTCTATATTCGATGTGTTTTTATTACTATTAGTATTTAAGAATTCAGGGGCATTTAATGTTTTATTATTATGTTTTAGTATTTAGATAGTTCGGGGTTCAAAGAACCATGATAAAGAATCAATTAAAAACTAAATACCTATTTATTTCCTGTCTACCGGGGAGTGGCAATTAAGTATTATGTTCAAACATTAAAGTTTCGATATAATTGTTTTTAACCTTCCGGAGTAATAAGTACTCTTCAATTAGGGGAGACCGGGGCAAGATGAGATAGCTAAGACAAAACTCGCTGTACAAAGACAATTATACTCTTTAATTAAATTCTTTAAGAAAATAAGTAACACTTATACATTTGTTTCTTAAAATTAATACTTTTATCAAGCAAAATCACAGAAGTTTTTTTACAAATAATGATTAACGATAAGGTGGCGAATTTCCCGTCTTGCCCCAAGGACGGGGTAAGATGGGAAATGCTACGGGGCAAAAGGAGTACGTATTTCAATCGGGTAGACAGCGTTCACAAATGTGTGCCTCGTCGTCTTCTTCATCTACTTCGGCACAAGAATCGTGTGCCCAACCATGGCAAATACTGCAGATAGCCCAACCCTCGGTTGACTCTTAGTATAAGTAACCATAATAGGTGCAGGCCCAGTCACCGTCCTCCAATTAAGATGAACTATATTCCGATTCGATTTTTTTAGCGAGTCTTTTAGCTTGATGCTTGTTTTCAGTTCTTTTTATCTTCTTATTTCCAACTTTGTGTATTCGTTTTTTACGCCAATCTTCTCCTGCCGTGTCGGTTTCTTCATTAAGTGGGTTATCTATATGATTTCGCTGACCCAACTGATAAGCTATTACACGAAGTTATTTTCCGGTTAACCGTGCTTCCTGCAGTAGTAGTAGTTACCGGAATCAGTGTCGTCATCCACACTATCACGAGCTTTTCTTACACGGCGGCGGAACATCATATGTAGCAGAGGCTCGGGGAAGCCCCATCCTGTTATTAAGAACCCATAAGACCCAGAACTTCAGGGTCCCATTTGCCACGATCTGTTTTTCGTTTATAGTTCCAAACCATTGTATCTGAGAAAAAAACTTTGTGAGAAAAGCAACGATATATCTTGCTTATGTAGAAGTTACAACAATATGTACTTATACTTTTTTATACCACTAAGTCAGCAAAGAAGCTTACAGTTCGCCTGGTGGAAAGCGGTTACCGTAGCCTATGGACGCTTGCTTAACCAGCTTGCAATACTATCGATAGGTAAGTGGGTACACAGAAGAAATTATTTAAACCACAAGGAAGGGGCAAAACGGGATAGTATTCCGTTATGCCCCGCTCATTGTGCCCCGACCCACATGTATTCAAATAAGTTGAAGCAATTCTAATCTTAAATCTTACCGGCGCAAAAATCTAATCTGAATTTAAAGTGTTATAGTACTACAACACGCTGAGGATTAAAACATTATATTAATTCAAGTACTTACATGTCTGCACATCAGTTTCTTAACCAAAAACCGTATAAAAACACTTGCAAAATCAGTTTTTTTCCTATACAACGCAAAAACAAGATCCAATACGTTCGCTTTGCTCGGACGCACTTGCGCAGTCTGAATTTCGTGCAAATGGCGCCGTTACCGGTCTGAACACGATTACCATTCATGGACAAAAGCTTATTTCCCGTCCTGCCCCGAACTTCATCTTGCCCCGGTCTCCCCTACTCACTAATTTTTTTGGCACTCCCTAAGTTTTACCAAAAAAGACGATGTTTTTCAAATTGTATCATTTAATGTATCCAAATATGGTGGTGGTGATGTAACTGGATTGCTGTATTAGAAACTTAATAAAAATTTCTGTCTAATAAACAAGAATTTTATTTCCGTACGTATTATAAATTTTATAGATGTTGTTTTTATGTATGCGTGACATGTTCGTAGTTGTACCGCGTGCAGAAGGGAGAAAATGATCACGTGGACTGATTGAAAAGCAGTCGATACTAATATTATAAATCTGAAACTGTGTTTGTTTATCCTTCTTTCTAATCGAAACGAAGCAACGGATTAACATTGTTTTTTTAAAGTGATAGTTTTAGGTCAAGAGAGTGACATATACCTAACTTTACTGGTGGTAGGACCTCTTGTGAGTCCGCGCGGGTGGGTACCACCACCCTGCCTATTTCTGCCGTGAAGCAGTAATGCGTTTCGGTTTGAAGGGTGGGGCAGCCGTCGTTACTATACTTGAGACCTTAAAACTTGTATCTCAAGGTGGGTGGCGCATTTACGTTGTGGATGTCTATGGGCTCCAGTAACCACTTAACACCAGGTGGGCTGTGAGCTCGTCCACCCATCTAAGCAATAAAAAAAAACTACCTTTTACTTCGAAAAAATCTCATTCCCGCACGAATCTGATTTAATGTTTTTAGAAAAACTACACGACTTACGCGGGCGAAGTTGCGGGTTACAGCCAGTTGTCATATAAATTGACTTTCATCGATGCGAATTGCCTTTGATTGTTCGTTAAACGATTGAAGAAATTGCACATTGTCGCAAATTAGTAATCGTGTGCATTTATAACGCATGCAAAACGAACATGAAGTATCGAACAGGGAATTCTTATACAATACTAGCTGTACCCGTCCGCTTCGCTGGGCATTTAAGATTAACATTATTATTTCTCACCCCCACAAAGATTCTCATCATTAACGCCCACGCAACTCTAACGCTCATATAAATATTAGCTTATCCATTAAGTGCATGTATTTTCTACATGGATACCAAGTTTCAAGTCAATCGGATGCATGTTCAGTCTGTAGTTATAACGGAACATCCGTAAAAACTACTGTAGATTATATATAATTGTATAGATAGATGGCAAATGTGAAAAAGTTCGCAAATTAAAATTTTAAATTTCTCACATTTAAAAACGGACAGCATTTTATGTTTTTAAACTAAAATATCAATTGAGCAGTGATTTATTTTCGAATAAAGCAAATATAGCAAAACTGTTAACGCAAGGTTGTTCGATATTTCTACAGGAGGCGACTGATTGTACCATCCGGGCAACCAGTACTATCAAAGTTTACGATGTGAATTAGGGATACAAGTAATAGCACTCATTTATTTCTAAGATGGATGTACGAGCGCACGGACAGCTTGGTGTGGTTATTGCTGAAGCATAGTTATAACAACTATAAACAACGTTCATAGAAGGGCATAAGGTGGAAGATTGAATTATATTATTTAAATTCAGAGGATACATTTTCAACCAGTAGATCTAATTCGTAGCACCCTAGTTTCTACCTATACTTCTAGTTTGTAAAAAATGTCCATTGATAGCGCAGTGGTGGCGTAGACCAAGCAAATATTAATCTTCATCTAATATTTAACATTATGGAGTTACAATTGATAAAAATCAATGTAGAATAACAGACTAGCTAGAAGTATAAAATGCGTGATGTATGTTATAGGACGATTCCTTGAGTAAAAGTAGTTCCTATAAATTAGTTAAGAAATTTATGATTTTATTTATTTGAAACTTCTCTAAATCAGAGAATCCGTTTTCAAAAATGGTTTTAAAAACCTTTGTCTGGCATAAAACTAAAAAGTTTTCGTTTGCGCGTTTTATGAAATTCTAAATTCATAATAAATTAACAATAATAATTATAGTCGTGGAAATACTTAAAAATCTAGTCATTTTACGAAGTTGAAAACCCGCTACACGCTAGCGGTTAATTATTTATTGTAGCTTATAATGCGAATCGAGACCTTTGATCCCCTTTGATACGTATAGTATATATGGGCGCAAACGCCACTGTTGGCAATAATTAACATAATAATATATAGATTAGTTTATTCTATATTAACATTTATTTATTATTAGCAACAAAACTGTTATTCTACCATATTTAATAATTAGCAGACACTGTTTTGATGTGAAAATGTTCAGAATATGTTTAATGTTTATATTATTGTTTAAAAACACAAATGACTGTATAAATGATTAAATATGAATAAAGCATAAATATTAATAATAATTTATATTATAATTAACAGTACTAATAATTTAATTAAGTATTGTAATTGTTTTGCAATGATGTTGTTGGCGCCATCTATTATTAGGCTGGATAATAACAATGTTAGTTAATATTACTTAAAAGTAATTCATGTAAAATAAATTAAATGTGAGTCATGTAAAATCACTAAAATATGTATTTTGAATATTAAGCTATGTTTTGTGAATTGTTTCGCAGTAATTACATTTGTTTGTATAAAAGAAGTTGTAGTTGCTATAACCAACACAAAATGGCTAATTGTGTAAAAACCACTGAATAACTCAGGCGTGGCTTTTTGTTGTAAACAAGTAATGTTAAAGTTTTATAGAATTGTATTGTATTTTCATTGTAAAAGAACTTATGTGTGTAAATCCTGGTGTAACGCCGACATCAGAAGTGGGATCACAGCCCCAAAATTAATCGTAAGCCTCCGAATGAAGTAGCCCACTGTTGAACAAGTGATGGGTCTCTCAACCTGTATTAAAAAGGCGAAAAGTGATGATAGCTGCAAATGCTGTACCCTTGTAGTGGCATTATAACTTTTATTTGCCGCCGTTCAACTCCGATGAGGGCGTGACATCAAGACCGATGCGGAAATGTGGACGAAACTATCATGAAGCTAATTGTTTCATCGCATGAACATCGAGTTCAAAAGAGCAAGCAAGACATAAGCCGATATCTGGTCTTTGTATTGAACCGCATTGGAGCAAGTGAGGGACGAACTGATCCATGCATTCAGTAAAGTTGTGGATATTTAAAATGAGTTCTAGACCGTGGATGTTTTGGAAAAGCTACTGACGCTGAGATGGTAAAAATACTGATTTCAGGTATTTATCTTAAATTTATTCGATCCAAGTTATTGAGAAATACGCTGTGGTATGTATTTCGCTTCCTAAATAATATCGATTCTAAAAACGTTCCGAAAGCGTCAAATTGAAAATATACTGTAAATATAATGTTAATAATCTAAACATAACTCAGTTTTATCACAATCACATAATGATTCCTTCAGTTTTCGTGGCACTTTTAGTAACACTAAGGTTTTAAATGTGGTTACTGCGTCACTTGCGTCATTTCGAGAAAACTTGTTACCGCCGTCAAGATGACAAACGTATCACCACAATTAAGACTTAAATCATTGCAGATCTAGTTTAGTAAGCTAAACAACTTCATGTAAAGTTTTTGAGCATAAGGAGTCAACTGATTTCAAAACAAAGCATTGTGACTTTTAATGGAGAAAAATACTAGAACTATTATAGAATTTCATATGGTAATCATAATCATATGGTAATACTGACAGTCTTGCTGACATCCTAATAGGTTTTAATCTTTTAAAAATAACTTCTCAGTGTTGCACTCTTTGAGGAGAACTTATCTATTTTTATAAGTTTCTATCCAGTGAATGCTCAAGTTTGGAGTCATTATTCAATCATCATGTAACTTTTGCAAATCATGTCTCATAGATGGTGATCAGGCAGATAAAAGTTGGATTTGAAATAATTAATTTGGATAGGATAGTACAACGCTGTACATACTGTATGTCTCCTGTTTATTGTGAGGAGTTCAAGCATATTACAATAAAAATAAAAATAAACTTTTAATAATATGCCATAATAAGAGACAGCTCATCCCTGTTCAGCAGCTCCATATTATTACTTTTCCTTTCATAATTATTTATTTTTGGATGAGTGATTAACTCTCTGCACCCTAGGTTTCTAGTGGGGGTGCTGCTTTATTATTAGTCAAGAAAAAGGATGGCACAGATCTCTATGTGATTTCTGTTTTTAAAATCTTAGTTCCATTTTTGGAAACCTGTCACTTTTAAAAATTCACCAAGATAAAAGATAATTCAGGAGTTTCAAAAACTTGTGAACAATATGAAATTCAGTACCACATTATTGCAAAGAGAGCGAGCATGGTCAACAGGCATGCTGAACTATTGATGGGTCATAAATGTCACATGTTTGTAAAATATCAATTAATAAGATCTGACAGGCAGCTTTAAGAATTACAGTTGATTAAAATCTGCAGCACAACAATAAAACAAAAATGCAGAGGCATTAGAAGGATGATGTTCCCTACCAGTCATTAAAATAAAGCAAATTGAAAATGGTCCGCTGAATGATGAATTAGGGGAAGTTGAATCAGCTGGTAAAAAACGGATGGACGAGCGGTCTCTGTCATCTAATGTGTTTTGGTAAAGGTAAAGGTTTGGTAATGGTAACGGTTTGATATAGGTAAATCTATCCTCTTAATGTCAGAGGATTCTGATTGACCGTATGGGCAAAGAGATTTGTTCTGCTGTAAAATGATTTATAATTTGTTATGGTATCTACTTTTATTTTCCTATCCAATTATCCTTCCTAAAACGCTGGCGGGCCACCATGCGAATCCTTAAACCTGGTCTTGTTGGCTAGATCCCGTATGGGTGATGCCTTATGAGTTGGCTAGATCCCGTATGGGTGATGCCTTATGAGTTGGCTAGATCCCGTATGGGTGATGCCTTATGAGTTGGCTAGATCCCGAATGGGTGATGCCTTATGAGTTGGCTAGATCCCGAATGGGTGATGCCTTATGAGTTGGCTAGATCCCGAATGGGTGATGCCTTTTGGGTTGGCTAGATCCCGAGAGGGTGATGCCTTGTGGGTTGGCTAGATCCCAAATGGGTGATGCCTTGTGAGTTGGCTAGATCCCGAATGGGTGATGCCTTATGAGTTGGCTAGATCCCGAATGGGTGATGCCTTTTGGGTTGGCTAGATCCCGAGAGGGTGATGCCTTGTGGGTTGGCTAGATCCCAAATGTGTGATGCCTTGTGAGTTGGCTAGATCCCGAATGGGTGATGCCGAGTGTGTTGGCTAGATCCCGTAAGGGTGATGCCTGGTAAGTTGGCTAGATACTGTAAGGGTGATGGCTTGCGAGTTAACTAGACCTGTATGAGTGATGCTTTGTGTGTTGGGTAAATCCCGTTGGGTGATCCTCTTGTGTGTTAGCTAGATCTCGTAAGGGTGAATGGTGCCTTGTGTATTGGGTAGATCCCAGTAGGGGATATGACTTGTTTACTGTTATGTGAAATGCTAAAACAGCGCAAGGGACGCGCTGGAATCAGTATGGCCGTATGGGCGCAAACGCCACTGTTGGCAATAATTAACATAATAATATATAGATTAGTTTATTCTATATTAACATTTATTTATTATTAGCAACAAAACTGTTATTCTACCATATTTAATAATTAGCAGACACTGTTTTGATGTGAAAATGTTCAGAATATGTTTAATGTTTATATTATTGTTTAAAAACACAAATGACTGTATAAATGATTAAATATGAATAAAGCATAAATATTAATAATAATTTATATTATAATTAACAGTACTAATAATTTAATTAAGTATTGTAATTGTTTTGCAATGATGTTGTTGGCGCCATCTATTATTAGGCTGGATAATAACAATGTTAGTTAATATTACTTAAAAGTAATTCATGTAAAATAAATTAAATGTGAGTCATGTAAAATCACTAAAATATGTATTTTGAATATTAAGCTATGTTTTGTGAATTGTTTCGCAGTAATTACATTTGTTTGTATAAAAGAAGTTGTAGTTGCTATAACCAACACAAAATGGCTAATTGTGTAAAAACCACTGAATAACTCAGGCGTGGCTTTTTGTTGTAAACAAGTAATGTTAAAGTTTTATAGAATTGTATTGTATTTTCATTGTAAAAGAACTTATGTGTGTAAATCCTGGTGTAACGCCGACATATACTTACTTATATAAGTACCGTTAGGTCGTATCGACCCGTCTCGGCGGATATCTTGTTTAGTCTAGACAGTAGATACAATGATGCCTATTTATAGATTGAATTTCGTAGTGGCACATTATCGGCCGGCGTATGAGGACGGTACTTTAATATACTCTAGACATAGCAACGTATGTATTTTAAGATATTAAAACCCTGTTGATACACAATAGTTGTTTTGGAACTTTACATCTTACGTTAGTGTTTTTTTTTTCTCGGAAACAATGTTGTTATTTTCAAATGCAATGCAATATTATATCGAGGAGTGAAAGGCTGTTTGGTTGAAGTGACATTTCACTTAGTACGCAATGTTTAACTTTGTAATCAAAAGTGCGTTTTGTTTAGTACTAGCATCAATGGTTCGATGTCTTTAATTGAACTTTAATTAGGATTGCTCCATTCAAATAGCTGAAAGTTTTTTTGTTCTGATAATTTTTCCAAATTTTAAACTTTATATACCTCTCCTATAAAGTTGTAAGGATGTCCCTTAAACCAAATTGTCTTTCACCCTTCGTGAACCCTAGAAACCCACCTAGAAAACAGGCTTGAAAATTCGTTTCGTTCGTAATAAAAAGCAATTTTAATGTGCAGGTATGACATGAATCAACATTTCTGGAAACACTAGAAATATACGAATCGTAAAAAGAAAATACATATTCTTTTGTTCAGTTTACATTTCGGAATACATAGGCGGCACTGAAAATTTCGGGAATTAACGAAGTGACACTACATTACTATTTAAAAATGTATTTAGTGCTTTTCGAAGTATTCTTCGCGAAATTTGACACATTTTTCCATACGATGGAACCAATCATTGAAGCAACCATTCCATTCGGAAGTTGGAGTCTCCAAAATGGCCGTTTTGTAGGCGTCCACAGCTTCTTCAGGTGATGAAAATCTCTGTCCACGCAATTTATTCTTTATTTTAGGGAAAGTATAGAAATCATTAGGGCTTAGGTCGGGGCTGTATGGCGGATGGTCTAATAATTCTATGTTTTCTTGCTCTAAAAACTCTTTTGTTCTGTGCGCGGTGTGAGAACTCGCATTGTCGTGATGGAGGATGATGCGGCGGTTGCAGTTCTCTTTACGGAGTTCAGAAACGACCTGTGGCAAACAAATACTAGCATACCATTCTGCATTAACAGTTATTTGTCCCTCAAGAGGAATAGTCGTAACATGGCCGGTTTTGGAGACAAACGTGGCCACCATTTTTTTTGCAACACTCCGTGAACGAACAATTTTTGTTGGCTTTAACTCATTTTCGAACACCCAAACTCGTGACTGGTTTTTTGTTTCGGGTTCGTACGCGTATATCCAGGATTCGTCACCTGATACAATGTTGTATACAGCATTTGAGGATCTGCGTGGAATCTTTCGAGAGTTCTGACGCACCAAGTAACGCGAGCCGCTTTTTGCTCTTCACAGAGCGAATGCTGTATCCATCGGGAAAACAACTTTTTTACACCTAATTATTCATGCAAGATTATTTGTATTTGATTCATGCCAATGTCTAAAGCTGCCTGAATTTCGCGGTATGTCACATGTCGATCTTCCTCAATCAGCTTACGCACAGCATCAACGTTTTCTTGGGTGACTGCAGTTTTTGGACGACCTTGACGGGATCATCACTGAGCTTGACACGTCCACGTTGAAACTCAGCAAACCAGCGATAAATTGTATTATTGGATGGGGCTTCATCACCAAATGCAGAAATCATCCGGTCAACACACTGTTTTTGTGTTAAACCACTTCGAAAGTTATAATAAATCATCGCTCTTGAATTTTCTCGAGTCAATTCCATTTTCTCAACGACTAAGCAAGTTTGACAAAACCTCGTGACAAGACCGAGAATCTTTTTTAAAATAAATAAATGGTATTCGATTTTTAAAACCAAGGAGTTTTCAATTAAAAAGATTTTAATATGACAGGAACAGTGGAAATATTCCATTCCCGATACTTTTAGTGCAGCCCTCGTACCGAATAGAGTATTGCGGCTAGGGCGGCGTTCGAATCCCGCAGATGGGCCCCATTTTAATACGCTTTTATTAGCTTCAGACGTATGTATGTATCTATGTTTATAACGGAATCTTTGAACATGATTTTTTCTTCTAATGAAATACGTACATAACAAATTTACACGTCAGAATTCTACAATAGAGGAATAGTTTTGTAATAAGAATTAAATCTCCAAAATATATAACTGGCGTAATCACCATACAATTGAGACTTCTGCTAGACTAAAGTCTGAAGGAGTGTGGCATTCACGTTGTTAATGGATTCCGGTGGTCATTTAACATCAAGCGAGCTATTACCTCGTTCAATTGTCTACGCAATAAATTAATTAAAAAACTTTTTACGTACATACTTTCGACCAAGAAACCTCTCGATCCGCGCGTTTGGGCTTTTAATATGGGATGTCTTAAGAAAAGTTCTCGGTCCTCAAGAAAGCGTGTTCAGCAACCATTTCTTTTATTGCTTTACATGGGTGGACAGCTTACAGCCCACCTGGTGTTAAGTGGTCACCGGAGTCCATAGACATGTACAATGTAAATGCGCCATCCCCCTTGAGATATAAGTTCTAAGGTCTCAGTATAGTTACAACGGTGGCTCCATCCTTTAAACCGAAACGCGTTACTGCTTCGCGGCAGAAATAGGCAGGGTGGTGGTACCCAACCGTGCACATTCACAAGAGGTCCTACCACCAACGTTTACACCATTATCAAATTAAGTTCTACATGTAATAATATAACACCACTTTTGGACTTCGAATAAGTTCATACCACTAAGGCACTAAGCAGACTGAATTATTTCATTTTCACAACATAATGAATACACATTTGGTGAAAAAACTTACAGCCTCTTTTTTTATTTATTAATTAAAGACTTATTAAATAAAACAGCAATTTATAAAATACACATTAATATTTTAATAGTGTACAGGGTCAATCTAAGCTTCGATACAGACAATAGACAATAGATTCAAGACGATCTATTTTCTGGTAACGGAAAGAAATCGTTTCTATGATAACAATCATTAATAGTATTACAATAAAATAAAAAATTCGTTACATTGAAAACTGTCACATACATAGATTTAATTTAATCATCACATTTATTTTTTTCTCTATTTTTATCATTTAGGTAACAAACTAACATCGATACTGTGATTTTTAAGGTTTTTTTTTTTGTAACATCAATGCGGATAATTTTATTTATATTCGATAGTGTGATTAAAACGTTATTAACAACTACTATTATAGTAACAAAAATATAGAATTATGAGCTTGGCCCGTCATAGTCTTGATGCTTGACGCATTTATGTTTATCAGATCACAATGCAATTTAGGCGTTACGGTGGAGACAAGTGTGCTTAGTGCGAGCTTTTTAACGTTCTCGATAGCGTAAAAGTTAGCTCATATTTGTATGGAATGGGTTCGTTTGCGTACGTTTGCCGCTAGGGGCGCTGTTCCAACTGCATACAAAATTGGCTTAACTTTTACGCTATCGAGAACATTAAGAAACTCGCACTAAGCACACAGGTGGCCAGAGCTTTACGGTATAGCGCCAATTATTATAATTATCAACTCTTTTACTAATTTATTTACAGTGAACACTTTAAAA
The DNA here is from genome assembly GCF_030267445.1 of Bombyx mandarina. Classification (NCBI taxonomy): domain Eukaryota; kingdom Metazoa; phylum Arthropoda; class Insecta; order Lepidoptera; family Bombycidae; genus Bombyx; species Bombyx mandarina. Next base: position 3,092,556 of record NC_143208.1, read on the forward strand.
ATAATAGACATCCTAGTGAACTTCTTCAGCTGCTGTCGCATTCTTAATCGCGTAGTGCCACTTCAGTCGGGTGTAGGCAGCCTTCCGTGTTGTGCATCCATTTCTAAATACCCGAAATTTTTTCGGAAATAAACCTATTGTACAGACAACGAACATCAAAGACACATGCATTTTTTCCCTAGGCATATTTTCTTTATTCAACATTTAGTGAAAGTAAAACACTAATATTATCGTGATACATTTCAACACCAAGTTTCTGTATATTCCCCCATCTTAAAGATCACAATCCTTTACAATCTCCACGAAATTGTATTTTAATAATATGTATTATATGGGTAAATAATTATCGAATAATATTCATTGTGATACAATAAATTCCATTAACATCTAACATTTTTAAATTATTATGATGCGAATAATAAAAGTTGCTTCTCACCAATAAATAATAAAATATTGGATGCAATGTAGTAACTAGTCGAAACTGGTTATATTTATAGACTATGAATTTTTTGACAACTTCTGTTAAATATCGTCAAAGCTGAGTTAGGCGTTGCCACTTGTACAGTTGACAAGAATTATTCTAAACAAATGTAACGCATCATAGATTTCATAAACCGATGATCAATGCAAAACCTTAACACTAATCTTGATAGAAAAATAGTGGCAACACTAATATTTGTCGCTTTAGGAAAGAACATGTGATTTTTTTTTAATGCATAAATTCAATGTCCATCGCCTAGAACCGTGAATTAAACATATCATTTGAAACACAGTCGTATTGATACTTAAATTTAATTAATGAATATGATTTCAATACTTCACTCTTTCCGGTAAACATATTATTATTATTTGGATAAAAAAAATTGTATTATTCGACACAAAAAAAAGCAATTTCAAATGCATCAAGTTTGTAGCGCAAATAAATTAAAAAATAATAATCTAGATTCATTTCGGCTATTCATAAAAACAATACGAATAAAAAGAAGTTTACACACTTTTATAAAAATCACTTTCGATCGATATCACTCGATTTAAAAAATTTCACGTTCATTCTCTTCGATATAAAATAACCAACCAAACGTTCTATTGTTATTAGTAAAAAATGTCATTTAAATAAGAATTTTGACGACAAAAATATACTGGAGTGAATTTTTTTATCGGACTAAAAAAGGTCGAATTTTTCACACTAGTTAGTATTTCAGCATCGGCGTCCAAGCGGCTTTAAGCAGTCCGAAACAACGTCGACATAAAATATAATCATTTTTTCTAAACTTAACAATGGTACATTGGACAAATAAACAAAAAAACAAATACAAAAAATCTGAGATCCAATGCCAGACTTCCAGTGAAGCCAACCGGTACAGAACCACCACTCCAATTGTCTGTTTGCTAGACTATATTCATAATTAAAAACAAAAACGAATGGATTTAGTTAGTTGCATACGCTAAAATGCCTACAGGTCTGTCAAAACAAACGGTGAACATTTACCACAAAGAAAAACAGCATACTCAGTAACTAAAACATATAAAACCGTTTAACTTAAATGTCATAAAATTATAGATATCGAAAGAAAGTGTTGCGTCAGTTTCATAAAATGTATATTTGATCTAAAAATACAGGCTCTACAAGCATACATACATAAGCGGAAAAAAATAATTAAATAAAAATATCATTTCCATTTGTTTTCTTACATCGTAAACGTGATATGAGAGCCTTTCGTGAATGGGTTTAAGTTTAAAATTCTATAATCGCTTGAACATAAGCCAAATTGCGTATAATAAAAACCAATGTTGACTTTTGTACAGCGAACAGAAAATAAACTTATGGTGATAATCATTTGATGATGAATGTTACTATAATTTTGTTAGTCCCCCAGTGCAGGCGAATTTAAGATCCGAACTTGAATGTCGTTGGCACCTGAGCTGGCACCGTGAACGAGTAACCTGCAACAAATTATTTACTTAGTTGTATTGAACCCCTATACAAAAAACCTATGGGAATCCGTATAAATTAATTTTCTAATTTCTATTTTTAATTGATGATATTGAAATGGTAATTTTAATATCATTTCAATGACTCTGTACACGTATGTACTGGTTTCTAAAATAAATAATTTTAATTTTAATAAAAACTCCATCATCGGGAGTTTTATCAATCAATTCAATTAATTTATTTTGTTGTTTGATATTTGAATTAATTAATATATTTACTGACTGAATAATATTTGCACGTCCACCTGATAGAAACACGCTGTTCTAATAACTATCAACAAATTTGTAAGCCGTGTTTTAGCTAATAAAGTTTGATTGATTGTTCGATACAAGTATTCGGAAAGAATCAGCCTTGTTTTCACACACAGACAATCACATGCCTAATGTAAGCTTCCAATACATACCTAGTCAGGTCATAAATTCTGTCACATGTTTAATGTAAAATAATTGAAACAAGTTTATTCATTATGTAACCATTCATATACCAAAATGAACTTAACAAAACATAGATTCTTATGACACTAAAGTTTATTCAAAATGAAATCCGTGATTTTGAATACAGGCCTTCAATCTGCGCGGCCAGTCGTCTATCGCAGCACGAACGAGGTCCATGTCAATATCGGCGGCTGCCTTAATCAAAGATGTCTTGAGTGACTCCAAATTGGGATGAGGCTTTGAGCACACCTTTTCCTCCAAGTGTTGCCATATCTTGTAATCTAACGGATTCAAATCTGGACTGGAGGAGGGCCAGTCTTCGTGCCGGATGAAGTCGATTTCACGCGCCGCCAGCCAGTCTTGTGTGCTCTTCGCTCTATGAGCTGGCGCCGAATCTTATTGGAATACCCAGTGCCTGTTATTGAACCTGGTATGAGAAACAGGTTCCACAAGGTTCGTCAGGACTGTATTTTGATACACAACTGCATTCGTTTTTACACCTTTCTCACAAAAATGTACCTCTGTTAAGCCCCAATAAGAAACTCCCAACCATACCATGAGCGAGGATGGAAAATGACCTCGTTGGACACGCGGAATACGGTTGCTCGCTTCTTCACTACTGTGTGCGTACACCTTATCATTTAGTTTGTTGTAGCTCTCTTCTACGGTAAAAAATTTTTCATCAGAAAGAAGAATTTTCCGATATTTTTTTCCCGAGTACTGCTTCAACAAAGCGCGGCATCTCTTCAGTCTCAGGTCCATTAGACGAGCATTCAAACGATGTCCTGTTTTTCTTCGATATGCCCGAAGCCCTAAGTCTTCATTTAACACCCTTTTCACCGTGGTTCTGCTTAACCCCATCTGAAGGGCCAACAGTTTCTGCTAACGCTTGGGATTTCTTTGAATTCGCGGCTTCACAGCTTTTATCACTGCTGGAGTCCTAACAGACCGAGGGCGACTACTTCTTGACCTGTCATCTACACTAGCGTCTTCATTGTATCGTTTGATGGTACGATAAACGAATCTTTTGGTTATATTCAAATTTTTCAGTATGTTAAAAATTTGAATTTGGCGTAACCGCAACGATGCAACGCAATAACTGCAACACGGTCTTCTTTAAGCGTCCACTCCATATTTAAAAATGAGTAAAATTCTAAAAGTATACATTTTTATTTTCATGAACAATTCGAAATTCGAATTCAATAAACTTTTTTGTGGCCAGCATTCTAAAAGAAAAGTTTTTACTGTGTGACAATACTTATGACCTGACTAGGTATATGCCGGGGAAGATAGTGGCTGTAATGGTAGTAGTAATAGCAGCTTAGTATTTTTTTTTTCATACCTTACTCATCAAAACCTCAATCTTAAGTATTAGTACATAAGTATGCAATAAAGTGATCCTTTAAAGTGATTCCTTTGTGCGAATGTGTGCTCTTATTAAACTTGTACATAAGATAAATAATAAAGTGATTGTTACCTCCACTCTGTTCAATGCGTCTGCTGTCCATCTGGGCCTTACGCTGGTCAGCGAGCACAAACACAGCACTCAGTTGCTTCTTTTGCTCTTCACTGAGCACACTAGTTAATGCGTGATACAAAGCAGGCTCGGTGCTCGATAAAGCTGTATAAATAAATAACACACGTTAAATTAAAGCAGCAAATTTAAAGACTCACTTAAAAAAGAGTATCAAAGCTTAATTCTTAAATTTTTTAAATAGAATATCTACCACAGCCTTAAATGACCGTGATTGAAAAGTGGTTACCTGAATTCAGACATCACATCATTAATTTTGCCACTTTGAGACTAGTGAGGTCTAGCTAGTGTCTCAATATTTAATATTTACGACTGCAATGGCATGCTTCAATGTGAGACGGGCGGCTTATAACATTACATTTAAATACGTACCAGAGAGCGTGGTCTTGAATTTAACGTACTCATCGACAGGACAGTCCCTGTCGTCGAGGGGTGTTGTGTAGCATTCAATGGCCGCATCCTCAGGTTCGTAGTCGTCATCGTCCTGCAATACAAACAATTAAATTGAATACCATTTTCTATTTCATATGTACATATTGCATAGATAGGTGAACAAACTTATGGCCTAGCTCGAGTTAAGCTGTAGTTAAAGAGTTAAACTGTAGATTTACACATAATTTTTTTATGATTTCATTTTTATCTTCACTTGATAAAAATACATAAATAATTCAAAATCCCTCATTATTATTAAAAAAATAATAAAAAGAACGCAAGATTAGCCTAATATCTATTATATATTTTAAATTCATATTTTACCTATCTTATAAATGAAAATAAAAAAGTATTCATGGTTTGTAAGTAACAAGTATTATTTTTTATTGCATAGATGTGTGGACGAGCACACCACAGCCCACCTGGTGTTAAGTGGTTACCGGAGCCAATAGACATCTAAAACGTAAATGCCGCCACCCATCTCGAGATAAGAGTTTTTAGGTGTCAGTATAGTTACAAAGGCTGCCCCACTCTTCAGTCCGAAACGCATTACTGCTTCACGGCAGAAACGGGCAGGGTGGTGGTGAGTATATGGTGGTTTAACGAAAAACGAATTTGTTTTCCTGAGTTTATGTTTACATTACATTTGTAATAACACTTTTGAATTATCATCACATTCATAAGAAGACCATTATGGTGAAACAAAATCATATTAATACAGAGCCAGGTACAGATAAAATGACTGTAAAGCAAAATAAACTTCTCATTTTGTAAGAAACAATAACTTCTCTGTCTAATTTAATATACATTTAATTCTACAGTGCGTGGGCTACAGAATAACTACGATTGAGGAGAAACATAACGCACTTAGGCAGACTAGTATTTAAATATGTATAAAATGCGAAAAACGATATGTAAGCATTACTAATATGTTTTAATTTCATTATAAGTTTGCTAGACTGCATTGTCTGTATTTGTCAACTTTTATTTTCAAAGAATATTCAATAATTATTGTTTTCAATCATTCGACTTTGGTCGCTTTTATGAGGCGAGAAATTAAAAGTAACCAAATCTGTTTGTGAATAATTGGCACTAGTATTACATATGGCACATACCAATGGTCAGAAAGTCATGTTTTCCCTTGCAATGAATAATTCATGCACTGGAAACAAATAGTTTACAGAACGTTTAAAGCCTTTATTTATTACACACTGTTTTCTTTATCTATACTAATATATAAATCTTTAGTGGTTTTTATGGATGACACTATTATAACTACTGAACCATGCATCCGATTGACTTGAAACTTGGTATCCATGTAGAAAATACATGTACTTAATGGATAGGCTAATATTTATATGAGTGTTGGACTCCCTACACCAGCTGCGAGGGCGTTAATGATGAGAATCTTTGTGGGGGTGAGAAATAGTAATTTTAATTGCCCAGCGAAGCGGTTGGGTACAGCTAGTACTGTATATTATATACTATGTACACATGTGATTCATATTATATGATGTTGCCATAGTCATAATCTTGAAGGGGTTAATAATATACAGGGAATGCTCGTTAGTGCATCTAAAATCTACACCATGCAATAATGCACACAGAATTGTTAATGGTTAGTAGTTCCGATGTATGTACCAATTGACTCACGTCATCGCTGTCATAGTAATCTTCAATTTTGGCAGTCATCTCGACACCCTGCTGATTGCTAGTTTTTACTGCCATGCGGGCGAGCGTTTCCAGGTACTCGTGGCTCATTTCCTGGATGTCGTCTTCGTCACTCGACAAGGTCTCTATATTAAAAAACGTACAATTAAAAAAGATAGTGTTACTAATCGTCGTAATAAAGTGAAGTGATGCGTTTCGGTTTGAAGGCAGGGTAGTCGTTGTACTGTAAAAACTGAGACATAGAACTCATGTCTCAAGGTGAATGAATGGTGAAAAAAATTTTTTGATGTCTATAATCTATGGTGACCACTTAACACCAAGTGAGCCATGAACTCGTTCACTCATCTTAACAATTAAAAAAATCAAGTTCCGGGATATGTTTTATGCAGCTTACTTATAGTGAAAATCTCTTAATTTCATTGAATGTGAGTAGACAGGTTCGGAAAACATTTGACACATAATATTGAAGTCACAATTGTGATACACACTAATCCATACAAGTGTTGATTTATTAATAAATTATCTACTCACCTTCATCAAGATCCTGGTCATCTTCCTCTGAAGATGAATCATCATCAGCCTCGGCTCGGCTTTCGTAAGCTCGTTTCAAACCATCAAACAGCACCAAACAGGACGGCAGCAGCTTAGGAATGAACTCATCTAGGTTGGGTCGCTGAGGGCCCATGTCCAGTAGTGTGCAAATGCCGAGCACGCAAAGTTTTCTGTCATGAAGCCTGAAGGAAACACTCGTTATTATCTGTTGTCGTCATTATTATTTTTTACATTTAGAGCACCTACACTTAGTAACTCGTGTCGCGTGAATGCAGCATAGTTATAATAAATCAAAGCGAAATTGAAATTATTATCCTACAATTACGATGTTAATAATTCAAACTAAACGACATTAGCGCGATTGCTGTAATCGTGCGACACATACGAGACTAATTTTAAGGTATATTATACCAAGTAAGATTACAACATCAATAACCAAATACTTTACATTTTTTTGTACCTTTGCATGTATTTAACTGTTTTACAGGGGCTCTTAATCTGAAAACTAGTTATCTCCATTCTCTAGCTCTTTAATTCATAACTTTCTACCGAAATAAATGTCTTCAGTTGTCAACTGGCTTTTTTTGATAGCTGTTAGTAGCTTTCTTATTTCTTTGCCGTTTCAAGTATTTGATACTAAATAAACACATATATTAAAGTGTTATTTGCAAATTTGAAATGTGGATGTTTTCTGTTCAACAATAAATTGCAGGAATGGTTTCAAGTAACTTCCTCCATTACCACTATTCAAAGTATTCTTGATATCTTACTAGTTTGAACTTGGTAAAGGAACTATTTGATAATAATAATTAAAACTGAGTCAACATTCATATTTATTTTATCTAGTGTTTTAATGAATTTATTTTAAGTTCATTAGTAAATTGTAAAATCTCATAAGATTTCATATTATTGTTTATTTAATAGGCACAAACAAGACCACTAGCGACAGCAAATTATAACAAACATAACAACAAACTTTATCAATGTATTAACTATTTATAAAGTTTATGTGAACAGTGACAAATAAAGTATATGAAAGACTACTAATAAATTAATCAAAATAAATCGAGCCAAAGGCGCGTAGAGAGAGTTCCGTAGAATTGCGATTTCCGTGGGAAGTTTTAAAACCTTAAATTTTTCTAATGCCTAATCAGTTAGCAATTTCATAAAAAGGCGGGAGCTTGACGTATTCTTAAAATATTGTTTCTTAATGAATCCTATTGTTAAATACATGTAAAGTCTACGTTCTAAAAAAACCAACTTTTATTAAAGCAGAAACAACCAAACAGCCTACTGACATACAAATATAGTGAAACATATATTCCTTGATAGCTGATGAAATGAGATAATGCCCTCTTCACAACCTTGCGGTAAAATATATTGTTGTACGAGACCTTATAAAAAAAATAAGGTTCCAATTTTAATTTAAGAAAATGCTGCATGCTGTACTTTGTGTAAGCATACTTATGAAGTGTCAAAGGCTATTTACTGTATTTACATTTTTTTTCAGATCTTAACCAGGATGTGAAATGGGCACTTATATGTTTTCTTTAATGAAATGGATGATGATGATTTTTCTCATCAAGTAATGAATGGAAACTACCTGTAAAAAGGACCATATCTGTAGCATGAAGCAGAAAAAAATATCTCAGTATAAAATCACCTCAGATATATTGCGTATAAGTATTGCAGTATCTCTCCAGTCATTTTACTATTTGATTAGAATGTAGTTTAAGCATTATTTAAAAAAAACATATTTTTATTGTCTTTTAAATTTTCGATAAAATAATTTGTGTAACTTGAATCGTAATTATATAGAGGAATATAGTAAAATAGAAAATTTGTGCAAGATTTTGGTTACACAATCGAAATTGTAAAATGTGTCTATCGCAATGGACATTGATAACTTAAGAGTGATTGTTAACCTTTTCGCTACGGCAGACAGCGTTTTGTGGCCGTAGTAGTAGCGTAAGGGTTAAAGGTTTCTTTTTTGTAATTTCGATTTGCTAGAGTAGTTGAGACCAACTTGCGATTTTCAAAGATGCCTTAACAAAACTTTTGCAGTGCCAGTACCTAACTGTAATTATGGACACATTCACATCAACATAGTAGCACTCCTGATACTTTCCATTAAGTATTGCAATTTTGTTGTTTCAGAAATTAATACACAATAACAAAAAAATATTAATTATACTATTTCCTAAAAGTCAATACAATCTATGTTGTTCGAACAAATTCAAATAATTGCATAATTTTAAAAATTTCAATTACATTGGCTGGTCATACTTTTTCATTATAAGCAAGTAAATCATCCACAATTGGCTGTGAATATCGCCAAATATGAAATAGACATATTTTGTTGATGGTGCAATAAAAAACCTTCCCTGGACTGTTTTTTCCCCCTACCTATTCACTAGTAGCCTAAGGGGCTATTCCAGCTTCTCACAGAGGGGTGGGTGAGATCAGGGCCTCAACGTCAGAGAATTTAATTACACTAAGCCTATCAAAAGAGTAGTGCTTTGCAGAATCTACCACTGGGTAGAAATCATAACCCACTGTGAAGGGCTTTGTTTATGGGTTACTTCACTCTATTTTACAAATAGCAAACATTTAAATAAGTTATTTCAAATAAATAAATCAAGTGTGTAATGTAATATTTTTACCATGTGCCTCTTTCGCTCATTTTAATTTTAATATAATATTTAATAAAATTAAGTGTTCATGAAATTAATTGACATTATACTTTTTTTGTATTTTTGGTTTTCATATAAAATGTTTAATTTTTGAGTAAGTTCAATCAAATGAGATGCGTATTTTAATAATCCATGATCTAATTGAAAAAAAAACCACAAACCAGTTCGCAACGAATCTGCGTATCTGAAATCGTAATGCTGTATTGCTCAGCTGGCAAATTGATGGATGACATAATTGTCAATTCAATTTGTTTGAGTTTTAAAGCCTGTCTGGCACTGAACACTGGTATTGACATCATGGACCAGGGTACAGTACAGTTAGTAATAAAATATATTTCCCACCACTGGTTGTAATATTGAAATTGATCACTACCCAAATGTTGTAGCTTTTATAAAACAAATATGATTTGCTTCTACATATTATTTTTATCATATTATTATATTATAAAATATTTTTTTTTTAAGCTAATTTGATTTTTATAAATTACTTACATCAGCCATTTGCATAACTGAATCATATCTCAGACACTACATGTTTTAGAAAAAAATTCCAGTGAGCATAAATAAATGCTATTTTGCAAACAAAAATAAAAAGCTACAGTTGATATGGTTTTTGGATCTTATAATTCTATGAAGGTTACAAATGAAAGGTACGCTTACCCCATGAAACAGTCAGTATCGTGGATCCATTGTTTTATGAAATGCTGGGTAATGGACGCATTAGGCACCGCCTCCTGAAGCTTGTCCAGGATAGAAAACAGCAATTGAGGATTGCTGTACAGGATAGCTATGAGGACCTGTTTCAAGTGAATGTTAATGTTTCAGTCAATTGTTCTTTGTTTAATTGTTAAAAGTAGAAAAGTTTCGAGTGTAAGGTCTATGATTCTATGCAGTGGTATGGGCATATCTAAGTACACACACCCACACACATATACCAAATAATGAATATTTTTAATGAAAATAATGAACAAGAAATTGAACATGAACTATGTGATGAAGTTCTTTGGATTCTTAACTAGGTCATCTAAGGCAATATATCAAATCTTAATATTTGATTTATTACCTGAAGCAGCATGGTCCTGAGTTCAGAGGTCTTTACTTTTCTGGTCAACCTATTGAGTACAAGCTCCACAAATGATGGTAGACAATTATCTATCTTCCCAGCACACTGAAGCACCATGACTTCCAGTAATTTCGCTGCATATATCTCCGATTCGTCTTCGGCATCGGAGTTCAGCACCTGAATCAAAGAAAAATAGAATTTTATTTGCATTCTGAAAAGACTAAATGACTTGGAGGACTTGATTTACCACTTTTGCACATGCTTGACATCGCTGAGCTAAGATATCATAAATACGCTAAGCTTTTAAAATGAGAAGAGAATCTAAGTTCAGTAGTAACAGTAAAATATATCAGCCACAATATATTTGTGTCATAATCTAGTTTTAGAGTTTCCAGATGTAAAATAATTTACTCATATTTTTTTGATAAAAAAGATAACAGCACAAGCAAGCACAAACAAGGAAGTTGTATGATATTATGAGCTAGCATATAATATGGTAAATTGTAATGAACTGAAATAAACCTAGGTTAATAGCAAGTTACTATAAAAATCATGTATAATTTACAGAGCAGCATAAATCTTTTCGCAATATTTTCGCTTAGCATTTTGTAAGAATAAAGACTAATTATTTTAAACTGAATTTAGGTCTAGGTCTCCGTTTTGGGTTATTTTTAATTTTAGATCATTGGTATTAAGTAGAGAATATTTAGTTTATATTAATTCTAATATAAAACATTGTAAATGTAAATAGACAAATGAGTTTCATTTCAAAGTTGTTTTCTGAGATGTTAGGTCGCTTTGCTTTGAAAACCAGCTGGTTTTGTTGTTGTTATGATCAGAGTGCACAGCCAGAATGTTTTCTTAATTTTAACAAAGTGTGAGAAATTAACAATATTTTAGTTTATCAGCAATTTTGATTTTTAATATTGTTGTAATAAATATAATTTTACTTGTGAGTCAAATATTTTAAATGCTACAACCGTAACAAATGAATAAAGTTCTCTTAAAACTTCTTATGATATTTTAGTACACACACAGTACTTCACAGCTAGCAGTTTCTAGAACATCTTACTAGTAAAATTTTATATGATAGTAATTTAATTTTTCTAAGATCGCTAAGCACAAAATTCATATTTGTACAAACTAAATTTTAACAAGCAGATAAAGAGTACATACCGCTTTAACCATGTTAAACATGGCTAGTATGTGATTCTCGTTGGACAGGAAGGCATTGGTATCAACTGTTACATAGTTGTGCAATACAGGCATCATGTCTGTAAAGTAGTCAAACCCTTCCTTCTCAAAGACTTGGTACAACAATTCTAAGACCTTCCACATGTCTTCAGATATGCTTTTAGCTGTTAGATTGCATAGTAAAGTCATGGCTTCTTCATAATATTCTGAAAAATTTATAATTTTGAAATTAGTACAAATTCCAATTTACAGTTTCAAAATATTTTAGTTACTTTTAAGATTCTAACCAATAATGTTGTGATGAAGGATGTGTCCAACTACACGTAGGACAGTTTTTTCGAGTTGTGCCATGATCTCCGGGTTATCTTCCATTACATTTAGTACAGTCTCCATAGTTGTAAGGAGGCCCATTGCTGTGATGGCCTTTTCATCGGTGCCTGCATCGGTCTCAATTACCTTACTGAATGTGGTAGCAAGGTGGTCTGTTATCTCAAAAGCCATTGGCATTAGCTGCTCAGTATACATTGGCACGATCTTTTGCAACACATTAGCAATATGGTCGTTCTCAGTCTCACGGATAACCTTCAGTAGTTCTGATGTTACTTCCTTAACTTGAGGTTCGAGGATCTTGTGCACCTTTTCCTGTGATGTTAATAGCATCTGTACTGCTATAGCCGCTTCTACTTTGACGGGTAAATCAGTATCGTTCAACAAAGAATCGACTGTAAGGCGAACAGCCTCAAACAAAAGCTGCTCGCTCTTGAAGCGAATGCTCGCAAAACAATGTAATACCCAGCAACCTCTGGCTCGCATATAACCTAGTGGGCTATGGAACTCAGGGAAGACATACATGCTAAGGAGGGAATCAATCTCGTCCTTGTAAAACTTCTTTTTGACAAGGATTTCATTCAGAGTGCCGACCATGTGAAGCGCACCATCACGCTGCCTCGGACCATACTCTCCATTCTGGCAGGTTAGTATCTGCATACAAAGTTGCATAGTCCGTTCGAGCATTCCCTTTCGCTTCTTGCAAGAGGAAATGAGCAAAGACTGTGCTGCTGTTACAGGAGAAACATAGTCCTCGAAAATATCTATAAATTTAGAAAATAAAAACAATTAGGGTATGTTTAAAAAAAAATTCATTAATTACATTATTACATATATAAATAAGTACCGAATTTGATGCGTATGTATTCATGAGGATCATTTTCCCAGAGGTCTTCGTCATTTTCAGAATAAGACATCAGGGGGAACAGAACATCTTGTATGATGGCGAACATGTGCGGCTTCAGTAACTTCCAAGAATGCGAGTGGATTACGCTGTTTAAGGAAAGCAAACATTAAGCTCATTTTCGTAAAACCAAACTATGGACCTTTTACTTCAACATACTGCTAAAATAACCTAGAAAGAGGTAACTGGGAATAGCTATGAATCCTAGAGTAGCATAATTTAAAAATATTACTTCTTTATCTGCCAATATGACAGTTTTATTTATATTGTCATATTTCAAAATAGCCAAGCCTAACGTTTTATCTATGACAGGGTAGGCTTTTGCGCCACGTTAGTGTAAACAGTAAAGGCTCCTTATTCGAGTTTTCACAAACGCGGATTATAAAAAAGGTAAACCACGGTTTCTGTTTTCGCGTCATATTTACGGAACATACATAATATATATTATATATTTATTTATTTTCATATGCTCCACGAATAAAGAGCTTTTACTGTTTAATGCAACATGCAGCATTTCAGTATCATGTTAATAGGCAATATTGCTATATATGATATTGTATAAATAAAGAGCCTTGCATTAGAATTCTTAAAACTTAAATAACACTCTGTTCATGAGTCATGAATAGATAAGAATCCGTCTATATTACTTTTAATAAGAATCGAATTTCTTTCAAAGAGAAATATGTACTTAAGCCTCGTGGTACTTTATAAACTCAGTTGGAATGTGGACTCTCGGGACTATGAAATAAACTCGCGGGCTTTCTGTAAAGACATAAAAGTACCGGCGAGATGGTCAGCTATCGATATATTTATAATCAATTGGGTATTATGTTTCAATAACCCAAACAGTCGACAGCGTAAGTTCATTACAAAAAAAAAATTGCGTTTGCTTTTCATCATATTTTGTCGTCATAAGAACAAGGGCTAAATACTTCAAATCGATAACAATGTCATACTAACGGCTAACCTTGAAAAGAATATTTAAACAGACACATTGTGATTATACCGAATCTAGTATAACACCAATGTTTTTCCAACTACGTGGTTGATATACTTCGATTTGTGACTGTCGCACAGTGGGTCGATTCTATGATTTTAGTGACTTAGGGACCAACTTTGTTTTTTTATAATTTTTTTTATGCAGATAGATAGAGCTCGTTAATCTCAATAATAATTGTTTTGGGTAAAAATTACAAAAACTTTATAGTTTGGTCAGAAAAATGTGTTTTGTGATTTTTTTGTATGGAGCGGGTCACATTAAATTAAATTCCTGCTAAGTACCGCGAGGTCCCGCTTTGAAACTTTATTTTCCTTATACCTTGTCTAGTCTACTATCATTTGATGCTATGAACATGTGCATAAAGTTGCAACTCTGCCAAATAAATGGATCGAAAAAAATTAATAAATACATAGAATAAAAGCCTTTATATTTTTTTTCGTAAGTGCTTTTAAGTTAAATTTGATATGGATTAGTAAGTAAAAGCACGTAATGATACCCATAATTACATAATACCTAACAACAATACATTTAGTAGGTCTCTAATTATGCAATCTCTCTAAATATTATATATTTTGTTTCACCTTTCGATCTTTGGGTCAGAAGACGAAAGAAGATTGTGTAAAATATCCTCATTAGTCGACGTTCTACTTCTCATTCTTGAATAACATCTCTCTGTATATTTCCGAAAATCTTTATTGCGAGCTTCCGCTGCCTCTTCCGAGAGTTTACCTATACGAATGGCACCAAAGTTCTTCATTATTATATATCACTGCCATGTGCCAACAATTTATGGATACTCGAAGGCATATATAATACCAGGGATATACATTAACATACAATTCTGCAGTATATCTAAAAAATTCCGAAAAATTGGAAACGCGCTCTCCAGATGCAAAAGAGTGAAGAATCACGTGAAGCCTCTCTATTAAATCTTTACGTATTCCTGTTATGCGGGCTGTTTCTTCTGCATCCCTGAAAAATCTTCTGGCAGTATTGCCATCATTGGTTGTTCCTACTCCTTGCTTGACAACATCTATAAGTAAACCGCATTCCTTTTTAAACGCTTGCTGTATAGCGCTCTTTCTGATTGATATTTTTTCTTTGTCATCCCCCCTTGCAACCCCATTTCTTGAAGTCCAAACGATAAGACGCAAACAAAAAAGTGTCATATAAAAAATAATCTCACAGGAAACTACATACGATGAAAAAATTGTGAAGTAATAAAATTATATTTACCGATATGAAGTAAGCACTCCATGCATCGTATCCAGGCATGTAAAGATGGCATTCCATACTGGAATATTTCTTCATTATTTTCTCTTTGATAAGCAAGTCACTCCAAAAAACTTTGACGGTTTTGCTTTGCAAATATCACAGACAGCAGAAAATGTTTCTGAAAAATATGAGGTTATTTTGCCGTCTATCATCATCATGTGCAATTGATGCTTAACTTCAACTTGTTTGATTTTTGATGGCTGAAGTCTTTCTATTTCTTCTGTTATGCTAGCTTTTATAATTGTCACTGTTGACTGCGTTTCTTTTGTAAATTTAAACATTATTGGACGGCAATAAAAAGTTGATGAGGTCGTTTTCCCAAACAATTGTTCCATCAAATTTCTGAAGCCTTATAGGAACTAGACTGACCATGAAAATAGATGAATCATCAAACTCTGTTTCAGTTTTTTGTTTATAATTACTTTGACCTGGGGCTCTATCAAAGCCTATTTGCTTATAAGCAGTAGCTCTCTTGCAGAGTCCAAATCCGAAGTAATCACATCTAAAAGCCTATATAGCGCCAAGTTTAGTAATGCTTGCATTTTAATAGCAGCTCCTTCTTCTGTAATAATTACCTCGTCTTTCCCTGGATAACATTTGGTCTTTTCTTGCTTAATTTTATATTAAGAAGGGTATAAATCAGACCCATTTTCACTTGCTGCTTCTCTTAGGTTTATATACTGCCACTTAATTTAAGTGAAACTAATATTGCCTTATCAGGAGAATATGTACTACTTTTCACTTTACTTGTAATTAAATACTCATTAACTTTTTCTAGATCTTCGGGGTGATTTGACAAGTGGTTCATTATTTCTCCTACATCTTCATTTCTAGTGTTTCTCAAACTAGTAATTGTAGTAGCTTTCATTTCATCCGGGGATAACGAAAGCGATTGGTAAATTTGTTCAATGCGTCTTCGTTTTTGCCTGGATCCCAATTCTTCAAAAGGTTTTCGAGGTGCAAAAATAGATGTCGAGGCTTCTGTAGTACATTTGAGGGTGGTACATTTTCAACATCTTCAGTATTAGAAATCTCGAGCCTTTCATGTGCAGTGTTGATAGCTTCAGGTATCATTCCTTCGGGCTAGTTTATTGCACATTCTAACCAATCACATTTTTTTCTTATAAACTGTGCTAACATGCGACTACTTCGTTTCCATATTGCACTTATATTTGAACAAAATTGCGTACTGAATTTTTGGAGCTCAACATTTTTCTCTTCGGTCACGTTTATTTGATTTTGTAGGAATTGAAAGAGTTTTTTATTATCAGACAGCGACTGTAGTTGCTCTCTTAAAATCATAAATAATCCTAAATTGTTAACAAAATTATCAATTATTACGGAAACAGCAAGATCACAACGACAATCACGAGATGTTAGTAGTAGTACGAATAAACGAACACTAGTTAGTATATAATAAACATGGTCACTTTATACTTTCAGAGACAAACAAATGTTTACTATATTTTCTACTACCCAGTAATGGCTACTTAACTAATTATCCTCATTAAATAATGTTAACTATCTTAATAATTAGAGAGATTGCTTAATTAGAGACCTACTAAATGTATTGTTGTTAGGTATTATGTAATTATGGGTATCACTACGTGCTTTTACTTACTAATCCATATCAAATTTAACTTAAAAGCACTTACGAAAAAAAATATAAAGGTTTTTATTCTATGTATTTATTAATTTTTTTCGATCCATTTATTTGGCAGAGTTGCAACTTTATGCACATGTTCATAGCATCAAATGATAGTAGACTAGACAAGGTATAAGGAAAATAAAGTTTCAAAGCGGGACCTCGCGGTACTTAGCAGGAATTTAATTTAATGTGACCCGCTCCATACAAAAAAATCACAAAACACATTTTTCTGACCAAACTATAAAGTTTTTGTAATTTTTGCCCAAAACAATTATTATTGAGATTAACGAGCTCTATCTATCTACATAAAAAAATTTATAAAAAAACAAAGTTGGTCCCTAAGTCACTAAAATCACAGTATCGACCCACTGTGTGTCGGTATATTGCAATACCAGTAAAATTAGAAACGACTCCATTCTTCACTAACGACCTCTGACGTCACATCAAATAGTTGACCATTTCATGTAGATAATTTGATTGCATTTGCGAAGTTTCAGCCCTAACGCAGTTAATATTATGTAATTATAGATATCAACTTTTTGAGAGAGAAAAAGTCACCAATGTATGGATTCCTGTATTATTTTGTTTGCCTGTACGGCGTCTAGACTATAATTATTTGATAAATTATTCAATAAAATCATACCTATGCATCTATAAAATATTAGAACAATAACAACTTGAAACCACGAATAGTGGACTTTATGTTGATTGGAATTGGAATTGACTACCGTGAGACTGCTATTACCAGAGTATTATTACGTTACTTTAGATCATAGTACAATTATCATTTTTTTTTTCTTTCCTTGAAGTCTCGAATAATTTAAATATTACATGACATCATCGGTCCATTATGGTGACATTGCAAATGGGTAATAGGGTATCTAGGGGTGGAGAGTTCTTGTAATGTTGCCGTTTCTGATTCAAAATTGTGTGATACTAGAGTTTAGTTTTCTTCACCTTTTTCATGTTACCTTCAAACTATGTACGTCTCTGAGGGAAACATGATAGAACGTTTCTCCGTAAGGAAGGTTCGAGATACAATCTCCTGCTATGGGCGGTTGCTGATATTGCTCGTACATGTTTTATTTTAGAAGATTGAACCTTCGCTATACAATTTGCAAATAATAAAGATTTCTTTCCGGAGTTCACACCAATACAGAGAATAAAAGACGACGGATGTGACCTGCCTGATTTTGTTTGATAATGTTTCTATCACAGCAATAAGGAACGTAGGAGGCAGGTATGGCAACATTTGTAGATGCAACTTTGGAATTAGGTAAAAATCTATTCGAAATGGTTTTTGTTTTAGCGATCAAATTGGTGCAAATCTGAGCACGTTAGGGTCGAATCTGTCGTATTCCAAGTATATGCTCGCCTATTCGTCCTGATGAAGCTAGAAAGGTCACCAAGCTAGAAGAAATCCCTACATTAAAAAGCCGGTTGAAGCATTTGAAACTACAGGTCGGTCACTGATGACATCCATTTTATTTAGAGCTACATAGAAATAAATAATAGTTTAAAAAAACTAACAAAATACGCTTTTATAGAAAATCCAACTAAAAAATAGTGGTACATGGTATCAGTAGTTATACATATTTTATGAACAATATGAGTAGAATGGTTATTTTCATATCCTGAAAGGCACCTCAAGCTTTTTTACAATAAAATTATTTTTTCTTACACTATTTTTAATTCAAATTTATTAAAATTTATTTTTAATTTTTTAGTTAAATCTCATTTTTTTAAATATTTTTTCTAATATTCAATTGCCATCGGTCCTTAATAAGTATACCAAATTTCGAGTTAATCCGACGTTTTGAAGGGGTCAAAATCATGTTCAAAGATTCCGTTACAAACATACATACGTCTGAAGCTAATAAAAGCGTATTAAAAAAAACAACCTGAAAACACAATATTGTAATAATAAAAATAATAATATAAATTACCAGTGATCGATGTAGCTGAGCGTCTGCTGGAGTACACGGGGCGATATGTATATCTTGTTCCTGTACTGATCCAGGATCCGAAGGAGCACGTCTAAGATACCACCGGTGAAGGTGGTGAGGTACCACTCCGCGAACTGGACGTACTCCTCACGCGCGTTCACCGGGCTGCCATACCTGATACGGCAAACAATTTCATTTATCAATCGTTACTGTTTCGCTCTTGTGTTGGGGTGAGACTTGAAAATTTAATATTATCTGTAGATTGTTTTTTTTTATTGCTTAGATGGGTGGAAGAGTTAACAGCCCACCTGGTGTTAAGTGGTTACTGGAGCCCATAGACATCTACAACGTAAATGCGCCACCGACTTTGAAATATCAGTGCAAGGTCTCGGTATAGTTACAACGACTGCCCCACCCTTCAAACCGAAACGCATTACTGCTTCACGGCAGAAAATTAAATAGGCGGGGTGGTGGTACCTACTGGTACGCGGACTCACAAGAGGTCCTACCACCAGTATTTCGTTACAACGATTTCAAGTACTTTGAATGTCAGGATTCAGTCAGTCCATCAGACACTTACACATCACAAGCTATCTCGCGCACAAGTAATACAATAGTTGTTATTAATTCAATTATTTTTTAATATGGTTCTACATATGACGCTCATAGTCCTACTTGTTATGTCAAAAGCAAAGATAATTAGTAGTTTTTAGTTACAGTGGTTTTTTTCACGAATTCCATAATATATACATAATATTTATAATAAATTTCAAATAAATAAATAAAAGATATTCTCAATTCGACGCGTAGGTTTTTAGTGTAGTAAATAGTTATTATTATTTAGATTACCCAAAATAGACAATATTGTGTTTTCCAAATTTTACCAATGTTAAAACAACGTCGAAAATATCTACGATGATAATTAAGTAACTGACAGCTTTTCTTCACACGTGCGAGACTTATTTCCCGTTACATAAAGCATTCCCGATCCTGCGGAAAGAATGGAAAGCAGTCGACGTCACCCAAAACACGTCATCTCGGATCCTCCCGATCCACTGACGGTGCTTCTAGGTACTTCAAGCACCGGTCACCGTTCTCGTCAAACCCGTCGCTTACGACGAAGGGCTCGACGAGTAAATGAACTCTCAGACACAGACAGCCCACTGAGTTTCTCGCCGGATCTTCTCAGTGGGTCGCGTTTCCGATCCGGTGGTAGATTCTGCGAAGCACGGCTCTCGCTAGGGTTTGTGTTAGCAACGTCGTCAGGTTTGAGCCCCGTGAGCACACCTACTAGTTAGGGTTACGCTGGAATAGCCTCTCTAGGCTACCAGCATAGGCAGGAAAAAAGAGTTACATAAATGAATAATGAAAAAAGTAATGAAATAAAATTTGCTGTTACAGCTAATATTTTCTAAATTCTATTTAAAATAAAATTCATTAATTTCCAATACAACAGAATGTATTGCATTTATAGTTATACTTTGGTTGCACCTGGTTACCTCCTAACTCTGTACATAAACTTAATAATAATAATTATAGTGCACGCCACAAACTAGTCATTATTATTTAGAACTGCGTTTCGTACGTATTTTTTTCTTTAGGAACAATTCATTTAAATTTCAAATATGATTTCCTGAACTAACAACTCTACACTTTTCCGGGTTTTCAAAGTTATTATATATAATATTTGAAATAATAGCAATTCTTATTCCGACAACAATGACTCTGCCTATATAACGTTGCTAGGAGCCTATATTAACAAACTATTTTAATATGAAAAATTAGGGACATAGTAGAGCTTGTTTTTTTAAACAATCGATCCAGAGCTTTAAAATCAAGAAAGCGCTCACGTAATGATAGACGCCGGATAAACGTATGTGAGCAGGCCCTTATATTCTATCTCAACAATTTCAAACATCACGTCCACAGACTTAAAAAATTTAAAGCGTTTCTTCTGTAATAAAATTACATTCTAATATTCATAGGATCTAAACGCGAAAACCGCAGCCGTATTTTAAGTGACGTAAACGGGAATGATCAGCTCACGAATTTGCCGGGTAAACTTCGACGACTGTCGCATTAGGCACGAGACCAAAATCTTTCGGACTCTTCAAACGAATGATAGAATGATAGTCCCGAACCGTGCCTGTCTCACACTCATAAGCCCTACCAATTATACAGAAGCGGATTTTTAATGGGTCGTTACCCAAATTTACGTGAAAGGCAGCTCGATGCTGTGTTATCGATTTTTCTTCTTCGTCGCAAGACTCCCGGTAGACGATCACTCTGCCAATAGTGTTCCGAGAATGGCTGTCATGTTTCTAGTGAAGTTTTACATTCTGGCGCCATTCCCCCCTCCGGTTGCGCGTCTGGTCTTTAATTGCAGAAGTCAATCTGTCTTAACTGGCCAGCAGTCCATCGTGCGAAATATCTGCCATACCAACAGACTTACTTGTTACCGATTATATACTACATTCAGGATTCGAATAGTACATTTGGAAATTTCGATGGATTAAATGGACGTTTATGAGTCCCCGTTCTCGTCGAACCCGTCGCTTGCGACGAAGGGCTCGGCGAGTAAATTAACCCACATACACAGCCCACTGAGTTTCTCGTCGGGTCTTCTCAGTGGGTCGCGTTTCCGATCCGACGGTAGATTCTGCGAAGCACGGTTCCTGCTAGGGTTCGTGTTAGCAACATCGTCAGATTTGAGTCCCGTGAGCTCACCTACTAGTTAAGGTTACGCTGATGTCTAGATGTCTAGACCATCAGTTTAGGTAGGAAAAAAAAACCCTGTGTTGATTATTATCAATTGATTATATTATTCTAAATAAGTTATTATATGTACAATTTATAGATAAACGAGACAGCAAACGGTCTAGATTGACATTCAAGGAGAATGATAATGGCAGTCACTTGCAATGAGAATCGTTATATACAAATTTGTCAATTATTAGATACTACGCTTTGCACAGTAGTATATTTTAGTAAAAGAGAGCTAGGTTTCTTTTATTTGCAAAGACATCTGCATTAGCTTTACAGAACTCTACTGCATGCAGTTTCATAGGCGTGACGTCATTTGGGGCGAAATAAATAACGAGCAAAGATTATTCACAAATACAGAAAGATTGTCCATAAATGTGATTCATGTTTAACACGTTGTACTCTTTACGAACAACCGGTGTGCGTACTATATCATTCGGCCTAAGCCAAAATCAGGGAATCTAAATTTATAAAACGCGATAATTTGTACAGAAGATAAAATTAGCGACTTTTACCGTCTTGTTTGGATATTTTAAAAGATTCACGAGTGACCCTCATTGTACAAGCGTTTCAGTAAGATAAGGCTCATCAGCGAGCATTGTGGCCTGAATGAAAAGTACTCGATTTTTCATATGGCGTTAAAGGTGTTAAATTTTATGTAAAGATTTAATACAAATAATTAATATTTTACAATCAAATGCTGTTTTAATTATCTTATAATTTACTTAATTTCACTTATAGATGATATTACCTTGCCTAATAGTTTTAAATTTGTTATTGAAATCCAATAACCTATTTGGATGAAAATTGCGGTAGACTATATGACCTACCTTTCGAATAGGCGATAAAGCGTGTGAACAGCCCACTTCTTGCATTTCCACCAGGGTAGCTCCATCCGTTCGTCCTCGTCAACTTGGAGCGTGGTATCGGGCACGGGACGTTCCATTATCGAACGCAAGACTACCATCCATTTTGTAAAGGCATCCCTGGTTATCAAGTCCAAAGGTAGAATATACTGAAAAGAGGTTTCAATTCCAAATAAATTGCTGTAAAAGTGAGCTTAGTTTGATAAAATACACATTTTCACATCGCCTTAAGGTTTCGTAAAAAAAAAGTACCTTTGTTAGAGCATAGAAGCATTTCAAGATCTGCTTCTGTATCAAAATTGATTCAACAGATTGATCTGGTTCCAAGTTAACTATGAGATTATATATCATAGGGAGAAGCAGGTTCATAGCTTCTATGAGTGGCGTTCGTTTCTCGGAAATGTGGTATTCATAGTTCTTGATCAATTGATACAAACATTGTAGAGCGCCCATCCAACTATTAGCGTCAGGATTTTGTAAGAAAATGTGTATTTTGTCCACTATTTGAGTCCAGCGCTCTGGAAAGTCATGTTTTATGATAGTCTTCAGGCAGACACACAACTGTACTCTGATTATTTCAGGAGCCTGGACGATCGCCTCTACTATGATGTCTCTAATCATAGCGCGATCCTGCTCGTGGATGTTAAATGGGATTGGTTCTCCCTCTTCACGCTCTTTATCTTGCCATCCTGACGTGATCAAGTTCTTAAGATAGACGACACCAGCTTGGCGCACTGGTATGTTGACATCATTTTGCATAACAACTTGCAGTAGAGCTGGAGCGAATCCGATTATCTTATGAATCTAAGACAAAAAATTAAGAAAGTGAATGACATTCTGTAATAAAAAGTAACATTCAAGCATATAAAAATTAAGATCATGAAGAAAATGATGATGATAACTGAAATAATGGAATAAGCATTGGAAAAGGCAACATGTATAAATAAATAATATAATAAATGTATGTAAGTTGTCAGAAAACTAATCGGGAAACAAACAAACAAATGAGTCGTCTATTATCAAAGGTGGCAATCTGTGCATTTGGACAAAAAAATGTTATTGATATGTCAATACAGATTGATTTGAATATAATCGTCTCCTTCAAAGAATACGGTTCAAAATTGCATTAAATAAAGGTTAATACTTAACCTGTTATTTATCTAAGATGTCGTTCAGAAGAGCTTTGTGACTGCCAATGGAATACAAAGTCAATAATTCGTTTTTCTGATTTACCAATAATTGTCCAAAAGTCACATTGCCGGCTTTGATAATAGTCGACTCAAATATTCTTTTTACAGATGATCAATTCTTATATTCTTTGCCACCACAATTGAAGCCTAAGGACATTATTTTTTGTTTTGGTATAATGTATTAGGAATTCCATTATTTTTTATAGATGTAAGTGGGTAGTTATATTTTATTTATTACAATGTAGACATAAGATGAAAAAAGTCACGAAAACACAATGTATGCCAGCTGCTGCTAAATGGACCAGGAAGAATCCTATTTATTTAGAATCATGTATTATCACATTTAATTATTCATCTAAATCTATACCTACAATAATCAACATTTTTTCTGTCATACAGCAAGTAAACAAGTGTATGTTATGTGCAAATGCAATTATGCTCCATTTTAATTTTATGATGTGAAAGCCCTCTTTAAATTAATATGTAATACACTAAAATTATTGAAATATATATGTACTGAGTTTTTTAATTGTGTAAACGGGTGAATGAGTTCCAAGGTCCACATGTGTTAAATGGTTACTCAAATGGTAGCTCGAAGTCTTAATTGAATAGTATAATGGGTATCTAACCATTCAAACAGGAATATATAGTATATTTATTTATTATATATATATTTATTTACAGGAATATATAATACACGGTAGAAATAGGCAGGATGGTAGTACCTACCCATGAAAACTTATAAATTCGGCCTAGAGATATCTCAGTATTATTACAAGCCCATTCTCCATGTGTATGCCTA